>NC_092739.1:158499475-158814020 GCF_047496795.1 Chiloscyllium punctatum | reverse complement strand
CCCACACTCACTTTCCCTCGTCTTGTGTTAACCCCTGCAAGGAGGAACTGACTAATCATTGGTTCAGGATGGAATTGGATGTTAGACTTGACAAATCAATGAAGGAAAACTAACTAGTGTTGGGTGCATTAGTCAGAGGGAAATGGGTCTGGGTGGGTTACTGTTTGGAGGGTCGGTGTGGACTGGTTGGGCTGAAGGGCCTGTTTCCACACTGTAGGGAATCTAATCTAATCTAATCCTGTGCTAATAGGAGGATGTAAGACATAGGATCAGAGATAGATCATATGACCTTTGAGTCTGTTCCGTCAGTCAATATAAGCATTTGATAAGATCATGGGGGCACAGTATCAGAGTGAAGGGACAGTCCTTTTAGAACTGAGATGAGGAGGAATTTCTTCAGCCAGAGGGTGGGGAATCAGTGGAATGTATTGCCACAGACAGCTGTGGAGGCCACGTTGCTGAGTATGTTTAAGACAGAGATACTTGTGTTCCTGATAAATAAGGATTCCCAGCACACGAGAAGCTTGACGCCATCGAGGGCTAAGCAGCCACTTGACTGGCACCACATCCAGAGCCTTGAACATTTGATCTTCCCACCACTGATGCACAGTGGTGTACTGTCTGCAAGATACATTACAGCTACAGAATAAGGCTCCATTAATAGCATCTTCCAAACTCACAATCTCGATCAACTAGAAAGACAAGGGCAGCAGTTACATCGCAACACTGTAAGTTCCCCTCCAAGCCGCTCACCACCCTGACTTGGAACCATATTACTGCATTGCTTCGGTCGCTGGGTCAAAATCCTGTTCTGAGGAAGGGTCACCAGATCCAAAATATTAACTCTGATTTGTCTTCACAGATGCTGCCAGACCTGCTGCATTTTTCCAGCAACTTCTGTGTTTGTTCCTAATTTATAACATCTGCAGTACTTTCGGTTTTTATCGAGAAAATATAGATGTGGTCTCACCACAGGCTTTCACATTTGTAGTAAGATTCCCTTTCCCTTGTAGTTTGATCTCCTTGCAACTTAAGCCCATGTTCCATTTGACCTGCAAATGAGATTTTGGCAGTCAGCTGTAGCTCAGTTGATAGTACTCTTGTTCTAGAATCACAAAAGGTGCAAGTCACACTCAATGGTTCGAGTGCAGGTTTGTCACTTCAGTACAGCTGTGCTGCTGAAGGTACATTCCTGTGGATGAAGTGCTTGTGTGGATGTGCAGGATTATACCAGCGGAATCTTACAGGAGTTGAAGCAACGTGGGCTATCGTGACAGGACTGGGCAAGAACTCCAGCAAGACCATTCCCAACATTTCGGAGAAGATTTGTAGCTCGGGTGCTCGTTGTTGTGGTTCTGTTCGCCGAGCTGGGAATTTGTGTTGCAAATGTTTCATCCCCTGTCTAGGTGACATCCTCAGTGCTTGGGAGCCTCCTGTGAAGCGCTTCTGTGCTGTTTCCTCCAGCATTTATAGTGGTTTGTCTCTGCCGCTTCCGGTCAGTTCCAGCTCTGTCAGTTCCAGCTGTCCGCTGTAGTGGCCGGTATATTGGGTCCAGGTCGATGTGTTTGTTGATAGAATCTGTGGATGAGTGCCATGCCTCTAGGAATTCCCTGGCTGTTCTCTGTTTGGCTTGTCCTATAATAGTAGCGTTGTCCCAGTCGAATTCATGTTGCTTGTCATCTGCGTGTGTGGCTACTAAGGATAGGCTGGTCGTGTCGTTTCATGGCTAGTTGGTGTTCAAGAATGCGGATCGTTAGCTGTCTTCCTGTTTGTCCTATGTAGTGTTTTGTGCAGTCCTTGCATGGGATTTTGTACACTACATTGGTTTTGCTCATGCTGGGTATCGGGTCCTTTGTTCTGGTGAGTTGTTGTCTGAGAGTGGCTGTTGGTTTGTGTGCTGTCATGAGTCCTAGTGGTCGCAGTAGTCTGGCTCTCCATTCGGAAATGCTCCTGATGTATGGTAGTGTGGCTAGTCCTTTGGGTTGCGGCATGTCCTCGTTCCGTTGTCTTTCCCTTAGGCATCTGTTGATGAAATTGCGCGGGTATCCGTTTGGCATCAAGACACTATTCAAAAGGGCCACAACACACTGCAGCACACCAGAACTGCAAAAAGAGGAAGAGGAACACCTATACAAGGTATTTGCCAAAAACGGATACCCGCACAATTTCATCAACAGATGCCTAAGGGAAAGACAACGGAATGAGGACATGCCGCAACCCAAAGCACTAGCCACACTACCATACATCAGGAGCATTTCTGAACTGACAGCCAGACTACTGCGACCACTAGGACTCATAACAGCACACAAACCAACAGCCACTCTCACAGGAGGCTCCCAAGCACTGAGGATGTCACCTAGACAGGGGACGAAACATTTGCAACACAAACTCCCAGCTCGACGAACAGAACCACAACAAGACCATTCCCAATTTGTTCTTGATTAATCGTTTCTGCTTTCTCTGAGCAGCCTGGTGTTTTTGCTGTGAGTTGCCACTGAAGGGGGATTATTGTTTGTCAAATGCCTGTTCATGCCACAACTTGCCTCACCGATATTCACTCTGCCCCTGGGAAAGATACAAATCGAAATCAGAACAGGCACCTGGAAGGTTCAACTTGTTGGAGTGACCTCCACATTCACTCTAACCAAACCACAGCCCAGGGCACAATGCATGGGCACCAGCTGCACACGCCCATCCTCCACAGACATTGGCATGTAACCCCTTACAACCATTCTGGCACCTGTCTGAGGCACTGAGAATACATTGTGCAAGCATAGCCTTGCTTTGGTAAACACAGAAACATTGAAGATAGGAACAACAGTAGGCCATTCATCCCCTTGAGCCTGCTCTAATGTCCAATATGAGCTCATCCCGAATCCCACCATCCCCTGATATCCATTAATCCCTTTTGACATAAGAGTTATATCTACCTCCTTCTTAAAAACCATAATGCTTTGACCTCAACCAATGTCTATGGGAATGAATTCCATTAGCTCATCGCTCTCTGTGTGAAGACATTTCTCTTCACCTCAGTCCTGAAAGGTTTGCCCCTTACCCTTAAAGTATGATCCCTGGATCTTGACTCCTCCACCATCGGGACCATTTTTCCTGTGTCTAACCCCTGTTGTCCTGTTCGAATTTTACAGGTTTCCACGAGATTCCCCAAAGCATACAATCCTAACCGACTCATATTTTAACTTTTCTCATACATCAGTCCTGCCATCCCAAGCATCAATTTGGTTGATTCACTGCACTCTCTCTATAACAAGAACATCCTGTCCTAGACAAGGAGACCAAAACTGCACACAATACTCCAGATGTGGCCTCACCAAAGCCCTATATAAATGCAGCAAGGTTAAAAAATCACACAACACTAGGTTATAGTCCAACAAGTTTATTTAGAAGCACTAGCTTTCAGACCGCTGCTCCTTCATCAGGTGGTTGCGAAGGAGCAGTGCTCCCCTGTGTTGTGTGATTTTTAACTTTGTCCACCCCAGTCCCTCCACATCATAAATGCAGCAAGTAATCCTTGTTCCTATACTTGAATCCTCTCGCTATGAAGATCAACATGATTCAATTCCCTATAGTGTGGAAACAGGCCCTTCGGCCCAATAAGTCCATACTGGCCCTCCGAAGAGTAACCCACCCAGTTCCATTTCCTTCTGACTAATTGACCTAACACTATGGGGCAGTTTAGCATGGCCAATTCACCTGACCTGCTCATCTTTGGGCTGTAGGAGGAGACCGGAGCACCCGGAAGAAACCGACGCAGACACAGGGAGAATGCAAACTCCACACAGACAGTCACCCGAGGCTGGATTTGAACCTGAGGCCCTGTTGCTGTGAGGCAGCAGTGCTAACCACTGAGCCACTGTAGTTACCTTCCTTACTGCCTGCTGTACCTGCATGCTTGCATTCAGTGACAGGTATAACTGGCATTGAAAGGTTGTAGAGGTGACATTTTCATCTGATCAGAAGGCTTTTGAAGAGAAAGAACACAGGTCACACACCTGTACAGCACACAGGCTGCCTACTCCCTTGCCACCCTACAGCACTGACCCCCTCTGTATGTCACACCTCCGTGGCACAGCCACTGCTTGGCAACTCATTGATAGCTAAACCTTCGTGCACAGAAATACTTGAACAGAGGGGATATTGAACGAGAATTGACAAAGGATGATCCAACCATGTGTGCATGCGCTATAGCTTCCTCACTCCCAGATGCTGCAGTAGGATCTTAGCACAGACTCAAGATTAGAGTGGTGCTGGAAAAGCACAGCACGTCAGGCAACATTCGAGGAGCAGGGAAAATCAACATTTTGGGCAAAAGCTGGGAGCCTCGGGGGGTGGAGAGATAACACAGACTTCCACTTGTCCGTGTAGAGATGCCAGAGGGTGTGACAATTGGGCCTGCACAGAAAGACTGACATGTTAGAGGACAAATATTTACCCATGAGCCGAGAGTCACACGCCAGTGGTTGTCACCTGTACCATCGGAGTGTCCTCAATGTGTTTTTGCCATCTTCTGCCTCCCACTGCACTTCCGTGTGCTCCCTTATTCTGCAGCTGGGATGGAGGGAACCTGCTTGCTGGTGGGGGCAGTTGGCCCTAGAGGTTTGGTGGGGCCGCCCCAGAGCTGCTGCATCTGGCCAAGATTTTGGGGTTGAGTTGGATAGATCTTTAAAATCTGAAAAATGTGTTGCTGGAAAAGGAATCCTGAAGAAGGGCTTATGCCCGAAACGTTGATTCTCCTGCTCCTTGGATGCCGCCTGACCTGCTGCGCTTTTCCAGCAACACATTTTTAAGCTCTGATCTCCAGCATCTGCAGTCCTCACTTTCTCCTAGATTTTTAAAATGTCATGAACAGGTACAGAAAAGAAAGCTAATGGAATTCTGGCCTATACTTCAAGAGGAATGGAAGACAAGGATGCAGCAGTGATGCTGCAGTTATAGAAAACCCTAGTTAGCCCACACTTGGAATACAGTGAGCAGATCTGGGCACTACACCTCAGGAAGGATATATTGGCTTTGGAGAGAGTACAATGTCAGTTTACAAGAAAGATACATGGCAAGCCAAACAGAGAACAGCCAGGGAATTCCTAGAGGCATGGCACTCATCCACAGACTCTATCAACAAACACATTGACCTGGACCCAATATACCGGCCACTATAGCGGACAGCTCGAACTGACAACCGGAAGCGGCAGAGACAGGCCACTATAAATGCCGGAGGAAACAGCACAGAAGCGCTTCACAGGAGGCTCCCAAGCGCTGAGGATGTCCCCTAGACAGGGGACGAAACGTTTGCAAGACAAATTCCCAGCTCGGCAAGCAGAACCACAACAAAGATACATGGACTTCAGGTATTATGTCGTGAGGATAGATCATACAAATTAGGCCTGTTTTCTCTAGAATGTAGGAATTTAAGGGGAAATCTGATCAAAATCTTCAAAATATTAACAGAAAAATTGCTGCCTCACAGTGCCTGAGACCTGGGTTCAATTCCCACCTCAGGCGACTAACTGTGTGGAGTTTGCACATTCTCCCCGTGTCTGCGTGGGTTTCCTCCGGGTGCTCCGGTTTCCTCCCACAATCCAAAGATGTGCAGGTCAGGTGAATTGGGCATGCTAAATTGCCCGTAGTGTTAGGTAAGGGGTAAATGTAGGCGCATGGGTGGGTTACGCTTCGGCGGCTCGGTGTGGACTTGTTGGGCCAAAGGGCCTGTTTCCACATTGTAATGTAATCAGCAAAAAAAAAAGACAGTGTAGCTAAACTGTTTCCACTGGTTGGGCATTCTATAACTAGGGAGCATATTAAGGCCAGATCATTCAGGAAAGATGTTAGACTAGATTCCCTACAGTGTGGAAACAGGCCCTTCATCCCAACAAGTCCACACTGACCCTCTGGAGAGTAACCCACCCAGACCCATTCCCCTCTGACTAATGCACCTAACACTATGGGCAATTTCGCATGGTCAATTCACCCGATCTGCACATCTTTGGATTGTGGGAGGAAACCAGAGCACCCGGAGGAAACCCACACAGACACAGGGAGATTGTAGGTAAAAACAAGGACTGCAGATGCTGGAAACCAGATTCTAGATTAGAGTGGTACTGGAAAAGCACAGCAGTTTAGGCAGCATCCGAGGAGCAGGAAAATCGACGTTATACAGGGAGAATGTGCAAACTCCACACAGACGGTCATCCAAGGCTGGAATCAAACCCAGGTCCCTGGTGCTGTGAGGCAGCAGTGCTAACCACTGAGCCATATGCTGCCCTAAGGAAGCGCTTTTGCACACAAAGTGTGGTAGGGGTTTGGAAAGTCCTTCCACAAACAGGAGTGGATGCAAGATCAGTCATTAATTTTAAACCTGTGACAGACAACTTTTTTGTTAAACAAAGTATTATGGGAAATGGGCTAAAGACATGTATCTGGAGTTAGATTCTGGTTTAGTCATGAGCCCATTGAACAGGCTCAAGGAGCTGAATAGCCTACATCTCTATGTTCTGATGAGGATGTGGTCACCTCTGCCAGCATTGCAGGGAGAAGACTCCTCTCCTTTGGATCACCCTGCCTTTCAGGACCTTTAAGTCCCTCTCAGAGAACGGGGATGCCACCTTTTCCTTCCAAGTCATATTCTGACTCTGTCCTTCAACGAGCAGGACAGCTTTGGAATGCCAATGCTCGCTCAGGTGCACACGCTGCCACATTCATTGCGTCACCACAGTTCACATCAACGGGGTGTATCTGGCATCGGTACATCCTGCTTTTGTCACAGGTGCTACCCACAGCGATCCAGCAGAGATCATTGTTCATCATCGAGCAGGTACGTGTCAAGGTTTAGCAGCTCCTCTGTCAGTCGACACTCCCTCAGTGCCAGGCTAGATCGCCTGCTCAGCTGCAGGAGTGCACTTTGAAGCCACAACCTTCTGACCCGGAGATGAACAGAGTGGCCGACCAAGCCCATCTGACAGGTCTGAGTGATGTACGGCATTGCTCAGTGTTCCCTTCAGTAATAGTCAGAGCAGATGTCAGGCTGCAGCTTGGCCAAAATCCCAGGCATTAAAGAAAAAAAACGTTCATTATTCATGGAACATTTATGGACCAGTGCTTTGTGTGCAATGGTTTGTTTAGCTCACTCTGTTCCAAAAGAGCTAACTTGGTTTAAAGGTGTAATCCTTTTTTACCCCGACACGACCATTGCTGTTTCCAAAACAAGAACCCACTGTCTGCAAAATTATTTATTTTGCTGCTTTAATATTCCCATTTTCTAAACCATCATCAGTATTTTACAAAATCATCAACACCTCCACACTCCCATTCCTTTCCAGACTCCCTCCCAAGCCAGGTCAGGGTTACAGAGATCTGAGCACTCGCTGTTCACTACTGAGGGAATGGTACGTTGCTGAAGGTGTCCTCTCTCAGAGAGGCATTTTCTGAGCAATTATACATTTCCCATACTCAGGACAGTATTGTTAGCAGGTCATCAACTTGGGGGAGTAGTTCAATTCCTTTGTGTTCATTGTTGCAAGAACATTGTCCCTTTGACACTCAGGAACTTACCTCCATTAAAACTTCCACATTTATCAATGACAGAATATTCCTCAGGTAGACAAGTAGGAGGCTGGAAGAACACAACAAGCGAGGCAGCATCAGGAGCTGGAGAGTCAACGTTTTGGGTGTAAATGAAACATTGACATCTCCATTACTCGATGCTGCCTGGCTTGTTGTGTTCTTCCAGCCTCCAGCTTGTCTACCTTGGATTCCAACATCTGCAGTTTTGTTTTGTCTCTAACCAAGACTGTTTCTCAAGGTTCCTTCTTCCTCCTCACTATCCCCCTGACATCTCTCCTCATCCCATTCCTCCGAGGTATTGTAGGGTGTGATTGGGACTCTACTTAGGCAACTGAGCAGGAATAATGTTCCCTCACTTTGTCATTTTCCACTGATCTCTTCTGAACTTTTACATTTTGAGTTTTTGTTTGTTCATTTATAGGATGAGAGCATCGCTGGCTAGACCAGCAATAATTGCCTAGAGGGCAGTTAAGAGTCAACCCCATTGCTGTGGGTCTGGAGTCACATGTAGGCCAGACCAGGTAAGGATGGCAGTTTTCTTCCTGAAAGGGCATTAGTGAACCAGACAGGTTTTTCAGACAATCAGCATTCGATTCATGATCATCATTAGACTCTTAATTCCTAATTTTCATTGAATTCAAATTAACCATCTGCCATGGCAGGATTCAAACCCAGGTCCCCAGAATATTATCTGGGTCTCTGGGTTAACAGTTCAGTGGTAATACCACATTGCCTTCCCAAAAGAGCAGTTCACTTAAACCTCTTAGATATAGACATAGAATCCCTACAGCGTGGTAACAGGCCCTTCTGCCCCAGAGTAACCCACCCAGACCCATTCCCTACATTTACCCCTGACGAATGCACCTAACCTACACATCCCCTGAACACTATGGGCAATTTAGCATGGCTAATTCACCTAACCTGCACATCTTTGGACTGTGGGAGGAAACTGGAGCAACCGGAGGAAACCCACGCAGACACGGGGAGGATGTGCAAACTCCACACAGACAGTCACCTGAAGCTGGAATCGAACACAGGTCCCTGGCGCTGTGAGGCTCCAGTGCTAACTACTGAGCCACCGTACCGCCCCTGTTTATGGGCATTGATGTCACTTATTGCTCATTGGTCCTGAGGTAGATTTTCTTTCTCAATGCGACTTTATTGAAGCTGCCCCGTTCTAACGAGGGAAGCTCCACAGACCAGCTCAGAACCAGTGAACAGTGACTGGAGTCACATACCTGGCTAAGAACATCAGGTATCCATCCACTGAAGTGAAAACGTTGATTTCTCTTCAAAGTGTACATTCAAACAACTCATGCTGTCTGAATTAATTCGACTGGCACTATATTTCCCGAAGTTGAGAAGAAAGAGGGGTGATCTAATTAAAACACTGAGGACTTCTTATGGGATTTGCCAGGAAAGAAGTTGAGGAAATCACGGAATTGTTATGGCGTAGAAAGAGGTCGTTGTGGTTCTACCACATAATGCCAACCTCCTGACTTATCCCCTTTTTTCCAACAACCCATTCAGTCCCTCTTGAGTGCCTCAATGCTTCCTTGATTGGATAATTTTCAACAAAATGCCACCATCTCAGCTAAGGACTTTAGGACTAAGATGACTCAACAGGCTGTGAATTTTTGACATTCTCTAGCCTGGACAATGGTGCAAACCCATGAGCTGAGCATCTGCAGGTCAATCGATTTCTATTAGGAAGGATGACCTAGTGGTAAAGTCACTGAGCTAGGGACTCAGGTTCTGGGGACAAGGGTTCAAATCCCACCATCTGTCTAGATTTGGGTGGTGCTGGAAAAGCACAGCAGGTCAGGCAGCATCCGAGGAGCAGGAAAATCGACATTTCGGGCAAAAGCCCTTCATCAGGAATAGAGCCAGAGGGCCTGCAGAGTGGAGAGATAAATGAGAGGAAGGTGGGGGTGGGGAGAAAGTAGCATTGAGTACAATAGGTGAGTGGGGGATGGGATGGAGGTGATAGGCCAGAGAGGATGGTGAGGGAAGGTAGCAAAGAGATGCCTGCCTTGAAGAAGTTTTCCTCCTCTCTCTACAAGCTCTTTGCTACCTTCCCCCACCCTCCTCTCTGACCTATCTTATCTATTTCTTATAAAATTATGAAAGAAATAGATAAGATTTCGACTAGCAGGTGAAACTAGAACGAAGGGGCATAGCCTCATAATAAGGGGGAGCACATTGAGGCCTGAGTTGAGGAGGAACTTCTTCACCCAGTGTGTTGTGAATCGGTGGAATTCCCTGCCCAGTGAAGTGGCTGAGGCTTCCTCATTAAATGTTTTTAAGGGAAAGATAGATTTTTGAACAGTAAAGGAATTAAGAATTATGGTGAGCAAGCGGGTGAAAGAACAAAGAAAATTTACAGCCCAGGAACAAGCCCTCCCACCCTCCAAACCCGAGCCAATCCAAATCCGTAGTCTAAACCTGTCACCCAATTCCTAAGCATCTGTATCCCTCTGCTCCCCACCTACTCAAGCATTTGTCCAGATGCATCTTAAATGAATCTACCGCGCCTGCCTCTACCACCTCTGCTGGCAATGTGTTCCAGACTCTCCGTGTAAGATACTTGCCGTGTGTATCCCCCTTAAACTTTTCACCTCTCACCTCTCGTTATTGAATCTTTCACTTTGGGAAAAAGCTTATTTCTAACCACTCTGTCGATACCCTTCATGATTTTGTAAACCTCAATCAAGTCCCCCCCAATCTCCTTTTTTCTAATGAAAACAAACCTAACCTACTCAACCGCTCTTCATAGCTGGCACCTTCCATACCAGGCAACATCCTCGTAAACCTTCTCTGCACCCTCTCCAAAGCATCCACATCCTTTTGGTAATGTGGCGACTAGAACTGTACACAGTATACTAAATGCAGCCGATCCAATGTCTTATACAATTTTAACATGATTTGTCAGCTCTTATATCCTGTCCAATGAAGGCAAGCATACTATATGCCTTCTTGATCACTCTATTCACCCATGCAGCAACCTTCAGGGTACAATGGACCTGCACTCCCAGATCTCTCTGCCCATCAGCTTTTCCCAAGGCTCTTCCATCCACTGTATAATTCGCTCTTGAATTAGACTTCCTAAATGCATCACCTCACATTTGTCTAGATTGAACTCCACCTGCCCCTTTTCTGCCCAACTTTCCAGTCTATCTTTATCATCCTGTATTCTTTGACAGTCCCCTATGCTTTCTGTTATTCCACCAATCTTTGTGTCATCTGCAAACTTGCCAACAGTGTCCTCTTCCAGATCATTTATGTGTATCACAAACAACAGTGGCCCCAACACTGACCCCTGTGGAACACCACTGGTCACCTTTCTCCATTTTGAGAAACTCCCTTCAATAACTAATCTCTGTCTCCTGTTGCTCAACTAGTTCTTTATCCACCTAGCTAGAACACCCAGCACACCATGTGACTTCACTTTCTCCATTAGTCTACCATGGGGAACCTTATCAAACTGCTTACTAAAGTCCATGTATATGACATCAACAGCCCTTCCTTCATCTATCAACTTGGTCACTTCCTCAAAGAACTCTATTGAGTTGGTAAAGCATGATCTCCCCCGCACAAAATCATGTTGCCTATCACTGATCAGCTCATTCTTTTCTAAATATAAATAGATCTTATCCCTCAGTACCTTCTCCAGCAACTTTCCCACCACTGACATCAGGCTCACTTGTCTGTAGTTACCCGGAATATCCCTACTACCCTTCTTGTACAGGGGGACAACATGAGCAACCCTCCAGTCCTCCAGCACCTCACCTGTATTTAAGGATGCCACAAAGATATCTGTCAGGGCCCCGGCTATTTCCTCTTACCTCCCTCAGCAACCTGGGATAAATCCCATCTGATCCTGGGGATTTGTCTACCTTAATAACCTCTAGCCTACCCAACACATCTTCCCTACTTATGTCAACGTGATCCAGAGTAAACAAACGTCTATCTCTAACCTCAACATTCCTCATGTTCCTCTCCTTAGTGAACACTGATGCAAGATAATCATTCAGAATCTCGCCTATTCTCTGTTTTGGCACACAGCCTTCCTTCATTATCTTTTAGTGGACCAATCCTTTCTCTAGTTACCCACTTGCTTCTTATATAAGAATAAAATGCTTTGGAATTCTCCTTCATACTATTCACTAAAACTATTTAATGACCCCTTTTAGCCCGCTTGATTCCTTGTTTAAGACTGGTCCTACTCTTCTGATATTCCTCCAGGGCCCGTTCTGTTCTTAGTTGCCTGGACCTTATGTGCGCTTCCCTTTTCCTCTTGGCTAGTCGTACAATTTCTCCTGTCATCCACGGTTCACGAATCTTGCCCTTCCTATCCTTTGCCTTCAACGGGACATGCCTATCCTGCACTATCTTTAACCTATCTTTGAAAGCCTCCCACATATCAAATGTGGACTTCCCTTCAATCCACATTTCCCAACTCCTGCCTAATTTTGATAAAATTGGCCTTGGCCCAGTTTAGTACTCTTCCCTTAGGACCACTCTCATCGTGGTCTACGATTATTCTAAAACTTACAGAATTGTGGTCACTGTTACCAAAGATATCCCCCACTGCAACTTCTACCACCTGGCCTGGCTCATTCCCCAATACCAGGTCCAATATGGCCCCTTTCTTCATTGGGTGAGCACTGCTAAGTCCAAGAAAAGGTCAGCCATGATCTAACTGAATGGCGGAGCAGGCTCAACGGGTCAGATGGCCTACTCCTGCTGTTATTTTTTTATATTCTTATTAACTCTTCACTGAAATGGCCAAGCATGCCGCTAAGTTCAAGGGCATCTGGGGATAATCACAAATGTTAGCCCTGCCAGGGATTAGATCAGAGTGGTGCTGGAAAAGCACAGCAGGTCATGCAGCATCCGAGGAGCAGGAAAATCAACATTTCGGGTAAAGGCCTTTCATCAGGAATAGAGGCAGGAAGCCTCCAGAGTGGAGGGATAAAATCCAGCACCACTCTGAGCTAAACTCTGGTTTCCAGCAGATGCAGTCCTCACTCCTGACAGGGATGTCCACATTCCGTGTAAAAAATGAAGTAAATAAAAGACAGTTATAGCGCAGGTTGGTGGAAAAGAGATAGAAGTTGGAAGCCAAGCAACATCAGGTTATAAGCTTCCAGAGCTTTTCAGAGCCTTTGACTCCACCTGACGAAGGGGCAGCGCTTCAAAAGCTTGTGATTTCAGCTAAACCTATTGGACTATCACCTGGTGGCGCGTGATTTCTGAATTTGTCCACTCTGGTTCAACACCAGCACCTCCACATCGAGGAGATAGAAGATCAGCTATGACCTTAATTCACTCAGAATGTATACAGAACCACATCTGTTGAATGGCATTCTCCTTCCTCTTATCAAAAGAGAAGTTCTTGGATTTTAACTCTATTTTCAAATATATCTATTGGTTTACTGTTGGTGTCAATTGGTGGATAGAGCATCTTCAAACTAACTGAAGGCATCAATTAATATGTTTTGTATACTTGCCAATTCTGCTACATGGTGGCTTTATTATAAAATGTCACCAACAGACTGCGTAATGCGTAATGTAGCTGAATCAGAAAATATACTACGCATGCTTGAAATTAATCTTTCTATCTGTTTCTTATTATAATTTTAATTGCTCAATGTGTGGTAGAAACAGAAGGTATGATGAAGACTCGTGGGATATAATTGATATTCTGATTGTGGCAGAGTCTATGACTCATGCAAAACTTAGTCACTTCTGAGTTATCATGTCAGCCCACTGGTGGGATGTAATTTGTATCCCATTATAAGCTGTGGTAGTGCAATGCTTTTGTTACTGGGTTTGTAATCCAGAGGCCTAAACTAATGATTCAGGATAAATGCACGTTCAAATCCAAACATAGCCATTTTGTGAATTTTATTTCAGATTTACAAACCTGCAAATCAAAGCTTTTAGCAGTGCAAGTTGTCATGCTCTGTTGGATTGTCATTAGAAAACAGCACCAAATTGCATTTGTATAACGCCTTGAATGTAGTAAAACAGCCCCAAGTCCAGGAGCATAATCAGATAAAGTACAAGTCATATAAGACGATTTCAGGGCAGATAACAAAAACTTGAATAAACAGTCAGTGCATTAAGTATAGGAGTTGGAAGGTCATGTTGTGACTGCACAGGACATTGGTTAGGCCACTTGTGGAATACTGCATTCAACTCTGGTCTCCCTGCTTTGGGAAAGATGTTGTGAAACTTGAAAGGGTTCAGAAAAGATTTACGAAGATGTTGTCAGGCTTGGAGTGTTTGAGTCATAGGGAGAGGCTGAGTAGGCTGGGGTTATTTTCCCTGGGGCATCAGAGGATGAGAGGTGACTTTACAGAAGTTTATAAAATCATGAGGGGCATGAATAAGGTGAATAGTCAAGCTCTTTTGTCCAGGGTAGGGGAGTCCAAAACTAGAGGACATAGGTTTAAAGATGAGAGGGGAATGATTTCAAATGAACCCAAGGGGCAAAGTTTTGACATAGAGGGTGGTGTGTGTATGGAATGAGCTTCCAGAGGGAGTGGTAGAGGCTGGTACAATTACAACATTTAAAAGGCATCTGGGTGGAAAGGGTTTAGAGGGATATGAGCCAATTGCTGGCAAATAGGGATTATATTAATTTATGATACCTGGTCAGGATGGACGAGTTGGACTTATGGATCTGTTTCCCTGCTGTCCATCTCTATTACTGTAGGTAGCTTTGAAAGAGTATCTTAAGGGAATAAAGGTAGGGAGTCCAAGCAGTGTAGGAGGTGATCCTTGAGTTTGGGCCTAGGCATCAGAAGGCAGAAGGGTTCTGGATTAGTGGTGCCGGAAGAGCACAGCAGTTCAAGCAGCATCCAAGTAGCTTCGAAATCGACGTTTCGGGCAAAAGCCCTTCATCAGGAATAAAAAGCTTTACGACATGGTTGAAGAGCTTCAGGGCAGAGGAAATGACCTGGGAGTTGCAGTAGGAGAGGGACTCCCTGAGATTCTTGTAGAGAGAGGAGGAAAACTTCTTCAAGGCAGGCATCCTTGCAGAACCTCATGCAAGGGGTGGATTCTAGTCAGGTTTGACGTGGTGGGTGTCAGATGCAGATGAGATGAGGCACACTTAAAGATCGGCAGTGATTGAAATTTGTAGCCATGATGATGGTGCAATAGGCACAGTTGGATCTAACCTCAGGCCATGATTGCGAAGAGGCATGTGTACCCTCAGATGGTTGACAGGGAGAGGGATAGAGTCAATGGCTAGAGGGAAGAGTGTTTGGTGAGGAGGGGATTGAAGGCCTCAGTCTTTGCGATATTTAACTAGATGATATATCTTTTTCATCTGGGACTGGATGTTGGGCAGACTGACAACTTCGAGGCAGCGGTGGGATCAAAAAAGGATGCTACTGAAGTAGGGCTGGGAGATGGTGCTGTAAATATAGAACTTGACAAGTTTTCAATTGTCTCTAAGGACAACACTTCGAAAGTACTCAGATGAATGCAAAGTGCTTTGAACATGAAAACCTTGGAATAGGAGCTGGAGAAGGGAAGCTTACCCCTTGAGCAAGCTCACCATTCAGCACAATCACGACCGCTCTTCGCTAAGCTCTGCACCATTGCAATATCACCTTAATCGTCAAAGGATGGTATACCAATGCAGGTCTTTCTTCATTCATTTAATCTCTGCAATATGTTAAATATTGCTGCCAGTTTGTCCCTTCATTGCATTGCAATGAGTACATCGAGTATTTACCCACAAGGGCAGTGCTTGCTACTCCTGCACTAGAGTTAGGATGAGGGCCTCACTGTGTCAAGTCATTTGCATTTTGAAAGGCATCCTGGTAAATCATTCAGGACGAAAGCTGCCCGAGGCAGGAGAAGGGAAAAACATTTCTCAAATTCTGTAGTTGAACCAGGTGGGATTACATTACTTTGTGCCTTCTGATTTGAATAAAAATGACACTGCGGGAGGTGCAACTGAAGAGCAGTGAGTTTAAGCCCCTAATAATCAATTCAGTTTGCACACTGGGCAGCTCATAATGAGGATCAATGGAGGGAGTGAGGAGACATGATATACAGGGGCAATCATTGTGTTGTAGTCCACATCTCTGCACTGTGCAGAGTAGGGAGAAACTATTTCTCCAGTGGGAGGAAGCTCATTAACCAGAGGGCACACTTTTAATATAATTGGCAGAAGACCAGAGGAGTGATGAGATCATCAATCTCAGTGCATGCCTAAAAGAAAATTCTGTTCATTTTATTTCCTAATTTTGAACACCTTTATTAAAAATTCCCCTTAGCCTTTTCTGTCCCTGGGAAACCTGATTGACGATGTGAACTGCCAAAGGAGCTTCATCACCTTCTGAAACATCTCTCTTGGTTG
Organism: Chiloscyllium punctatum; assembly: GCF_047496795.1. Lineage (NCBI taxonomy): Eukaryota > Metazoa > Chordata > Chondrichthyes > Orectolobiformes > Hemiscylliidae > Chiloscyllium > Chiloscyllium punctatum. The sequence continues at coordinate 158,798,062 of NC_092739.1, read as the reverse complement.
AGTCAGGAGGGTCTTTATTTGTAGAAAATAACTTTGGTAGCTACTGTCCGAGAGGTGTACTTGAAAGTGCAAGTATTGGTCACCCAGACACAGCATTGTCCATGATATATGGGCATGGATGTGCAGCATGGATGGTTGGGGAGAGGCAGTGGGTTATTTGTAATGTCATTGAATGAGTCTTCCAGAACATCAGGCTTATGTTCATCATGGTTCATCATGGGAGGTGGTGAAATGTGAATCCGAATTGAGTTAAAGGAGTTAAAAATTGGAGTTACCGTGTAACCGCTATTGTCAAAACTAGTAAGGTTCACTATCCATTTAGAGGAAGGAAACCTGCCATATTATTTGGCCTGATCTTGATGTATTTCCAGACTCCCAGCTAAGTCGCTCCGAATTATCCTCTGAGATGGCCTGGGGAGACAGTCAATTCTGGACACAAGTACTGGCCTTGTCAGTGAAGCACACATACCACACACATTATGGATAGACTATTTGGTGTGACCAGTTCATGCTGGTACTTATTCACTGGGGAGTGAATCATAACCCTCACCTCATCTAAGTCTATTCAGAGTAACCCTCTACTCCATTCTTCCTCAGATGTCATTCTCGACTCCTGCCAAGTGCATTGATGTTAAAAATAAATATTGGCCAGGACACGTGTGGGTGGAGGGGGTGAAGAGTAACTTGACTGTGCTTATTCAAACGTACCCTTCCACATCCTTCTGACATCCGGCTGGGGGAGTGGCTCCTCTGACAGGGCAGCACCCTCCTCAGCGGTGCATTAAGGCTGGGACGTGGATGAGGTGTTGAGGGCTTTCTCGGGTGGGATTTGAATATTCCCAGGCTGAATTTTCACATTGGGACCAAGAAACAGAGGTTTGGATGCTTTCTGTGTCCCGAGGAGGGAAACGGTCATACAGCAAGCCTTTGGGACTTTGACCATGGGACCCTTTAATTCGTACTGATCCTTGTCCATATCAGGATGACAAGTTTGGGCAGCATGGTAGCTCAGTGGTTAGCAGTGCTGCCTCATAGCGTCAGGGACCCTGGTTCGGTTCCAGCCTTGCATATTCTCACCGTGTCTGCGTGCGTTCCCTCTGGGTGCTCCGGTGTCCTTCCACAGTCCAAAGATGTGCAGGTCAGGTGAATTGGCCATGCTAAATTTCCTGTCGTATTCAGGGATGTGTGGGTTAGGTGCATTAGTCAGGGGTAAATGTAAAATAATAGGGTAGGGGCATGGGTCTGGGTAGGTTACTCTTTGGAGGGTCAGTGTGATCTTGTTGGGCCAAAATGCCTGTTTCCACACTGTAGGGATTCTGTGAGAGAAAAACGAGCTCTTGAATTGAAGCTGTTCAATAGGAGCAGCTAGCTACAGGAAAAGGCTAGTATCCAGGAAGACCTTTCTACAGTAAGGTGCCCTTCCATCACCTTGTCTGGAAAGAGTAATTAACAATGTCTACCAAAGGCACAATGCCCACCATGGTGACAAGCAGACTGGGTGGATTATCTACAGTAAGTCCTTTGGCTGAAACCCCCATTCAGGTATTCAAGGAAGGTCAGGACCACTAGGCCACTGTCCTCTTCCTTTACCTACTGTGAAATAACTGCACAGAGACTGGTATCGCATCTCCAAGTCGCTCTTTATTGACATGTCCATGCTACATGGGCTTTGATCAGTCAGCTCAAAGCTAGTCCTCAGACTGAGGAGACCTTCTGAATCTCCTGTGTATATCTGTCAGCCAGGGCTCCCTGATTGGCCCTAGGTTAACAGCTAAGAGAAAGTGAGGGCTGCAGATGCTGGAGAGTCAGAGTCAAAAAGTGTGGTGCTGGAAAAGCACAACAGGTCAGGCAGCACCTGAGGAGCAGGGGGATCGACCTTCATCAGAAATGTGTGAAGGGTTTATGCCTGAAACATCGACTCACCTGCTCTTCAGATGCTGCCTGACCTGCTGTGCTTTTCTAGCACCACATTTATTAACCCAAATTAACAATCAAGGATCTCATAGTCTATGAGCTCCTCTTGGCCGTGGTTCCAATCACTGCAACCTATTAACAAGGCTGTTTGTGAAGATAACATTGAGAACTGCTCATCTCTTGCAGGCTGGTAGCCTATCTGGGCTCCAAATCTACCTCCCTCAAAACTGGGCAGATGCCAATGGCAAACTAGCCCGTGATATGGTTCAGTACTGCCCGAAACAATTCCCAACCTTAACTCTGCCTCAAAATCCTGCCCTCGGGCACAAAGACTATACTTACTGAACTAGGTCTGACATTTATGTAACCTAAATCTTCTGTAACCTAAAAACATTTAAAAACCTAAGCCCTTAATTGTCATTTTGGAGTTAATCTCATCTCCTACATTGTTACCTTGATGATGAGCGTCAATATTAATTTTGGCCCACACTCAATGATGTAGGAAATAAAAGAAAGGAAGAGGGCACATAGAATCAGTTGGAGTCTGGTGATAGAATTGCAAAAACCTAGGTGAGATCTCTATTAATTTACAGAACAGATGTGCAGTCTGATTTTTCTGCAGAACGATTAACAAAAACCTGAGGGATTTCCAAACGACGAGAGATTTTGTTCCCGTTGTTAGAGAGTAACGTTTCCCTCTGGCGGCTGGGTAACTAACCAAAGGTCACAACTACCTGCATTGTTATAGCACTTTTCAGGTGGTGAGAGTAACGTTGTCAGAGAGTAACGATTCCCGCTGGCGGCTGAGTAAATAATTGAAGGTCACAACTACTTGCATTATTATAGCGCCTTTCAGGTGGTAAAAACATTCTGAGGCGTTTCACAGGAGCCTTATCAGAACAAAGAAAGATGTGTGAGATGTAAGCGCAGGTAACCAAAAGCTTGGTTGAAGAAATAGCCAGAAAGAAGGACGCTAAAGGAAGATGAAAGATTTAGGAAAGCAATTCCTGAAGCTAGGGTAGGCAGCTGAAAGCATGGCCAACAACAGTAAAACATAGCATGCTCAGAAAACCCAAAATTGGAGGTATCTGACAGAGTTGTGAGGTTGGAAGAGATTACAGAGGTAGACAAGAGCAAGACCCTGGGGAGATTTGAAAAGTAGGATACAAATTTTCAAATGTAGATATGACAGACAAGGAAGAAAAGTCGGTCGGTGAGGACAAGGACCAGTGAATGGGATCACTTCAGGTTCACAAAGGATAGAATGTGTGAGGCCAGTTTTGGAATGGTCGATCTGGGGGTAACAAAGGCATTTCCTGAGAGTTTCTGGAGCAAATGAACTGGGGCAGGACGGGATTGGACTTACACAGGATCAGGCATAGGCCATTCAGCCCCTTGAGCAAAAGTGAGGACTCCAGATGCTGGAAACCAGAGTTTAGATCAGAGTGGTGCTGGAAAATCACAGCAGATCAGGCAGCATCCGAGGAGCAGGAAAATCGATGTTTCAGGCAAAAGCCTTCATCAGGAATAGAGGCAGGAAGCCTCTCTCCACCCTGGAGGCTTCCAGCCTCTATTCCTGGTGAAGGGCTTTTGCTCGAAATGTCGATTTTCCTGCTCCTCTGATGCTGCCTGACCTGCTGTGCTTTTCCAGCACCACTCTGATCTAAACATTCAGCCCCTTGAGCCACTTAATGAGATTGTGGCTGATCTGTAGCCTAACTCCATACACCTGACTTTAGTTTATATCTCTTTTTTGCTTAAAAATGTTTTAATCTATTGCATATTTAAAATTAACGACTGATTCAGCACCCACCATTGTTTGTGGAAGAGAGTTCCAAACTCTAACACCCTTTCTGTTTAGGAATGCTTCCTGACATCTCTCCTGAACGGTTTGGCACTAATTCTCAGACAATGCCCTCTAGTTCTAGAATCCCCAACCAGTGGAAATAGTTTATCTACCCTGTCTTTCCCATTAGTATCTTGAAGACTTTGATCAGATCACTTCTTAACTTTTTAAATTCCAGAGAAAACAGACGAAATTTGTGCAGTCTCTCCTCACCCTTCTTGTGAACTTACCTTGTAGTCCCTCCAAGGCCAACATATCCTTTCTAAAGTGTATATTCCAAATCTGCTCACAGTACTCCAAGTGGGATCTAACCAGTTCAGATTAGATTAGATTACTTACAGTGTGGAAACAGGCCCTTTGGCCCAACAAGTCCACACCGACCCGCCGAAGCACAACCCACCCATACCCCTACACCTAACACTATGGGTAATTTAACATGGCCAATTCACCTAACCTGCACATTTTTGGACTGTTGGAGGAAACCAGAGCACCCGGAGGAAACCCACGCAGACACGGGGAGAATGTGCAAACTCCACACAGTCAGTTGCCTGAGGCGGGAATTAAACCCGGGTCTCACTGCTGTGAGGCAACAGTGCTAACCACTGTGCCACTGTGCCGCCCACTGTTCAATGTTATTTTGGGGTGCAGAAAGCCAGTTTAAATGTTAACAAAGATACGAGGTGGGAAGGTGGGTCAAATATGACTGCAAGGTTATGTATATTCTGGTTTAGCCCAAAATAGTCCAGAATAGTTGGAGCTGATCACCAGGGAATAAGCATTATCATATTGTGAGATAGTAAAAGGGTTGAGTGAGATGGTGGTAAGATAAAAGTTACTGAGAGAATCATGTTGATAAGAAATAGAGGGGGGTTAAGCATCGATCCTTGGAGGATCCAATACTTATGTTGTCTTTGGGTGGAGTAGGGTCCATGGTCACAGTTGTCTAATGCAGGCAGTCAACAGTTTTCTGACAGCTTATTGAGTTTGTTAAGAAGCAGCAGATTAAGTATGATATGTTGTTTAACTGGACAAAGCAAGTGTACGGCTGTGACAACTGCGGAGGGTTCACTGATTCCGGGGGTCACACAGGGTGTCGGCATGGTGCTGGTCTCATTAAACTGCCAGAGATAGCACCAGCCGAGGAACCCTTCGTTGGGGTCTTCCTCCTCTTCTGCTGGCCGGTGTCTTCAGACTGAGAAAACAGATCTCTGAGAACGGCTGATGGGAACTACTGATGAGAAGTCCTCAGTGAGAACTCCCCCAAATTAACAACTTATTGTTATGTCATATATCGAGGGGTAGGTAGCTTACACTTGTCAATCAACCGTCTGAACTCTTTTGGCTAATAGCCATGTGACTGCTACTCATGACATTGAATGACCATTGGCCTCTTGCCCACCTGCATTCAAAAGTTAATTTTCATTCTTTCTGAGAGCTGAACCTTCATATTATTCGATGCAACACACTGACAATAGGGCACATTTAGCAATAGATAAATTATTGATGCTTCAATACGCACCATGATCGCAATGTTTCTTGTATTGCTTTACCATGCTGGAAAGTTAATTCCTGTTGTAACAGCAATTTAATGAAATCTCAATGAAATATAGGATATAATTCATCTGGATAGCATGCAAAACAATACCTTTCACTGTATCTTGGTACATGTGACAATAATAAATCAAATCATGCTACACAGTAAATTCAAGGAAAATTCAGCTCCAGAACTTCAATTTTTAACACGCTGAGTTTCACAGAGGTGTACAGCTCAGAAACAGGTTCAATTCATCCATGCTGACCAAATGTCCTAGATTAATCTAGTCCCATTTGTCAGCAATTGCCCCATATTCCTCTAAACCCTTCCTATTCATTTACTCATCCAGATGCCTTTTAAATTTTGCAATTGTACCAGTCTCCACCACTTCCACTGGCAGCTCATTCCATGAACACACCACCCTCTGTGTGAAAAATTTGCTCCTGTCGGTGCCTTTTAAATCTTCCCCATCTCACCTTAAAACAATGGCCTCTAGTTCTGGGCTCTCCCACACCAAGGAAAAGACCTTGTCTATTTACCCTATCCACACCCCTCATGATTTTATAAACCTCTATAAGGTCACCCCTCAGCCTCCGACGCTCCAGGGAAATCAACCCCAGCCTATTCAGCCTCTCCATATAGCTCAAACTCTCCAACCCTGGCAACGTCCTTGCAAATCTTTTCTGAATCCTTTCAAGTTTGACAACATCTTTCCTATAGCAGGGAGACAAGATTGAATGCAATATTCCAATTATTTGACTTAGCTTAGGGAAATGCAGATATAACATTAGCCATATGACTACAACTGTATAAATACAGGATTTGTTTTTACCTTGTATAAATACAGTGCATCCCTAGTAGGATTTACACAGATAGATTCAGCTCTGCTCTCTGTGAAAGTTCATGCTTACCTTTGCTCTACAAAACGGGGTGGCATTGTGACTCAGTGGTTAGCACTGCTACCTCACAGCACCATGGACCTGGGTTTGATTCCAGCCTCGGGGGAGGAGTTTGTACATGTGTGTGGAGTTTGTACATTCTCCCTGTGTCAGCATGGGTTTCCTCTGGGTGCTCTGGTTTCCTCTCACAGTCCAAAAGAAAAATGTGCAGGCTAGGTGAATTGGCCATGCTAAATTGCCCATTGTTTTCAGGGATGTCTAGATTATGGGCATTTGTCAGGGGAAATGTAGAGTAGTGGGGGGGAATGGATCTGGGTGGGTTTCTCTGTGGAGGATTGGTGTGGACTTGTTGGGCCAAATGGCCTGTTTCCACATTGTAAGGATTTTTTTTAACTCCTGTTTTTATATTTTTTTCTTGTTTTGATTAGTAGGATACTGCAGGAATTATATGGTAAAACTCTAGATGACTTAATCAATTAAGCACAGTGAACAGAGATCAGTCATTAGGCTGATTATCAAACACAGATCAATTAAACCGATAGAACACAACAAACACTAGAGGTAACAGCTTCAGGAGCAGGAAGGCATTGCAAGTGATTCCCTCATTGTGACTGACTAGACAAGTATATGTATGGGGCACAGACTCACTCCGATGGATGACAGTGGCTTTTTTGATGCAGTGGTAGTGTCCCTATCTCTGAGCCATGAGAGCTAGGTTCAAGCCAAACCTACTCTAGAGGTATGTGGTAGCATCTTCGAACAGGTTGATCAAAAAATATGTGATAGTGCAGAATGCTAGTCAAGGATGGTGTAGTCAATATTATTAAAAGCTGTAGACAGGATGAGAATAGATAGATTTCCATAGCCAAAAAGGATGGCACTTCTGACTTTGATGAGACCTGTTTTGATGCTGTGAACCTGTGGCAATTCTTGCTGGAGGAATGAGGGGGGAAATGAGGTGATATTCAGCCCTGAGCTCAACTCCATTGCACGACTGGAATCTGAGCTGATCAGAGCAAGTACTGTTTCCACCAGATCACACAAAGAGAGAGGCAAAGCCAATTAAAATGCTGGAGAAACTGCCAGTGTCTTTGATGCCAGAAGAAAGCTCCAGTGTGGGTACACACGAGGTTTATCAGCATATTATTCAGAATGGGGAATTTGAAATCGGAGAAGAGGTCAGAAGAGGTAGGTATGTTTCCTTCAAGTTGAAAATGATTAGAGGTTACCCAGTAGAGTTCTCAGAAGGTTTTTCAAGAGGAGATAAGGAAAGCCCATCCAAGTAGCTACTGTTTTAATATCAATAGAAAAATATTTATGAGGTAGACAAGGAGAAACTTAATCAATCAAAGTTTCTTGTAATAGGTTCTATCAGTAGGATTTGGGCATCACTGAAAAATTCAGAATTTGTTGCTCATCCCTAACTGCCCTTAAACTCAATGGCTCATTAGGGAAATTTCAGGGGAGAACAGTTAAGAATCAACCATGTTGCTGTGGGTCTGGAGTCACATGGAATTCCTACAGTGTAGAGGCAGGCCATTCAGCCCCATGAGTCCACAGCGGCCCTCTGAAGACCATCACACCAGGCCCTCCCTATCACTGTAACCCTGCATTTCCCATGGTTAATCCACCCAGCTTGCACATCCTTGGTCACTATGGGCAATTTGGCATGGCCAATCCACCTAACCAGCACATCTTTCATCCGTGGGAGGAAACAGACATAGACATGGGGAGAATATGCAAACTCCACACAGATAGTTGCCCAAGGGTGGAATTGAACCTAGGTCTCTGGTGCTGTGAGGCAGCATTGCTAACCACTGAGCCACTGGCCACTTTAAGTAGATGAAACCAGGCAAGGGAAACAAATAATCTTCCCTGAAGGATATCAGCAAACTAGATAAGATTTAAGAACATTGTGGTCTCCATTACTGAGACAATGTTTACCTTATATTTTATGAATTGAATTGAACTTCCACCAGCTGTTGTGATGGCATTTGCACTCATGTGCCCCTAGAGCAAAAGCCTAGATCTCTGGATTACTAGCTCAATGACATGACCATTACATCACCATCTCTCCACAACAGTCAGGAGCTGGAAAGCTGTTCCTAAAAATAAGACAGAAGCTGAACTTAGAGATTTCTGGACAAAAGTACTGAACTAAGAGTCTCTTTAAAAGTATGAGCACATGCACAATGGACTGAAAAGCCTCTGTGTTTGCTTTAAGCTTCTATAATTCTATGAATGAAGGTGCAGTTCTTGCCTGAAAATGTTACACGTATTTGATGGAAGTGGCTGCATTTTAGTGTTGATAGGCTGAGAATATTATGGACAATCACACCGCAACTGGAGTATGTTTGGCCCTTCATGACTCTGCCAATATGTTGAAAAAGCTGCACCGTAAGTTATCCCTCAACCTTGCTACATAGCTCCGCATTTCTCATCTTTTGTACGTCTCCAATCAAAATGGGGATTTGGAGGTGCAATGACTCCAGTCCCACAACAATAGAGTTGATATTTAACTGCTCTCTGAACTGGCCAAGCAAAACATTCAATTCAATTAGGGATGGGCAACAAATTCTGGCCTGAAAGCCTACATTCCATGAGCGGAGAAGTGTCTTTTGAAAGTTTTCATTTAATCTGTCTGCACCACCTTTTCAGAATTTGACTCCTTTACAACTCACTGTGTAAAGCCAAGCAAGGCTTTCTCACCTTCCCATTCATTCCTTTGTGCATGATCTTTAATCTGTACCTCCTGCTGGTAGAAACAATATTTATCATGCAGTAAGTTTGTCCATGGTAGGCCTCCCCTTAACTTCAAAGTTACTATGACACCCACTTGCCAAAATGAGTCTGCCCCTAATGACACGTCCCCTGTCCTGGAGTGGACACAAGTCTCTAATGTTTCACATCGGTGCCTCATCAAAGGGATTGGGTCCTTGCGGAGGTGATGGCCGAGCGGTATTATTGCTGGACTGTTAATCCAGAGCTGAAAAGTGTGTTGCTGGAAAAGCGCAGCAGGTCAGGCAGCATCCAAGGAGCAGGAGAATCGACGTTTCGGGCATAAGCCCTTAATCCAGAGACCCAACTAATGTTCTGGGGACCCAGATTCTAATCCTGTCATGGCAGATTGTGGAAATTGATTTTAATAACAAATCTGGAATTAAAGAATCGAATGATGACCATAAATCCATTGTTCGATTGTAGGAAAAGCCCATAAGAACAAAGAACAAACGTGACTACAGCACAGAAACAGGCCCTTCGGCCCCTCCAAGCCTGTGCCGATCATCATGCACTAACTAAACTGAAAATCAAACCTCCTGCCCTTATTCAGTCTGCATCCCTCGATTCCCTCCATATTCATGTAACCATCCAGATGCCTCTTAAATATCACCAATGTGCCCACTTCCACTACCTCTTCTGGCAGTGCGTTCCAGGGTCCGACCACTCTCTGCATGAAAAACCTACCTCGCGCATCTCCCTTAAACCTTCCCCCTCTTATCTTGAACCTGTTTCCCTGAGTAATTGAAATTTCAACCCTGGGAATAGGCCTTTAACTATCCACCCTATCTATGCCTCTCATAATTGTGTAGATCACTATCAGGTCTCCTCTCAGTTGCTGTCTTTCCAGTGAAAACAATCCTAGTGTTTTTAACCTTTCTTCATTGCCAATGCCCTTCAGACCAGGTAAACATCCTGGTGAACCTTCTCTGTACTCTCCACGAAGCTTCCACATCCTTCTGGTAGTGGGTTGACCAAAACTGCACATAGGTTCAGTGAAGTCCTTCAGGGAAGGAAACTGCCATCCTTACCTGGCCTGGCCTACATGTGACTCCAGACCCAGAGCAATGTGTTTGACTCTTAACTGCTCACTAGGCAATTAAGGATGGGCAATAAATGCTGGCCTAGTCAGCGATGTACTCATCCTGGGAATGAATAATAAAACGTCATTCGGTGCACACGCCTCACTATCACTGCATTGAGTGCTAGTCTTAGTGAGTGAGATTACAACTCCCCAACCTCCCCTCATCGCCCCGCCCTGCCCTCCGGAGAACTGGAGCCCACAGTGTTGTTGATTGAACATTAGTTGCTGAGCACGGTTGTTAAGGAACCCTCAAAGGGTTAAGAGCAAACCAAAGACCTTTAAGAGGAAACTGAATCTGTTGATATTTCCCTGTATAATGTCACTAGTGCTTAGTATCCATGCAATTATACCATAAACTGGCTCACTAGGGGATTTATTTATGTTGGCAATATAATTGCTCTAATAAACTCCATATCCTGCTCAGATTCAGTGGCATATTTATGATGCATTGTGTGGTTTGTTCGCTCCAAAGTCAGGCTCCTGGTACAGGTGGCCATCTCCTCAAAGACCTAGAATAAACAGCATTTGATTGCTTGAGTTTTGCCCTCCACCCCACCTTCAACTAAATTTGCATTTATTCCTTTCTTTTATTTTTAGGCAGTCCCGCCACCTCTTTCCCCGCCGCCATCTTGAAAGTCTGGGCCAGTTCTTCCAAAGCTGTCCCGTCACATCCCTGTGACCCAAAGAGCCTCCAGTTCCCACTTCCTAAGATTCCCAAACCCTCCAGGATTGGCCTGGAGTGTCCCAGAAGGACAGGAGGAATGGCAGGAATTTAAAAAAAAGTATGCATGTTATTTTCACTTTCTGTCAGCCTGTCTATTCAATGACTTGGAAGGTATTAGGGATATACAGGGGGGATAGAAAACTGTCTGCTTGGATCAAATAAACAAGAACAATTAGGAAAACAATAAATGTCAGGTGGACCCAAATCATGTAAATGAATAATAAAATTAATAAATGACAAGCCAGTGGGCAACAATTGCAGGAGTATTACAGGGGAGAAAGAATGGAAGCAGAGGATTACTACAGGCAGCATGTCATTAAACTGCAAAGGGTGCAGAAAAGATTTATAAGGATGTTACGGAGATTAGAGGGTTTGAGTTATAAGGACCTTTTTCACTGGAGCACAGGAGGGTGATGGGTGATAAATCATGAAGGACATTGTTAAAATGAATAGCCTGGGTGCGGGAGTCCAAAACTAGAGGGCATAGATTTAAGGTGAGAGGGAAAAGATTGAGGAAACCTGGTTGGCGTGGACCAAAGGGTCTGTTTCCATGCTGTATGACTCTATGGATCTGAGATCTGCATTGCTATAGCACCTCTTAGTATGCCCCAAAGTGCTTTACTTCATAACTTTACAAACTAGCGACGCACTTCTGAAATGCAGTCATGGTTAGAGTTTTCACAATAAGCATTCATGGGTTTTGGGTACCACAGACTATACCCTCCATCCCTAGTTACCCTCGAGAAGGCAGTGGTGAGCTACCTTTTTGCACCACTGTAGACCATTAAATGTAAGTAGACCCACAATGCCCTTAGGGAAGGAGTTCCAGGACTTTGACCCAATGACACTGAAGGAGTGCCAATATTTTTCTGACTTAGGATGGTGACTAGAATGGAAGAGAGCCTTTTATTCTGAGGCAGTGTCTCCTGTGATGTGCCCTCACTGCAGAGGAAACATCTTTTCTGCATCTGCATGGTTTATCCCTTCCAAACGTTTGTAAGTTCCAAAGAGATTACTTCTGACAGTGACTCAGTGGTTAGCACTGCTGCCTCACAGCATCTGGGACAGGGTTTGATTCTACCCTCGGTTGACTGTCTGTGTTGAGTTTGCATGTTCTGCATATGTTAGTGTGGGTTTCCTTTGGGTGCTCCAGTTCCCTCCCACAGTCCAAAGACGCACAGGTTAGGTGGATTGGCCATGCCAAGTTATCCATAGCATTCAGGGATGTGTAGGTTGGGGTTGGGGGGGTGGGGTTAGCCATAGGAAATGCAGAGTAACAAGGATAGTGTGGGTCGGAGGGTTGGTATGAAGCTGATGAGCTGAATGGCCTGCTTTCACACTGTAGAATTATATGATTCTCATTCACCTGAGAGTTCAGACTCTGCTCCCTCACAAGACAGTCCCACCACTCCAAGAGCCAGAAGCTGAAACCCCACTGATCTTTCTCCACAGTATGTACATTATGCCTGGACGTGGCCAGAACTGCGTGGGAAATGTTAGAGGCAGATAACCTTTTAGCCTTGAAAAAGTACTTGGGTGAGCACTTGAAATGTCATAACCTTTAAGGCTATGGGCCTAATGTGGGAAAGGGGGAACAAGTGCAGGTTTAGTGTGACTTTAACAGTACATGCATAAGCCAAAGGGCCTCTTCTGCACTGAATGATTCTATCTGCATGAAATTCTCCAGGTGCTGTATGATCAGTTTTCTGTTCAGCTGAAGCAAGGCTTGTGTATTCCTGTCAAATGCCCTTGTGATAAAATCTAATACATTCTGGAAAAAATCCCACAAGCAAAAATGATCACACGGTCTGATTAATGATTTTGGTTGCGAAGTAAACATTGGACAGGATGTGGGGGAGAATTCCCCTTCTCTCCAATATGGAGCATTGGGGGCTGTTTCACGTCCACCTGAAGAGGACCATTAAAACATTGTTCATAAGGCATTGCTACTTTGTAAATTGATGACACTTCATTGGCGATAGTGCATCTTTGGACAGCCTGAAACCATAAAAAGGTACTAAGGAAGGGCTTTTGCCCGAAACGTCGATTTCGCTGCTCGTTGGATGCTGCCTGAACTGCTGTGCTCTTCCAGCACCACTAATCCAGTATTTGGTTTTCAGCATCTGCAGTCATTGTTTTTACTATGTAAATGCAGTTTTTGTTTCTGCCTAACCCAAAAGTACAAAAGGAGTGGTCCAGCACTAAATACTGGATATTCTCTCTAGCTCTGCCATGTGAAATGAATCAGCTGGGCAGAACAGAATGAAGGAGAATATATAAAATATATATTTTCTGATGGTGGGGTAACACTGCAAGGTGCAAGTATTGCGTATATTCTGGCACTGGCAACAGCAGCTCTCATGGAGAAATGGCTTGTTCACGAAACAAAAGGATGAATTGTTGTGAAGTATTTCCTTAAAATAATAACTTGAGTTATTAACGACAGGATGGTCATCAATTAATCAGCTGTTGAACTCTGTTACAAGGTTTTTATAGAGTTATAGAAACTGAAGTCAATAGTTAAATTCGATGCTGGTCCCAAGTCAGATGGTCAGAGAAGTATGTCCACTTGCAATGTAGCATTCTCACCACCAGGTGGTATCTTAGCAACATGATTGGAGCAAGTAAATAAGTCAGAATTAAATTATAAAAAAAGAAAAAAAAACAGAGCAGAGACCTACTTTTTCAAAGTAACTTCTCACAGCATTTGTCAGAGTTGTCGGTTAAGTAAGATGTTCAGTTCTGCTTTTCGTTAGACTAATCCCGAGTCTCTCAGTGGATCCTGTAACATGAGCTTTTGACTCCTAACAAAATCGAGTTTATTCATTAATTTCTAAAGAACAGGGGCACTGGGAGGAATAATAATGTACATGTAGAAACATCTGCATGCATAAATGCACGCTCACAGATGGAAGGGAGACATACTAACATCTACACACACAAACGCACACTTCTGCAGACACATACGCACACACATAATAGCAGTCATGCATGCACAAATACAGACATACACTTTTTCCAAGACAAGCCCAACAGACCTGCAAACACTTCAACATGCATACAAGCACACAGCAATCATACATAAACTTAAATTACAAGGTTGAAGGTACAAGGAGCCATTACACAAACTACGGTTGCATTCTCTGGATTTAGAAATTTCGAGGGGGATTTGATTTAAAGTTAAGGTAACTGATAGGGTAGATGCAAATATAAGATTTATTTGATTACAGAATTCAAGGGCTGGATTTTCATTTTTAAGGTGTGTAGCTTCAATCAGAAAATATCCCAATTTGGTGAACCTCCTTCATAATATATCACAATAGACCCTACTTTTGCTCTGCAATGGAAGGTGTAGGATTGAGTCATGCCTCAAAATGATTACTCATGAGACTCGGTCTGAGTCGTCCCCAGCTTTCCCTTGAGAAGGCAAGGGGGAGCTCCTTTCTTAAACTGCTGCAGTCAAAAAGTGTGGTGCTGGAAAAGCACAGCCGGTCAGGCAGCATCTGAGGAGCAGGGGAATCAACTTTTCAAGCATAAGCTCTTCATCAAGAATGTGTTGCCCGTTTCTGAAGAAGGGCTTATGCTCAAAACATCAACTCTCCTGCTCCTCGGATGCTGTCTGTGCTTTTCCAGCACCACACTTTTTGACTCTGACCTCCAGCATCTGCAGTCCTCATTTTCTCCCAGTTAAACTGCTGCAGTTCAAGTGTTGGAAGTAGTCCCACAGTGCTGGTCGAGAGAGAGCTAGGGATGTTTGGCTGAGAACCCAGACCTATGAAGTGATTCCCGAAGAAGGGCTGATGCCCGAAACGTCGATTCTCCTGTTCCTTGGATGCTGCCTGACCTGCTGCGTTTTTCCAGCAACACATTTTCAGCTATGAAACGATTATGTCGGGAGGATGATGTTGGTACAGCCATTGACTTTGCTTGAATGACATTTTTATATGGTTTTCATAAGTTGCTCTTTCTGTGATCTCTTTTCTCAATGTCTCAATGTTTATTTGCACAAGATTAAATGACATGAAGTGTTACAGCTACTGTTATTGATAGTTAAGTGGTTTCTTCAATTAAAAATTGTGTAGGATTGTAGCCACTTTTTTTTACATAAATGCCATTGTTAGATAGAGTTGTTTTTTCATGTAGAGTGTATAGGTGGGAGGCATCAATTGGCATCAGATTCACATAGAATGTATAAGGAGGAATTAAGTTAAAATAATGCAGTCATGGGAGCATCTGTGAGACAATTTGGCCTCACCGTTCAAAAGATTCCATGAGAATCTCCCGAGACGTTTCAGAAATTGGGAAACACTTCCACACACAAATGATGGTAGAGTACACGCAAATGGTACTTATATTAGATCAATTGTTAACTTTGACAGATTATGAATGAATAAATGAATGAATGAATAACTGATTCCTCCATCCACCTATCGCACTCACAGCTACCTTCCCCCAGCCCAAACCCCTCCCATTTATCTCTCCACCCCCCCTGATGCTCCCAGCCCCATTCCTGATGAAGGGCTTTTGCCTGAAATGTCGATTTTCCTGCTCCTCGGCTGCTGCCTGACCTGCTGTGCTTTTCCAGCACCACATTACCGACTCTAATCTCCAGCATCTGCAGTCCTCACTTTCGCCTGCCTGATTCATTGTCGTATCTATCTCGGGAGATACAGTGAAAAGTCTTCTGTTGCCACAAACGGGCACCATTTTAAGGTGCAAAAGATTAAAATGAAACATAGAATCATAGAAGATAGGAGCAGGAGGAGGCCATTCAGCCCTTCGAGCCTGGTCCGCCATTCATCATGATCATGGCTGATGGTCCAACTCAATAGCCTAATCCTGCTTTCTCCCCATAACCTTTGATCCCATTCTCCCCAAGTGCTATGTCTAGCCACCTCTTGAGTACATTCAATGTCTTGGCATCAACTATTTCCTGTGGTAATGAATCCCACAGGCTCACCCACTCTTTGGGTGAAGAAATGTCTCCTCATTTCCATCTTAAATGGTCCACCCTGAACCCTCAGTGTGTGACCCCCTGGTTCTGGACACACCCACAATCAGGAACATCCTCCCTGCATCTACTCTGTCTATCCCGGTTAGAATTTTATAAGTCTTTATGACAACCCCTTCCCTCATCTGAATCCCAGCAAAAGCAATCCTAACCTAGTCAAGCTCTCCTCATATGTCAGTCCCGCCATCCCCAGAACCAGCCTGGTAAACCTTCGCTGCGCTCCCTCAAGAGTAAGAGCATCCTTCCTCAGAAAAGGAGACCAAAACTGCCCACAATATTCTCGGTGTGGCCTCACTGAGGCCCTGGATAACTGCAACGACACATCCCCCTGCTCCTGGACTTAAAACATCTACTTAAGCTAGGTCTCTGAAAGGTGTCTGTGCTCTGGGCCTTACGGCAGCCAGGAGTCCCCACTCTGCTATCACTGCAGCTGACACCTCACCACCCGTTCCAGCAGTCCATGCAACTGGCTCACAAGACCAGGAAACCCCGTCTCCAGTCACTGCTGACACTGTTCTGACCTCCCTGTGACATCAGAAAGATGAAGAAAAGAATTAGAAAAAGAGGAAATGTGAAAAGGAGAGAGAGAAGAAAAGAATATAGCTGGCCTGGAGCAGATGGGCCTAATGTGCTGGTGCAGCCAACTTGGAGAGTTTCATGGAAAACTTAGGAATATTGAGGAATGTGGGACAAAGGCATGTGGGATTAGTTCACAGGTCAGCTATGACCTATTGTGTTTTCATATTCATACATATCCACAGATCAAAAACTCAGAATACAACTCATTGTGTTCTGAAGCAGTGGCATGGTGGCTCAGTGGTTAACACTGCTGCCTCACAGCACCAGGGACCTGGGTTCAATTATAGTCTTAGGTGACTGTCTGTGTGGAGTTAGACATTCTCCCTGTGTCTGCGCGGGTTTCCTCCCACGATCCAAAGATGTGCAGGTTCGGTGAATTGGCCATGCTAAATTGCCCATTGTGTTCAGGGATGTGTAGGTGAGGTGCATTAGTCAGAGGTAAATGTAGAATGATAGGGTAGAGAAAGGGGTTTGGGTGGTATAGTTTTTGGAGGGTCGGTGTGGACTTGTTGGGCTGAAGGGCCTGTTTCCACACTGTAGGGATTCTATGTCTATGCCTTCTTAGTTCAAGTAGTGCATCATGTCATACTTATGGTTTAACAGACTGGCCTCAGTAAAGTAGCACTCACAGCTCTAAGATTGTGAGCTCTCGATGACATAGGCTCCGTTGTTTACTCCAACAGATAATCGAGGCCAATACCAGAATGCAGTCCTGATGGAGGGTTGCACTGTCAGACGTGCTGCCTTTCAGATGAGATGGGAAGCCAAGGCAATGCTTACCTCTTGGGTTAATGTATAAGCTCCCACTG
Source organism: Chiloscyllium punctatum (assembly GCF_047496795.1). Lineage (NCBI taxonomy): Eukaryota > Metazoa > Chordata > Chondrichthyes > Orectolobiformes > Hemiscylliidae > Chiloscyllium > Chiloscyllium punctatum. The sequence goes on along the minus strand of NC_092739.1, from coordinate 158,780,884 downwards.
GTGCATTCAAAGATGACCCATGAACTTCTCTTGATCAACACACGGCCCAGAGTCAAGCTCATGAAAATAGACTTGCCTCATTTGCTGTCTGTCGTTACTACAACAGTGACTGTACTTCAGCTGTAACTTCAGATTTGAGCAGTTCAGAAAACATCTTCATGGCCTCTCACCTCCTTATCTCTGGATTTTCCTCCAGCCCTACAGCTTCTAAGATCGCAGTATATTTTCTATTCTGATCTCTTGTTGAACCATGATTTCCAATGGCACCAGGTTGCACTCCCTCCACATATCGTTCCCTCCCCATCTCTGCATTTAAGATGCTGCTTAAAGCCTGTTAAACCTTTAGTCACCTGTCCAAATATCCCATTATGAGACTTTATGCTGAGGATTATTCGATAACATTCCTATGAGGCACCTTATGATGTTGTGCTGCCTTGAAGGTGCTTTATAAAAGCTATCGATTGTCATTAGGCATAGAGTCCTACAGCACAGAAACAGATTCTTTGGTCCATGCTAACTATAGTCCCAAACTAAACTAGTCCCACCTGCCTGCATTTAGACCATATCCCTCTCACACGTCCAATTCATCATAGAATCCCTACAGTGTGGAAACAGGCCATTTGGCCCAACAAGTCCACACCGACCCTCCAAACAGTAACTCACCCAGACCCATTCCCCCACCCTATATTTACCCTTGACTAACACACACATCCCTGAACACTATGGGGCAATTTCCCATGGCCAATCCACCTGACCCGCACATCTTTGGACTGTGGGAGGAAACCCACACAGACACAGGGAGAATGTGCAAACTCCACACAGATAGTCACCCAAGGCTGGAATCAAACCTGGGTCCCTGGCACTGTGACGCCCAGGTGGTGCCTATTCATGTCCTTATCCAAATGTCTTTTAAATGTTGTAGCTGTACCTGCGCCCACCAATTCCTCTGGAAGTTTATTCCATCCGTGCTCGGTGTAAAAATGTTGTTCCCACCACCCCCCCCACCTCTCCACAGGTACCATGATGGCATGAGCAGCTATGGGCTTCAAGTGCATTAGGCCAATTTTGGTAAGTTAGAGACATGTTATGCCAGTGCCTTTTGAAGAATAGCAGACCAGGGATCTCTCCTGTTCCCATTGCCTGCCGTCAGGCATTTTAGCCCAGCTTTTGAGATTAACAAGGCTTGAGTTGGGACTTGAACCCAGATCTTCCACCGTCGAGACAAAAATACCTCCACTCCAGTACAAAACCCATACTATGTGTTATGAATTTTAAAAAAAAACCTTGGAATGTCCCATAGACATGAAGCAGATTGTAAACAGCGCTCTTATTACGATCCGTCCCTAGATGAGATTTCCCAATATATTTTAATTTCTGATGGGATACCCGAAAAACTCGGGTGAGGAGAAATGTGCAGGCTCCCCTTCTTTTTCACCCACTGCTTGGTTGCTCAGAATAAGGTTAATTCCAAAAGGATCCCTTTCCTTGTAGTCATGTTTGTCCCAGACCAAATGAAGCTGTGATTTAAAAGAAATAAGTAGGCCTCTTTGAGTTAATAGGGACAACTCGGGATGGTCAATAAATGCTGGCCAGCCAGCAATACCCATGTCCAACTCATGAATATTAAAAAAAAGAGTGAGTCTCTTAGTTACAACACATGAAAAGATGTAATAAATCATCACACATACACAAATATTAGGAATAAGAAATGAATCCAAAAGAAAAAGACAGATGTTAGAAAGAATATACCGATCAGCCTCTGAGTCATTCCACTGAATAGAATTTCTACAGTGTGGAATCAGGCCATTTGGCTAATCAAGTCCACACTGAACCCTGAAGGTCATTCCACCCAGACCCACCCCATCACCCTGCATTTCCCATGGCTAACATACCTAGCCTGCACATCCCTGAACACAATGGGCAATTTACCACAGTTAATCCACCCAACCTTCACATCTTGAGACCGTGGGAGGAAACCGGAGTACCCAGAGGAAACCCATGCAGACATAGGCTTAATGTGCAAGGCAGCAGGTCTAACCATTGAGCCACTGTGCCATTCATGAAGAGGAGATAATAGAACTCCATGGCTATTACATTAGGATGAACCAGCAATGTTGATATTGGTGGCTGAACAGTCATTATCAAAATATCAAAGGGATAGCATGGTAGCTCAATGGTTAACACTGCTGCCTCACAACGCCAAGGACCTGGATTTGATTCCACCCTCAGCTCTGTGTGGGTTTCCTCCAGGTGTTCTGGTTTCTTCCCACAGTCCAATGATGTGCAGATTACATGGACTGGCCATGCTAAATTGTGTATAGCATCCAGGAATGTGCAGGTTAGGTGGGTTAGCCACGGGAAATGCAGGGTGATGGGTGGGTCTGGGTGGGATGCTCTTCGGAGAGTCAGTGAAGACTCGATGGGCCAAATGGCCTGCTTCCACACTGCTGGGTTCTATGATTTTTTGGTTTTGTGTGAAATTGTTTTGTTGTGGTTCCCTTTGATGGTGATTGGCTGGAAACTGTGTAAAAAAGAGTTTTTTTTCCCTTTCTGTACTTGTAGCGCAGGGGTGCTTAGTAGCTGTTACTACAGCAGTGATGCTATGGAACATTAGCCTGTACATTAACCGACCGATGGTAGCATCAATTTTTAGCCCCTTTAATGCATATCTCCATAAGGATAAAACACAAACATGATAACTTGCTGCTGAGAGAACAGTGGATAGTCAACGTATTGTTAACTCTTCCTTTTTGCTTCTTCTGCTGGTCCCCTTACTTCATCCTGGAGTGACCATTCAGGAGTCAACACAGACCTCTGCCAGACAATCACTGACTTTGCCTTCATCTTGTGGGTGTGCTGATGCCCTTTGCTAAAGAATCGTTGGAATTAAAAGTTAAATCTACTGTCATGATATTTCTAAGTTCTTTCCTTTTCCAGGCTTCTGAACACTGTTAGGGATATTGCAATTCTCCTGGGTGCCCAGTGCTGGGTTGGGAAACTAACATGAGCCGTGATTTTGAAATGAAAATGTCGGAATTAAGCTCACGCTAACCCCCAGCACAGGTGGGTAGCTCGATGAGACGCAGGGTTTACGGCATATCAATGTTCCAGGCTCTTTAACAGTAGTTTATAAACATCAAGTTAGAAACTAGCCCCCAGTGCCCTCCACACCACCAGGGTAAATGGGTATTTTGTGAAAAGATTCCAAAATTTAAACTGGATCTTTATTAGGGAGTAAGGATTTCACTGAGAAGATTTTCAAAGGATTTCTTCCAGTTTGGTTTTACTAAGAATCTGATTCTTTTAACTTATATCTTGTACTTTGTAAAAAAAGGTAATTTTCAGCCATTTAAAATCAGTTTAATCCCAGTATAAAAAACAATTGAAATACTAATGTGATAAACTCACGTTTGGATGGGGCTTTTATATTCATTGACAGCATGTGGGTGTTTAGCAAAAACTAGCCCCTCAGACTCTCAAATTGATTTCAGAGGGCATTTAAAAGTCAAACCCATAGCTGTGGGTCTGAGGTTGCATGTAGGCCAGATTGGGTAAGGACAGCAGAATTTAGACTAAGGCAGTTGTGAAATCTCATGCGTGCGTCAATGGTGACTCTGTCATATCTCATTCCTTAAAAGTTAATTCAAGGTGGGCAAGGCCAGCAATTGTCACCCAACCCTTATTGTCATAAAGTCATAGAGTCATAGAGATGCACAGCACGGAAACAGACCCTTCGGTCCAACTCGTCTATGCTGACCAGATATCCCAACCCAATCTATTCCCATCTGCCAGCACCCGGCCCATATCCCTCCAAACCCTTCCTAATCATATACCCATCCAAATGCCTTTTAAATGTTTCATTTGTACCAGCCTCCACCACTTCCTCTGGCAGCTCATTCCATACACGTACCACCCTCTGTGTGAAAAAGTTGCCCCTTAGGTCTCTTTTATATCTTTCCCCTCTCACCCTAAACCTATCCCCTTTAGTTCTGGACTCTCCTACCCCAGGTAAAAGACTTTATCTATTTATCCTATCCATGCCTCTCATAATGTTGTAAACCTCTATAAGGTCACCCCTCAGTCCCTGAACTGAATTTCTAGGTCACTCCAAAGAGTGGTCACGAACCAACCTCACCATATCTCCAGCCCCTGAGCTAGCTAGCTGTTGCTCTAAGGCATACTTTCTTGCACTCTTTTCCATGCAAACCTTAACATAGCCCAGTTTTTAGTGATTGATGAGTTTAATCACTGGCAAAAGTCACAATTGCGTCGTGTCTTCCACTGTCAGTGAACCTTATGCCCACCAAGCCAACTGCTTTTCTTTCCTTGTGAGGAGGCTTATCTCAGGGTTTTAATAAACTTCGACCTCAGGCCAGGCTGCTCATAAAACCTCTTCTCTTCCTGCTTTTGTGTCGTCCGATCAACTGTACAATATTTACACAGCATAACCATAGTTTGTTTTGCTGACAAATGGTATGTTGTATGTCAAGTGCACTGCATCTGTTTTAAATCCGGACTTCACCCAGACCGACAGCATCATCCTTCTGAGTTGCAACGTTTAACTTAAGCACACATATAAACAACAGGAAACAGTTAGGACATCATCCAGCCAACTAACCTTTCAATAACTGTAAGCTCCACGTGTTTTTCCTCATTTTGGGTAATGCAGCAAATTTAGAATGACTACCCACATTGGGTGTTTTTATACCATCCACTCTGTTACAGGATTCTGATATTGGGCTACACTCTATCAAATGGAGCCGCCAAATAATTGTAAAATAAATGCAGAATAGTTTATCAATATCTACACCCTATTAAGTTAAAAAGCACACAACACCCGGTTGCAGTCCAACAGGTTTATTTGGGAGCATTTGCTTTCGGAGCGCTGCTCCTTCATCAGATGGTTGTGGAGTATAAGATCATATGACACAGAATTTATAGCAAAAGTTTAGAGTGTGATGCAACTGATATTATATATTGAAGAAAACCTGGATTGTTTGTGAAGTCTCTCATCTTTTCGAATGGCCATTTTGGTTTCAGTTCTTTCCTATGTAAATCCCAGACCTTTTTAATAATTCTAACTTCTGCTTCAAACAACTGAGATTAATTTTAGGGTGTTGTCCTTTATCCATGAACTTCTCTGCTTTAAGTTTTCAGCGATTAATAGACCCACTGATCAGATTGTGCATTTCACGATCTAAATGTTGTTTCCGTTAGTAGAAATAATTTGTATATTCAGGACACATATTTGCAGAAACGTTCATCTGAATACTTCTCAAAAGATAGCGTCATTCTCCAGATGAGGATACATTGGAAAGAAATGGTAATTGATATGAAAGTGGCATTTGGGAATTCTACTCTAAAATTCCTGTCTGCATTAGTAACCCGTGAAACTGGAATCCTCCCATTCCGAATCTCTTCCCACTGTCAGTCAGCTCATTAGCTATGCATCTACTGAGAGGGGAGTGAGGGATTCACAGAGAGAGAAAAAAAAGAGCATGTCATGAATATTTACATCGAGGTGGTATAATGATGTCGAGATACATAACAGACAAGGCCTACCTGCAGAGTATTTCAAATCAATTATCGCTGATCCCTTACATTTTAGTATGTCACTTCCTGTCAGTCAACCTGCGATTACAGTGAAGATATTTGAAAGTAGGCCTTGCAGCCTACTGGGATTAGTACGTTCCTTTCATGTCTCACAGAGTTCAGTGCTATCTCTTTACGGAGGGTTGAAACGGCACTGCTTGAGACTGTCCACTCTGATTTTAGTGATCGAGCCTGTGACATCTGTATATGAGAAAGAAGTGCTTGCATTTATATAGAGCCTTGCACGAAGTCTGGGGATCTAAAGCACTCAGAAGAAAATGAGGTACTTCTGATGTTCTTAATGCAGTGAAGGTGGCAGGCAATTTGTGTAGAGCAAGCTCCTGCAAACAACAATGAACAGGCCATTGGTTCTGCAACAGCCGAGGAGCAGGAGAATCGATGTTTCAGGCCTTCAGCAGGAAGCAGGTTTCAAATGCCTTGATATTGAAACGCTTATCCTTGATTTCAAATCTCTCCATGGCCTCACCCCCCAATCTCTGTAATCTCCTTGAGCCGCACAACCTTTCATAATATCCATGCTCCAATAATTCTAGCCTCTTGAACATTTCCAATTGGAGTCACCCAAATGTTGATGTCCATGCCCTCAGCTGGTTTTAAACGCGGAAATCCTCTCCTTAATTGTCTCCTCCTTTTCCATCTCTCTTTCCTCCCTATATATATTCTCAAATATATAACTCTTTGATCATGCCTTGGCCATCTGCGCCATAAGAAACACAGATTCCATATTTTTTCGATCATTCCTGATGAAGGCCCGAGACGTGGATTGTCCTGCTCCTCAGATGCTGCCTGACCTGCTGTGCTTTTCCAGCACCACACTCTCGACTTTGATCTCCAGCATCTACAGACATCACTGTCTCCTCAGCCATTGGTTTTGACAAGGCTGGTTATTGTTCTCTAATTAGTGATGCAAGATTGTTTACAACCCCCGAGAGATGAGACAGACTATTGAGTTTAACATCGCGCTAGAAAGGCAAGAACTCTGACGGTTCAACACTCCCCCAGTATTCTCTGAGGGTCAATTTTGATTTATGTGATCAACTTCTGGAGTGGGAGTTGAACTGAAAATCTTGTAATTTGGAGATGATAGTGCTACTGCCGGAATTCATGATTTAAAATCTTAATTTTTTTTCGTCTTATTTGAGTTTTGTATTCCTTAGAGTCATAGAGTCATGGAGATGTACAGCACGGAAACAGACCGTTTGGTCCAACCTGTCCATGCCAACCAGATATCCCAACCCCATGTAGTCCCACCTGCCAGTGCCTGGCCCATATCCCTCCAAACCCTTCCTATTCATATACCCATCCAGAAGCCTTTTAAATGTTGCAATTGTACCAGCCTCCACCACTTCCTCTGGCAACTCATTCCATACACGTACCACCCTCTGCGTGAAAAAGTTGCCCTGTAGGTCCCTTTTATATCTTTCCCCTCTCACTCTAGACCTATGCGCTCTAGTTCTGGACTCCCCCATCTCAGGTAAAAGACTTTATTTATTTTTCCTTACTATGCCCCTCATGACTTTATAAACCTCTATAAGATCACTCCTCAATCTCCAATGTCCCAGGGAAAACAGCCCCAGCCTATTCAACCTCTCTCTATAGTTCAAATCCTCCAACCCTGGCTGCATCATTATAAATATTTTCTGAATCCTTTCAGGTTTCACATCTTTCAGATAGGAAGGAGAGCAGAATTGCATGAATATTCCAACAGTGGCCCAACCAATGTTCTGTACAGCCACAACATGACCTCCCAACTCCTGTACTCAATACTCTGACCAATAAAGGAAAGCATAACAAATGTCTTCTTCACGATCCTATTTACCTGCGACTCTACTTTCAAGGAGCTATGAACCTGCACTCTAAGGTCTCTTTGTTCAGCAACACTCCCCAGGACCTTACCATTAAGTGTATAAGTCTTGCTCTGATTTGCCTTTCCAAAATACAGCACCTCACATTTATCTAAATTGAACTCCAGCTGCCACTCTTCAGCCTATTGGCCCATCTGATTAAGATCCTGTTATAATCCAAGGTAACCTTCTTCGCTGTCCACTACATATTCTTATGTCTTTTCCTTCAAGTCGTATCTCCCCTGGTGTATGATTTTCACTAGGACCTATCTCATTTCTACCTCATTTAAGAAGTCATTTGTCGGTAACAAAATCAATAGAAGGGGCTCAGTGGTTAGCACTGCTGCCTCACAGCACCAGGGATCCAGGTTTGATTCCAGTCTTGGGCGACTGTCTGTGTGGAGTTTGCACATTCTGCCTGTGTCTGCATGGGTTTCCTCTGGGTGCTGTGGTTTCCTCCTACAGTCCAAAAGATCTGCAGGTCAGGTGAATTGGCCGTGCTAAATTGCCCATAGTGTTAGGTGCATTAGTCAGAGGGAAATAGGTCTGGGTAGGATCGGTGTGGACAGGTTGGACTGATTGGTCAGTTTCCACACTGTAGGGAATCTAATCTCATCATGTGGAGCTGGAAGAGAACAGCAGGTCAGACAGCATCTGAAGAACAGGAAAGTCAACATTTCAGGTCGAAACCCAAAATGTTGGGTTTCACAAGTACACTGACAATGCTGAGTTCTATCTCATCACTCCGTCTCTCCATCTGTTCCTGACTGGTCACATTGGTTGGTTGATATCCTGTACAGGATGAACAGAAATTTGCTCAAACTCAATGTTGGGTAGAGCAATCAACTCCTAGTTCCCATCACCAAATTTATCCCTCTCTCTGATCACTGCCTGGGCCAGAACTAGACTGTTTGCAACATTGGTGTCCTGTTTGATCCTGAGATAAGCTTCTGACCACCCATTTACAAAGAACATTTATTTCTTTCTCTGTGATAGAGCCAGACGCTGCTCATGCCCCAGTTCATCTGCTGAAGCCTTCATTCGTGCTGTTTTTGTTCACCCTCCAGACATGTTTGTTTCAATGCAATCCTGTCCCTTTCTCAACTCCCATCCATGAAAATTTGGGGCAATCCAGGACATTGGTGCCCACATCTGAACTTGTAGCCAATCACCCATTACCCTTGTTCTTGCTGACATGCATGCGCTCTTGGTTGCTAATGCCTTGATATTGAAACGCTTACCCTTGATTTCAAATCTCTCCATGGCCTCACTCCCTGATCTCTGTAATCTCCTCCAGCCCCACAACTCTCCATAATATCCACGCTCCAATAATTCTAGTCTCTTGAACATCTAAAATTGGAGTCACCCAAATGTTGATGTCCACGCCCTCAGCTGGTTTTAAACTCAGAAATCCTCCTTTTCCACCTCTCTTTCCTCCCTTTAATATTCTCAAAAACATAACTCTTTGATCAAGCCTTGGCCATCTGCACCATAGGCAACAAAGATTCCATACTTTTTCAATAATCTTCTTGTGAAGCCTCTTAGGATGTTATTCTCTGCTGAAGATTCTATATGAACGCATATTGTCTTTGCTGTGGTTGAGACTATTGCAAGGGAGAACCAGAGAGAATGACAGAAAGAGAGACAGTGCTATAGAACATGACTATGCAGATGGCAGGAAACAAATGAGCTCGCAAGAGGCCTGACCTCATGCTGTTCTGCCCACTTAAAAAGACCCCAACAATTCCTGAGCTGATAATGAGAGCTTTCTGTGAGTGAATTGGCTGTTAACATTTCCAGATTACAAAGCAACTCCACTTGCATTAGCACTTTGTTGGCTCTGAGGTTCTTTTGGGATGAATTGAGGTCACGAAACGCTGTACAAAAAGACAAGTTCTCTATTCTTTCAACTGCCGAGACACTCATCGATGTTATTTGAAATCAAAAGTCAAATTGAAACACTCACCCGATTAAGTTCTCAACAGAGGTTTGATAGGTGCTGCTGAGTAGCTAAGCTTTGCAAGGGCACACTCAACCCAGTATTGTCACACAAATAGTCATCAAGTCATAGTTATAGAGTCATAGAGCATGAAACCTTCAGTCCAACCAGTCCATGCTGAACATAATCCCAAACTAAACTAATCCCACTTGCCTCTCCTGGCCCACATCCTTCCAAACCTTTCCTATTCATGTACTTATCCAAATGGCTTTCAACTGTTGTAATGGTATCCAAATCCACCATTTCCTCAGGGAGTTCATTCCACACATGAACCACCCTCCTTGTAAAAAACTTGCCCACATGTCTTTTTTAAAACTGTCTCCTCCCATCTTAAAAATGCACCCCTGAACCCCCACCCCCGACCGCCATCCTAGGGCAAAGACAACTACCATTAACTTTATCTATACCCCTGATTATTTTATAAACTTCCATAAGGTCGTCTCTCAACCTCCTATGCTCCAGTGATAAAAGTCCCAGCCTAACCCAGCCTTTCTTCATAACTCAAACCTTCCACATCTGGCAACATCCCGGTAAATCTTGTCTGAACCCTCTCCAGCTTACTAATATCCTTCCTATAACTGGGTGACCAGAACTGGACACAGTATTCCAGAAGAGGTCTCAGTCCTGTACAATCTCGACATGACTTCCCAACTTCTATACTCAAAGGACTAAGCAATGAAGTGCTGACTGCCTATATGTGACACAAACTTCAAATAATTTGCACCTGAACCCTTAGGCCGCTCTGTTCTACAACACAATAAAGGTTATTTGTCTTCAAGCATTATAAATAATGCAGGCATGGGTTGAATATATCACCATTCCATATCTCAAAACTTCCAGTTACCTATTGGGTCCAAAGAAAGGGATAATCCTCACTTTCAAAGTATTTTAATAGGCTCATAAATAGCAGGTTTTATGGCCAAGATTCTTTAATTCCACTATTCAGATAATTAGTATCATCTGTTTTCAGTTGGAAGCCATAGTTGAGATACATGCCCCAACACCCTCAGGTTACCTAATGCTCCACCAATTGGGCTCTGTCCCATCTCTGAGCTGGAAGACTGACTTTGAGTTCCAGAGATTTGAAAGCAAAAAGACCAGCTATGAGGGCAGTGCTGAGGGAATGCTACATTGCCCCAGGTGCTGACTTTCTGCTGAAACACTGGACACTGCTGCATCGACTTCACTCAGGGAAAACTAAAAGAACATATGGCACAATGCAAAGATCTGTAGGAGACCTCTCCTTGATGTCCTTCCCAATATTTATCCCTTAACCAACACATCAAACAACTTATTTAGCTCTTACTACATTGCGACATGTATGGAACTTTGACATGCACAAATTGCTTGCCTTATTTTCGACATTACAACAGAAGCTGTGGTGAATAACTTTGGAACATCTTGTGGTAGTGAAAGGTGTTAGCCCTTAATTTCTATGCAATTCAAAAATCTATCTATCCTTGCCTTAAACAAAGTAGCCTCAACTGCTTCACAAGGCAGGGATTTCCACAGATTTGCCTAAGGGTAGATCCTGTCCTTATAGTGCCACACTTTTTAGCCTCACACTTCCTCATTTTTATTCATTCGTTCCCAGTGTGAGTGTCAACATTTATTGCCCATCCCTAATTGCCCTTGTGAAAGTATTGGTGAGCTACTTTCTTCACTTGCTGCAGTCCATCTGGTTCAATTTTTCTGTAGTAGTTTGGTAGAACTGAATGAATTGTTCGTCCGTACCAAAGGGCAGGTAAGAGTCAACAGCACAGCAGTGGGGTCACATATAAGCCAGAGCCAAGAAGTTGGTTAGCTCAGTTGGCTGGATGGCAGGTTTGCGGTGCAGAGCGAAGCCAACATGTTTCTGTGTTGAAAAGTGTGGTGCTGGAAAAACGCAGCAGGTCAGTCAGCATCCGAGGAGCAGGAAAATCGAGGTTTTGGGCATAAGCCCTTCTTCAGGTACATGTTTCTGTACCAACCAAGTTTACCATGAACAATTCACCTTCTCAACCTTAGCTTGGTGCTCCATTAGATTACTTACAGTGTGGAAACAGGCCCTTCGGCCCAACAAGTCCACACCGCACCCGCCGAAGCGCAACCCACCCATACACCTACCCCTACATCACCCCTTACCTAACACTACGGGCAATTTAACATGGCCAATTCACCTGACCTGCACATCTTCGGAGTGTGGGAGGAAACCAGAGCACCCGGAGGAAACCCACGCAGACACGGGGAGAACGTGCAAACTCCACACAGAGAGTCGCCTGAGGTGGGAATTGAACCAGGGTCTCTGGCGCTGTGAGGCAGCAGTGCTAACCACTGTGCCACCGTGCCGCCCATGTTACTAGCCCAGTGAAATTACCACCATGTCATACCTGTTTCTTATCAATCACTCATAGAAGGTTTCCATATGTAATTTTAAGTTGTCATCTACTTGCTTTTCTCTCTCTCTCTCTCTCTCTCTCTCTCTCAGTCCATATCAATCTTACCTCCTTTGGTCGTCTCTGTCAGTGACTGCTTGTGCCTAAGGCTAATCCAAACCTATTGCCTTTTCCTGATGTTATTCATGAATGAGCTTTCATCTTGAGGGCTTTCTCGTTCTTGTTGTGTTCTCACCAACTGGTCACTCCATAGTTTCACAGAATTTCAATTCACTACTTTATTTGTCTTTGACTGTCCACTTTTCTCAAGGTCCACAGTTCAGCTCCATGCAACTTAAGATTCCAAATCACAGTCCTGGTCATTTTGTCTTCTTAATAAATTCTACTGATTATAACACAGAGCAATTCATTATGTTTGGGGAATGCAATAAGGTATCTATTGACCAAGTAGAGTTGACAGACAAGTAGTGAATGGAATTTAACACAGAAACATATAAGCTGGTGCATAATGGCAGGAAGAATAGGGAGAGGCAATTCAGCTGAACAACAAAATTGTAAAGAAGGTCAGAAGAACCACAGGTTAATGTGTGTTGTCCTGTGATGGCGATAATATATTGAGAGTATAGTTAGCACAGTATTTGGAAACGCCGGCATTGTAAATAGAGGGGTTGATTACAGAAGCAGTGAATTTGAGTCTTTACAGTGTTTCAGTGAGGCCAGGACAAGTACATTGCATCCAATAGTAATCATAAATCTCTGATTTCATATTGTCTGTCCATGTTCTTCCAAACAAAATGTATTATTTCGATTTTCTATGCGTGGAACTTCACCTTCCATCTGCTGACCCACTCCTAAAACCTATCTGTGTCCTTTTGGAATTCTCCACTGTCCTCACAATTTACAATGTGTTGGAAGCTTCCAGTTGTCTGAACCTGGCTCCAGCACATCAAGATCTAGATCATTATTATAAATCAGAAAAAAAAAACAGGTCTCAATACTGACCCCTGGGGAATAGCACTGCAAACATCTACCTGTTCCTAACCACTCTGCCAATTTTATATCCATGTTACTACTTTAATTTCATGACCGATAGCTTGTCTCGTAAGTGTGCTGCATGGCAAAGTATCAAATGCCTTTTGAAGTCCATGTATGCACCATGTCAATGGCATTACCCTCATCAAGGATCTCTGCTCCTTCTTCAATCAACTCCAGCAAGTTGATCAAACATGATTTCCCCTTTAGAATGACTTTGGGGTGTCACAGTGGCTCAGTGGCTAGCACTGTTGCCTGACAGCGCCAGGGATCCCACTTTGATTCCAGTCTTGGGTGACTGTCTGTATGGAGTTTGCTTGTTCTCCTTGTATCTGTGTGGATTTCTCCAGAGTGCTCCGGTTTCCTCCCACAAACTGAAGATGAGCAAGTTAGGTGGATTGGCCATGCTAAGGTGTCCGGAGTGTGCAGGGTAGGTGGATTAGCCATAGGGAAATGTGGGATTACAGAGTCTCGGTGGGGTGCTCTTCAGATGGTCAGTGCAGACATCTGATGGGATGAATGGCCTCTTCCTGCACTGCAGGGACATTATGAAATATGTTTTGGGCCTTTATAATTAATTCCTTGTTTCCCACGTGAGCACTACTCTGCCCTGAATAAGTGCTTCTAGAAGCCTCCTCACCACTGAAGGTATTCCTGATGAAGGGCTTTTGCCCGAAACGTCGTTTTCACTGCTCGTTGGATGCTGCCTGAACTGCTGTGCTCTTCCAGCACCACTAATCCAGTACTGAAGGTAAACTGTCTAGTCTGTAATTGCTGGGCTTATTCTTACAACCATTTTTGGAACAAAGTTTAGCTACAAGGAGGGATTGAACAAACTTGGTTTGTTTTCACTTGAATGTCAGAGGCTGAGGGGTGACCTGACAGAAGTTTACAAAATTATGACAGGCATGGATAGGAAGGATAGTTGGAGTCTCTTTCCTGGGGCAGAAATGTCAGTTAGTAGGGGACTTAGGTTTAAAGTTGTTTTATGCAGAGAGTGGTAAGTGCTTCAAATGCATTGCCAGAAGAGGTAGTAGAAGCAGGTATAATAGCAATATTTAAGAGGCATCTGAACTGAAATATGAATGAGGAGGGAATAGAGGGATATGTGTGGAGACAAAAGGTGTCATGTGCTTGGTGGGCCGAAGGAGTTGTTCCTGTGCTGTTCCTTGTTCTTTGTTATAAAGTTCTCATGTAACACATCAACCACACTCCTTGTCTCCAGGTATCTATTCCTTTGTGCTCCCTCTCTTGTTGGGCTGGACTCACACTGCTGTAGAAACTATTTACCCCTCTCTGTCAGTCACTGACTGCCACTGGACCAGTCTATATTTGCGTATTTGAAGTCCTCCATTGTTACTACTCAATAATGTTGGTATCTGTCTGTAATTTCCCTGAAGTCTTATTCCTGAACATACTTCTGACCAGTTGGTGGTCTATAGGATGCATTGAGCAATGTAATTTACTGCATAATTTTTACTGCATTCGCATATATACATAGTTATCCTGAATTAAACTTCATGACTTTCCCCCTTACTCCGAATTCACCTGTTGTCTTCCTATTCTCTTCATTAAAGTATTCTGTTCATTCCTCCTGGCATAACTCTCATTTCTCTTTTGGTTTCTACATGCCTTCTGAGTTAGTTTGATGTCCTCCCATTTAGACAATTAGTCACAAAGAACTCAGTTCTAGCTCTGTGCGGGTGTAGACTGTCCAGTTTGTATCATAGAACCAGAGAACCACATAGTGTTACGGTGCACAAGGAGGCCATTCAGCCCATCATGGCTGCATCAATTCTTCAGCTGAACAACATTATTTGAGTGCCAATCTGCTCTTTCCCTATATCCTTGCACTTTATTCCTACACAGGTTGATCGATGCATACTACAAACTACATTTGGTTCTCATACATTCTCAAGACCCTGTATGAGCTTCTGCTCCTTTTCAGTTTAATGTCATTATGTCCTTATACATTATGCTGTTGTTAATGCTATCATTCTACAGTCAGCTGCCATCTCCTCTCCCTTGGATTGCCAAGCCAGCACCTTCGTTCACAGCCACAGCTGGAGCTCATTGCAACACCTCAAGCTTCTCTCCCCTCATATATATATGTACAATACACACGCAATGAGGAAGAAGTGGAAGTTTTCACATGATGGTTATTACACTAGTGAATCCTCCTTCCATTGCCAACAGGACCTGTTGAACTCAAACCTGGACCTTCAGACCCAGAAATAGACTGCATCACAAGACCTCCGAGTACTGTCAGAAAAAAAAGTGTTCTCATATTATCACAGTTAAAAAAAAATTGTCAGCTCACCAACGTCAACATGTCAGAGTCGAGGTTGATGAGAAGGATGAGAGCTGAAAGGTCACTCACTGCAATCATAAATATCTGGTCACATCCACTTGATTAATGTTATGTGGACCTGAAACTTGACTCAAGCTCTTTAACTGCTTCCTTCATTCTATCAGGTCACTGCTATATCTCCTCCACTGGGGACAGAAATTGGCTAAATGACAACTTTAGCCGAGGTTTATGAACAGTTTTTCACCACAAGGTCCAAGTGAGATGTCTGATGCTATTTTCAGAAACTGTCCTTATCACCTATACACTACATCTCTTCATGTCCTAGCTTCCCTCTCGCTACATGAGGAGGTACTTGTCACTGGTGGGATCTCCCAGGATTCCCAGTTCCCGAATTATATTTAACACCCGGAGTTAGACCAGCTCAAGAATTGTCAGAATCCAGCTGCCCCGTGCGTTCTTTCATCTCAAGGATTGCCGCAGACATGATGGTCAGAGGGAAATTAGCAACTGGAGGGAGTGCAGAGGAGGTTCAGGAGGTTCATTCCAGAGTTGAAAGGGTTGGCTTATGAGGAGAGATTGCACATACTCAATTTATTAGAATGAGGGGGTAATCTTACAGAAGCACATAAAATTCTGAAGGGAATAGATAAAATAGAAGCTGGGAGGTTGCTTCCACTGGCAGGTAAAACTAAAATGAGAGGGCATAGTCTCAAACTAAGGGAGAGCAGATTCAGGACTGAGTTGAGGAGGAACTTCTTCACCCAAAGGGTTGTGAATCTGTGGAATTCCCTGCCCAGTGAAGCAGTTGAGGCTACCTCGTTGAATGTTTTTAAGGCAAAGATACTGGAATTAAGGGTTAAACTGAGCAGACAGGTAAGTGGAGGTAAAAACAATGACTGCAGATGCTGAAAACCAAATACTGGATTAGTGGTGCTGGAAGAGCACAGCATTTAAGGCAGCATCCAACGAGCAGCGAAATCGACGTTTCGGGCAAAAGCCCTTCATCAGGAATAATTCCTGATGAAGGGCTTTTGCCCGAAACGTCGATTTCGCTGCTCGTTGGATGCTGCCTGAACTGCTGTGCTCTTCCAGCACCACTAATCCAGGCAGGTAAGTGGAGCTGAGTCCACGAAAAGATCAGCCATGATGTTATTGAATGGTGGAGCAGGCTCGGTGGGCCAGATGGCCTACTCCCGCTCCTAGTTCTTATGTTCTTATGTAATGTGGTTTGCCAACAGTGAGGCAGCTGATGTGGTGAATGGGGTAGTGCTGTTTCCAGCAGAGGAGACCAGCAGAATAAATGTTCCCTCTAAGCTGTGTGACTGTAGAACCTCAGAGGTTCCCCGTGTGTTGATCAGCACTCTGTGCACTGCCCTCTGATCCTGGAAGCTGTTACTGCACCCCCACCTTAGAAGCCCGTGCAATGGAAATGTAGCACCCAACCTCTTCCAGCCTCATCCGAGGTTGCCACTGGAGTCTGTACTGTTACTATGGTCTGGAAGAATGCACAGTAATGCCACAAGAAGATCAGTGACCTTCTCTGTTCCATAGAAATATCTTCTCTCTGCAACCAAACTCTCTACCTCCACTATTGCACCCACCAGCAGAAAGAACAAACAGCAAAGAACAATGTAGCACAAGATCAGGCCCTACGACCCTCCAAGCCTGCGCTGACACATTTTGCCCTTCCATATCAAAACTGTCTTCACTTACAAGATCCACATCCCTCTATTCCCTTCCTGTTCATGTATTTATCCAGTTGCTTCTTGAGTGCTCCTATTGTGTCTCCTTCCACCAACTTTTCTGGCAATGTGTTCCAGACACACATTATTTGTACTTATCCATTGATACTCTGAATTATCTGGCATTATCTTGCTATTATCTCTCGGCCCATATATTCTGTGCCTGTGTCGTTCCCTCCACTTCATCTGATGAAGGAAGCCCGCTGCAAAAGCTTGTGATTTCAAATAAACTTGTTGGACTATAACCTGGTTTCATGTGACTTCGGTCTTTGCCCACCCCAGTCCAGCACCGGCATCTCCACAAATGAGTAACATGGTACATGAATTTCAGTGCTGGTGTGATGCCAGGTATGTAGGCTTTACAGCTGAAAATGTGTTGCTAGAAAAGCGCAGCAGGTCAGGCAGCATCCAAGGAGCAGGAGAATCGATGTTTCGGGCATGAGCCCTTCTTTAGGAAGGAAGGCTCATGCCCGAAACATCGATTCTCCTGCTCCTTGGATGCTGCCTGACCTGATGCCCTTTTCCAGCAACACATTTTCAGCTCTGATCTCCAGCGTCTGCAGTCCTCACTTTCTCCATGTCGGCTTTACACTCTAACAACTGGCCTATCAAATAGTATATCTCTTCAGCTGTTTGCTACGAACAACAGTGTATCCATCCAACCCATGCATGCAAAACTCACAGTGCAGTGTTTCACAATAGCTGGGATTTGGCAATCGGTCAACGTTTGCTGGATAGTCCTGAATGTGGAAATAACTGCATTGAAGTCCAATTTCCGATTAACGTTCTGGCTCCCAGAGTGCACAAACACACACTTGTTGGAATTACAGACGTCTAAATACCGATTCCAGTTATTTGCAGGTAAAGAGAATATGTACATGCACTGTGCGGGTTTCAAATCCTGGAATCACTGCAGTGTGAAACAGGCCTTTCGGCCCAACAAGTCCACATGAACCACCTGAAGAGTAACCCACCCAGACCCCTTCCCCTAACTAATACGTCCCTGAACACTATGGGCAATTTAGCATGGTCAATTTACCTAACCTGCACAGCATTGGGTTGTGGTAGGACACCCACACAGACACAGGGAGAATGTGCAAATTCCACAAAGGCAGTCACCCAAGACTGGAATTGAACCCAGGTCCGTGGCACTGCGAGCCTCTTTGCTGTCCTTAGGTGATAGGTGATAGCCACTCACTGGTTCATATCACAGGGCAAAACCAGAACGGACCAGAGTCAACCTGCCTGCGTTAAATTTAAACATAGCTTGACAATTAAAATGTCTGCTCTCTCATGCTTACAGCAGTTTGCCTCAGATGAAACTATTTCTTTTGCTAAGAGGCTCACCTCCAGGCTTGACTAATCACACACAATGATCAGTCAACAGACAATTGAGCATTGAACAATGGAACATTACATGGGGACGCTCTTGAGGTATTGTGCTAGTGTCACTAACTCTGAGCTGGGAGGCCCAGTCGAACCTGCTCCAGAGGTATGCAGCAGCATTTCTGAACAGCTTGATTAGGAGACTATCTGGAGCACTACCCACTGGTCCTTCAAAGAGTGACTTGCTACTCATTACTCCCAACAATACTATGCATAGATGCATCTGCAACAAGTAGATTTGAGTAAATTAGTTAATTATTCCCCGCTTGTAGGCTTCCTCACTATCTTTCACAGGGCTGGTCCAATGGATATGTCCTTGATAACTTGACAATTGGGGTATTATTAAGGCAGTTTTGGTGATGGACATTGAAGACTCCACCCAAAGTACTTTCGATGCTCTTTTTATCCTAAGTTTTTCCTCCAAATGATATTCAAGATGGCGGAATACTGAGTCATTAGTTGATGGAGAGCAGTTGATAACAATCAGTGAGAGTTTTGTCTGCTCATGTTTGAGTAATGCCGTGAAACTTGACGGTTCTGGAGTCAATGTTGAGGACTTCCCTCCTAACTCTTCTACCATCTCTGATCGGTCTGTACTGCCCGTGACAGAAGATGACCAGCTCAGTGAGTATGACGAAGTCAGAGTGTTTCTTCACTTGCTTGTGGGACAGCACTCACAACTTTGGTGCAATCCCTACACGTTACTGAGGGAGGCTTTTCAAGATCCACTGAAAGTGTGCCTTTACTTTGTCTGAACCTGTGACCATACCAATGAAGTGTTCGGATTTCCCTGAATTATTTTATTGCGAAGCGGCTTTTGATGCATCCTAATACTGGCCACATCAGGGGACGCCTAAGGGCCTGCTGCTGTGGATCTGAAGTCATGCATGGGCCTGAAGGGCATTACCGAGCCCAGTGCAGTGATTACACTGAGGTCAGCCAGCTGGACCACATAGCATATGAGTTCCCTGACTGGGGCTGTTAACCTGGTCCAATCAGGGAGCCCTGGCTGACAAGTAATAAAGGGTGAGTGTCAGAGATACTGGCACTCTGGTACCTGAACCTGAAGGTGGCGGTACTATAGTCAAGGACTGTCTACGTGTAAATAAAGCGTGACTTGGTGATAGGATACCGGCTTCTGTGGAGTTATTTCACTCAGCAAGTTTTCACAACATTCAATGGTGCTTTTACGGAGGTTAGCTTTCAACTCTAGATTTTTATTCACTGAATTTAAACTCCACCAGCTGTCATGTTGGGATTTGAACCTCTGTCCCCATAGTATTAGCCTGGACTTTTAGATTACGAGTCCTGTGATGTTACTGAAACACCACTACCTCGCCCCATTACTGATGCAAGCTTTCTGCTTCACATTTATTTAAACCCTTCCCTGAATTTAAATTTGCCATTTGAGATTTGAACTCTTAATCAGGTCTGTGGCTTAGTTATCCACTAACATAACCATTACATTATCACACACACCTACCTGCAGAACAGCAGTCGGCAATTAATCTTGTGAAGTACTTTGAGCCAATTACCTGCAACATATAATCATAGCACGACAATATCTGTCAAACTGAATGAGTGCACCCCTCAAAAAATCCACCTTCTTTCACTATAAACGGACAGACAAGCCTCTCAACTAGAGATGCAAAGGTTCCTCATAGAGAAGCTGTTTTATTGAAAGTGTTCGCACCTTCACACACAAAATAAATTAACATAACGCCGAGAATCTGGTCTCCATTTTCAAACTAATTACCTCATATCCCATCTTTGCAGCCACTCTGAGGGGAGCAATATGACTGTCACGCTGATGTTATTTGGAAAAGAAAAATCTAAACAATCATTATATGTGCGCGCTGTTGAAATCCTGCCCTTTTCTGAATCTCCGACCTTCAGTAATTGATACTCTGGGGCCCGTTATTGGCAAAAGGTTATCCTTTGGGTTGAAACATAACTTGCCCAGTAATTACGCTGGAGAATTAATCTACCGGGCCTAGTGATTGACAACACAGCCTGCGCCTCCACTAATTGCCCATTGCAGGCGGCACCTGGTTGAAGAACTATCTGGGGATCTCGGGGAAAGTATCCTGATGTTGCCACTCCCATTGCCAACTCACTGCCTCCATGCACATCTCCATCCCCACACACCTCCCTCCCCCCCCACCCCCACAACACTACCACCACAACAACGAGTATCCTTAAATTAAACACCACAGGAACGGGCTGAGGATTTTTCCTTATCATACAGAGAGATTTACTGCGCAGTGCCTTTTGAATTCCGAGGGTGGCCATGATGGAGAAAACGGCGATAGTTGCGAGACGATCCAAAACTCTGGATTGTGAAGAGGAGACAAAAGTGAATAAATTGAGCTGGGTCGAACCTTTTTACCCAAACATTGGTGAGAATGTGGTGTTCGCTGTCACAGGGACAGACTGTGGTGAATAACACTGAAGCATTCATTGATCTGTATATAATCATAGCACGACAATATCTGTCAAACTGAATGAGTGCACTCCTCAAAAAATCCACCTTCTTTCACTTTGAACGGGCAGACAAGCCTCTCATGTATTAGTGATACAAAGGTCCCTCATAGAGAAGCTGTTTATTGAAAGTGTTCGCACCTTCACACACAAAATAAACAAACATATCTGTGAGATAAAAATAAACTTTTGATCAGGTGAGATGAAGTAGGGTATAGAATCCTTACAGCGTGGGAGCAGGCCATTTAGCCCACTGGGTCCAAAGAGCATCTCACCCAGACCCATCCCCTACCCTGTAACTCTATATTTCCCATGGCTAGCACACCAAGCCTGCACATCCCCGGATGGTATAATAAGACCATAAGATACAGGATTAGAAATTCAGCCATTCAGCCCATCGAGTCTGCTCTGCCATTCAATCATGGTTGATATGTTTCTCAACCTCATTCTCTCACTTTTTCCCCCGTAACCCTTGATCCCCTTGACAACCAAAAACCTATTTATCTCTGCCTTAAATATAGTTAATGACCTGGTCTCCACAGTCTTCTGTGGCAGTGAATTCTATAGATTCACCACTCTCTGGCTGAAGATGTTTCTCCTCATGCCCATTCCAAATGGTCTTCTCTTTACTCTAAGGTTGTGCCCTCAGGTCCTAGTCTCATGCCAATGGAAACATCTTCCCAATCTGTCCAGGCCAGTCAGTATTCTATAAGTTTCAATTAGATCGCCCCTCATCCTTCTCAAATTTGCCTATAGATCCAGAGTCCTCAAACCTTCCTTATATATTAAGCTTTTCATTTTTGGGACTACTCTTGTGAACTTCCTCCGAACCTGCTCCAGGGCCAGTACATCCTTCCCTGTGATATGGGGCCCAAAACTGCACACAATTTTCCAAATGTGGTTTGACCAGAGCTTTTATATTCAAGTCCTCTCAAAATGAATGCCATCATTGCATTTGCTTTCCAAAGTACAGACACAACCTGCAACTTTATCTTGAGAGAATCCTGGACTAGAACTCCCGCACTTCAGATTTCTGAATTTTCTCCCCATTGAGAAAATAGTCTACGCCTCTATTCTTCCTACCAAAGTACATGACCTCACGTGTTGTACTCCATCTGCCATTTCTTTGCCCATTCTCCTAACCTAGGTAAAAACAATGACTGCAGATGCTGGAAACCAGATTCTGGATTAGTGGTGCTGGAAGAGCACAGCAGTTCAGGCTGCATCCACTCTCCTAACCTCTCCAAATCCTTCTGCAGCCTCCCAATCTCCTCAACACTACATGTCCCTCTACCTATCTCTCTACCTATCTGTGTATTGTTTGCAAATTTAACCAGAGTACCCTCAGTTCCTTCATCTAGATCGTTAATGTATGAGGTGAAGAGTTGTGACTCTTGCAGAGCACCAGTTATCACCTGCTACCATCTTGAGAAAGACCCTTTTACTCCCACTGTCTGCCAGATAGCAAATCTTTTATCCATGCTAGCACGTTGCCGCAAACACCACAGGCCCTTATTGTACTGTCACTTCAGCATGGCCAATCCACCTAACTGCACAACCTTGGACTGTGGGAGGCAACCAGAGCAAACCCATACAGACACAGAGTGAACATGCAAACTCCACACAGGTAAAAACAATGACTGCAGATGCTGGAAACCAGATTCTGGATTAGTGGTGCTGGAGAAGCAGTAAAATCGACATTTCGGGCAAAAGCCCTTCATCAGGAATACAGGCAGAGTGCCTGAAGGGTGGAGAGATAAATGAGAGGAGGGTGGGGGTGGGGAGAAAGTAGCATAGAATACAATAGGTGAGTGGGGGAGGGGATGAAGGTGATAGGTCAGGGAGGAGGGTGGGGGAAGGTAGCAAAGAGTACAATGGGTGGATGGAGGTGGGATGAAGGTGATAGGTCAGAGAGGAGGGTGGAGTGGATAGGTGGAAAGGAAGATAGGCAGGTAGGACAAGTCATGGGGACAGTGCTGAGCTGGAAGGTTGGAACTGGGGTGAGGTGGGGGAAGGGGAAATGAGAAAACTGTTCAATTTCACATCTTCTGCCTCAGAACACTTCAACTCCAGGGCATCAATGTGGACTTCAACAGTTTCCTCATTTCCCCTTCCCCCACCTCACCCTAGTTCCAACCTTCCAGCTCAGCACTGTCCCCATGACCTGTCCTACCTGCCTATCTTCCTTTCCACCTATCCACTCCACCCTCCTCTCTGACCTATCACCTTCATCCCCTCCCCCACTCACCTATTGTACTCTATGCTACTTTCTCCCCACCCCCACCCTCCTCTCATT
This sequence comes from Chiloscyllium punctatum, assembly GCF_047496795.1. NCBI lineage: Eukaryota > Metazoa > Chordata > Chondrichthyes > Orectolobiformes > Hemiscylliidae > Chiloscyllium > Chiloscyllium punctatum. Next base: position 158,757,805 of record NC_092739.1, on the reverse strand, counting down.
TATCTCTCCACCCTGCAGGCACTCTGCCTTCATTCCTGATGAAGGGCTTTTGCCCAAAACGTCGATTTTCTTGCTCCTCGGATGCTGCCTGACCTGCTGTGCTTTTCCAGCACCACTCTGATCTAGACTCGGAACCATCATGCCACCCAAGTGTAGGAAGACAAAAGAAACACCAACATAGTACGCTGGGCTGGACAGTCTGTTTCTGTGCTTTTTATTCTCGAAATTGTCTGCTGACTCAGTCATCTGATGATAAATTCTGTCTGATTGCTCGTGTTTTAAAAAGGGTGTGGACACAATATAAAGCCAATTTTAAATTTTATTTTTGAAAATCCACTTTATTCAAGTGTTTATTAACCACCAATATTTCTTTTTATTTTTCAGGCTTTGTTTCTTTTTTTTTAATCATTCCTTATTTCAATTTATTCAGAGATTTCACAGATACACCTGGGTGTCAGCAAACAGAGCCTTAATTGTATGTGGAAACAAAAGGGATGTGCTGTGCATTGTCACTGCATTCAGTGAGTCAACCTTGGGTGTAACCCTGTTCTTTCTCATGTGCTTTCTTTTCCCTCATATTGATTTAACCCTGGGCATAACGGTCAGGTCAGAATGGTGTGTGATTTGCAGGGAACTTGCAGGAGATGGTGTTCCCATACACCTGCTGTCCTTGCCCCTCTGGAGGGTAGAGGTTGTTAGTTTGGAAAGTGGCGTCCTTACTGAGTTTCTTCAGTGCATCTTGTAGGGCTCTTTCCAGCGCCACAGCTGCCAGTATTCAACCAACTCGATTCGTCCCATGTGATATGAGGATATGGCTGAAATTGCTGACCACGACCTTCTCCGAGTAATTATAGATGGGCAATCTTTGCCAGGTCCATCCAGAGGCATCCACCTTCAATGAATGAGAAATAAACCTCTCCCTCGGAATCATACTGTTGTTCCAACCCTGTCACTGGGTCAAAATCTCTGAATTCCCTTCTCAACAGCATTGTGAGTGTTGCTACATCTTAAGGAATGCAGCAATTCCAGATAACTGCTCAACCCCACCTTCCCCAGAGCCATCAGATGTTTCCATGAAGAGTCACTGGATTCAAGACGTCAACTCTGTTTCTCTCCCTCCATTGCCAGACCTGCTGAGCTTCTCTGGAGCTTTACGTTTTCGTTAAAGACGAATTCTGTCCGACCAATTTGATTTGTGATAACGCAGAATGTTAATTGGGTAGTCGAGTAGTTGTTGTATATGTGAGGTAAGGCTCACACAGGGGGACTTTTAAGAAAATGCAAGGTGTAGAACTGAAGGAGAACATGGCACTAAGTACGGTGGTGTGGGGACACAAAACACTGGGCGGTGGTGAACATGTGCACTTCATTCTCGGAATCATTTGCAGCGGTAATGGCCAAGGCTCAGTTTCAAACCCATTGCTCTTTTCACTCTTTGTAAATGACCTCGATTAAACTGTGAACATTTCAGACAATAGAAAACTTGGCAAAGCAGCAGGTCACAATAAGGCAGGTTTATAAGCTTCAGAATGGCAGACAGTATGTATTAGCAGAAGTATGATAGACTGAGTTCAAATGGGCAAGTGCAAAGTGATGCTCTTGTTGGATGAATAAGGGAAGACGGTATATTGTAAATGGCACCATTATAAAACATCTGCATGAGCAGAGTAGACTTGCTGTTAGGATACACAAAGCCATAAATGTGGCAGAACAGGAATTGATTTTGTTAAAGGCAAATCCTGTCTGACTAACTTGATTTGATTGTTTGATTACACTAAAGTTTAGTTAGGGTAGTTCACGAGTTACAGGTGGACACTCAAACTAAGTCTCACACATGGAAATACACATTGTGGAGCTCACAGATGACAGTGTAGAACTCCAAGATGACATTGCCAAGTTGATGGAACAGGCATATTTATGGCAAATGAGGTTCAATGCAGAACAGTTCGAGGTGATTCATTTTGGCCAAAAGAACCCTGAAAGACAACATAAAATGGGGGGTGTAATACTGAAGCTGACGGAGGAGCTGGCTGCATATGTGCCCAGATCACTTAAGATTGAATGTCAGGTGGAGAGAGCAGTAAATAAAGCACACAGTGTTCTCGGCTTTTTAAATAGATTACACAAGATAACGCATGGCTTAGAAAGGGTGGATGCTGCGGAGTTGTTTCCATTAGGCGAGGAGACTAGGACCCGTGGGAACAGACTTTAAATTAGAGGGGGGTCAATTTAGAACGGAAATGAGGAGACATTTCTTCAGCCAGAGAGTGGTGGGCCTGTGGAATTCATTACCACAGAGGGCAGTGGAGGCCAGGATGTTGGATGTCTTCAAGGCAGAGACTGATAAATTCTTGATCTCGAAAGAAATTAAGGGCTACAGGGAGAGTGCGGGTAAGTGGAATTGAAACACCCATCAGCCATGATTAAATGGTGGAGTGGACTCGCTGGGCCGAATGGCCTTACTTCCACTCCTATGTCTTATGGTCTAAACAAGGAAATGATGCTGAACTTATATAAGACATGTGAAAGAGCTCAGCTGGTGTACTATGTACAGTTGTGGGCATCATATCATTGGAAAGAAATGAATGCGTGGGTTGTGTAGTGGTTAACGCTGCTGTCTCACAGCACCAGCAACCTGCATTCGATTCCAGTTTGAATGACTGCCTGTGTGTTTGTGTATTCTCCCTGGGTCTGTGTGTGTATACATGTAAGTATGGTTCTAGCAATGAGAAACTTCAGTAAGATTGACATGGGGGCTATTCTCTGTGGCAAGAAGAAGGCTAAGAAGAGATTTGATAGAGGTTTTCATAATCAAGGGCTGGGAAAGGGAGAGGGGAGATGGCGTACCTACTTGTAAAAGAGAAAAGAATGAGAAGGCTTAGATTTAAAGTGTAAAAGAAGCAGAAGTGATGTAAATAAACACCTTTATCACTCAGTGAGTAGTTAGGATATGGAATACACTGTCTGGAAATGTGGTGGTGGCAAATTCAATGGAGGGCAATCAAGAGGGGCATTGGATGGTTACTTGGATTATAATTATGTGCATGGATATGGGAAAATGCTTGAGATTGGCCCCAGCAACGGAGCTGGTGCAGTCCTTGAGCAAGATTAATGTGGCGCTGGAAAATCACAGCAGGTCAGGCAGCATCCGGGGAGCAGGAAAATCGACATTTCGGGCCCGAAGCGTCGATTTTCCTGCTCCTCGGATGCTGCCTGACTTGTTGTGATTTTCCAGCACCACACTAATCTTGATTCTGATCTCCAGCATCTGCAGTCCTCACTTTTTTATGATCTGAAAGCACTGAATGGCCTCTGACTGCACCATAACACTTCTGTGATTTGTGAAGTTGATGAGATGATTAAAAATTGTATCAGGATTGCTTAGGTGATTAAGTGGAGGACCAGAATATAAAAACAGAGTAATGATAACAGTACTTTACGGGTTAGATCTCAGCTACTGCGCCAGACTTCAGGAACGGTGTAAAGATGTTAGAAAAGACAACAGGAGTTTTATCAGGAGTGAACATAGAACATAGAACATTACAGCGCAGTACAGGCCCTTCAGCCCTCGATGTTGCGCCACCCTATCATACTAATCTGAAGCCCATCCCACCTACACTATTCCATGTATGTCCATATGCCTGTCCAATGACAACTTAAATGCACTTAAACTTGGCAAATCTACTACCGTTGCAGGCAAAGCATTCCATACCTTTACTACTCTCTGAGTAAATAAACTACCTCTGACATCTGTCTTATACCTATCTCCCCTCACTTTAAAGTTGTGTTCCCTTGTGTTTGCCGTCCCCAGACTTGGAAAAAGGCTCTCCCTGTCCACCCTATCTAACCCACTGATTATCTTGTGTGTCTCTATTAAGTCACCTCTCAACCTTCTCTCTAACGAGAACAGCCTCAAGGCCCTCAGCCTTTCCTCGTAAGACATTCCTTCCATAGCAGGCAACATCCTAGTAAATCTCCTCTGCACCCTTTCCAAAGCTTCCACATCCTTCTTATAATGCGGTGACCAAAACTGTACACAATACTCCAAGTGTGGCCGTACCGGAGCTTTGTATAGCTGCAGCATAACCTCCTGGTTCCGGAACTCAATCCCTCTATTAATAAAGGCCAAAACACTGCATGCCTTCTTAACAACCCTGTCAGTCTGGGTGGCAACTTTCAGGGATCTGTGTACATGGACACCGGGATCTCTCTGCTCATCTGCACTCCCAAGAATATCTCTTCAATTGCAGGAAGACCTTTTTGAACAGGCCATGTCTTTTGTCACTTGTCCTAATAGATGTGTCTAAGTGTAAAGTTTTGTCTAGTGAGGTTCCTCTGAAGAATCTTGCACCATTTCACAACGTTGGATACACGTACAAAAACTGAAATTGCTGGAAAATCTCTGCAGGTTTGGCAGCATCTGTGGAGAGAAATCAGAGTTAATGTTTCAGATCGAGTGACCCTTCCGCAGAACCTGTTGAGGAACTTTGATCAATTCTGAGGGAGGATGACTCAACCCAAAACATAAATTCTGATTTCTTTCCACAGCTGTTGCCAGACATGCTGAGCTTTTCCAGCAATTTCTGTTCTTGTTTCTGATTTACAGCATTCACAGTTCTTTCAGTTTCAATACATGAACGTTGTTATAGTTAAGCAGGTTATTCAGCATAATCTTGGATTATAGTGGAGGTGAAAGAGGCAGTAGGAGGATTAAATGGCGAAAGGCCACTTCCGGAGCTTACTCTACTCTTGCCTCTGACTCAGCTGCTCCTCAATAGGAGCTAGTTCGATACCACCCATGTTCGCTGATCTAGGAGTAATCCCAGATGAGGTGTCTGGAACAGTACTGGCAGTTGGTACCATTACAGATGCCTCTGCCAGTGTTGGGGAACTGCAAGCACTGACAGCTCTCACCAGGAGTGATGTTCACTCTGACAGGCCTAAGTCCCCGGGAATGCCGAGCTTGATGCCTGAGGAACACTTAACTTGGTCAGCTTCCAGCTGCTTGTGGTTGCAGGTTTCCCAACAGTTCTCCAAATGATGAGGGAGATCCACATCAAGAACATTACCTTTCACAGATCACAGAATTCTTACAGCATAGAAGAAGGCCATTGCACCCAGCCTGTCTGCACCGACTCGCCAAATGAGAGGCTATTCTATTGACTTCCTCATGGAACACTCTTCCTTTTCAGAGATCCTTGTTTCAATCAGAATTCCCCTTCATCCTTCTAAACTCTGTTTATGCCTCAATAAAATCCACTCTGTCAGGAACAACGTTCCAGACCTTAACCTCTCACTATAGCCACACATTTTTCCTTACGTCACTTTGCTTTTATTTTCTGGTCACTTTAAATCTGTAACCTTTTTGTTTTTCACCAGGAGTTTCAGCATTTCTGCAAAATGGCAGGAATTGTTTGGGACAGCCACAATTAAAATGGATGGAATTGTAGCATGAATGTATTGAATGGATGCTAAAAGATAGAGTAAAACGAGGAACACTCAAAATATTCCATAGGGCAGGCAGCACCATAGAGTCATACAGCACGGAAACAGATTCTTTGGTCCAACCCACCCATACTGACCAGATATCCTAAGTTAATCTAGTCCTATTTGCCAGCATTTGGCCAATTTCCCTCTAAACTCTTGCTATTCATATACTCATCAAGATATCTTTTAAGTGTTGTAATAAACAGAGAAAGTGAAAGGAAACTTTGAGGCCAAATTTGTGAGGTTAGTGGACCTGACGTCAGGACTAGCCTTCCTCTTGCAGACAAAAGACTAACTCGATGATTTTACCTGGACTGACCTCCATCCTAGCACGATGGTGGCAAGCATTATTTCACAATTTTATTTTTCCATGTCGCTATTGGTAAACTCAAGACTGTTCAGTAAGCGCGAACCAATCATGGAATTACATCTAACCGGAGAAATTCTATGTGGGGCTTTCCAAGAAGGGACTGGTTGATTGCAATCTGTACTCAGTCTACTGTGAACAATAAAAGAAATGTTTGATTCCATCCCAATCACTGGGATGTTTGGTTCACATCTCAGAACGAAATCCACACGTAATTTTGTGAAAGCCTCCCCCTAAAAAAAAATTATTTTTTGATATCATTTTGTGATTGGATAGCACTTGCTGACCAATCCCAAGAGTGCTAATAGTTACACTAACAATCAGTTCAAGACCACGCATGATCTTGTAAAGCGACTCAATGATACTTCCTAGAAATCACACTCAGGGACCTACTCTCTCTGTAAAAAAAAGGAATATATTCATAGAATCATAGACATGTAAAGCTCCTGAAGAAGGCCATTTAGCCCATCATGCCTCCTTGTATGTTCAAGCCGAGCTGATTTCGTTTGAATTATTGGGGAGGTTAGCAGCTTATTGTCCCCTATTCTGTTCTGGATTGCAACCCTTGAGCAATAAAGAGTTGTCTTGCCAATCCATCTACATCCTTTTGGTCTTATTGTATAAAATGTTGCAATTGTTAGTAGTTTGGCATTTTACACTTGTACTGATGATTCAAGATGGAAAACATTGGCAACACATCTCTCTTTTCAGTAACATTTAAGCTCTGTACTTGTTCTGCTGGAATAGAATTTATACATTCTGAATTCATTTCACTCTGCAGGATCCTGCAGAACGCCGTCAAGGAGATCAGAGCATTTTTCTATTGCCTGGGCTGAGTACCAAGATAGATCTCATCATAAATGAGAAGACAGCAATATAAAAGACCTCAGGAGAGAACAAAGCCAATGTTTTCATCTGTCAATCTCTTTTTTTTTTAAAGCTTTAGTTAAGAAGTATTCTTCACACCAATCTTTTAGACTGACAGTGCTACTGGAGTTGAACATTGACTGGGGATGTGTAAAATAATAGCTGTCTTGATCTTCTTAGTTCTTAACTGTAGATATTCTGGCAAGGACTGGATGCAGAGGGACACTGAAATTCAAAACTAGCAAGAGGTTTGCATGGGTAAATAATGAAAGACTGAACATGGTTTATCACAACCTAATCTGAGGGAAAGCAGGCAAGGTGGGGTGAAGGGAGCATTTAAAACTGAATGAGGATTATCCCCTTCTTTCCCAAATGAAGGTGGATTAAGCTCCGCTATAGCAATATTCTTTTTCAAACATCAATAGAGCAGCAGTGTTCCTCTGGTCACCATAAGAAAATATTGCCTCACCATTCTACTCTTCCCAACAAGCTCTGAGCTTCCAATACCACTCAGTATAGAGATATCATTTCACTGTCTCCCCATCCATGGCTTACTGCCACTTGAGTTCTCCTTCATACCCAACTATTGGACACCTTGTCAGCTCTTGTTGCCAGTGGTCATGCCCAGGTTCAGGCCAAGGCCTTAAGACTGTAATATACAGGAGCACAAAATTAGGCCATTCAGCCCATCGAGTCTTTTCCACCATTTGTTCATGGCTGGCATGTTTCTCAACCCCATTCTCCTGCCTTCTCCCCATTACCCTTGATCCCCTTACTCATCAAGAACTTATTTCTCTCTGTTGTAAATGCACTAAATGATTTCACCTCCACAGTAGTGTGCAGCGATAAGTTCCACAGATTCCCCATCCTCAGGCTGAAAAAAAATCTTCCTCATCTCAGTTCTAGAAGGCTGTGCCCTCGGGTCTTAGTCTCTCCTACTAATGGAAACACCTTCTCCATGTCCACTCTATCCAGGAGCCTCTCAGTGTCCTGTGAGTTTCAATCAGATACTCCCTTCATCCTTCTAAACTCCACTGAGAGCAGACCCAAAGTCCTCAACTACTCCTCATATGACAAGCCCTTTATCCCTGCGATTATTCTTGCGAACCACCTCTGGATTCCCTCTAACACCAATGTATTCTTCCTGAGATACAGGGTCCAAAACTGCTCACAATATTCCAAATGCAGTCTGGCCAGAGCCTCCTACAGTTTTAGAATCTCTGCTCTTGTATTCTAGCCCTTTTGAAATGAATGCTGACATTGCATTTGCCTTCCTAACTACCAACTGCACCCGCATGCTAATGCGAAGAGAATCCTGAACTCGGACCCTCAGGTCCTTTTATGCTTCAGATTTCCAAAGCCTTTCCCCATTTAGAAAATAATCTACACTTCTTTTTATTTCTGCTCCTGTATATTTGCATAACGCAACATTTCCCATGTTATATTCCATCTGCCCACTCCATTGTCCACTCTCCAAGCTAGTCCGAGCTTCCTCTGCAGTCTCCCTGCATCCTGAACAGTACCTGTCCCTCCACCAATTGTTGTGTCATCTGCAGTTAAGTACTTACTTAGTCCTTGGGCTTTCAAAGAATTTTCAGCTTGTTCTTCACAGAATCTAAGAGTCAAAGAGATGTACAGCATGGAAACAAATCCTTTGGTCCAACTCATCCATGCTGACCAGATATCCCAGCCTAATCTAGTCCCATTTGCCAGCACTTGGCCCATATCCCTCCAAACCCTTCCTATTCATAGACCCATCCAGATGCCTTTTAAATATCATAATTGTACCAGCCTCCATCAATTTTTCTGGCAGCTCTTTCCATGCACACACCACCTTCTGTGTGAATTTTCTTTCTCTTCAGGTCCCTTTTAAATTTTTCCCCTCTCACTCTGAACCTATGCCCTCTAGTTCTGGGCTCCCCCACTCTAGGGAAAAGACTTTGTCTATTTACCCTATCCATGCCCCTCATGATTTTATAAACCTCTATTGGGTCATCCCTCAGCCTCCAATGCTCCAGGGAAAACAGCCCTAACCTACTTAACCTCTCCCTGTAGCTCAAATCCCTGCACCCGGACAATGTCCTTGTAAATCTTTTCTGAACCCTCTCAAGTTTCACAACATTGTTCTGATAGGACGGAGACCAGAGTTGCACACAATATTCTAAAGTGGCCTAACCAATGTCCTGTACAGTCGCAACATGACCTCCCAACTCCTACACACAGTGCTCTGACCAATAAAAGAAAACATACCAAACTCCGTCTTCACTATCCTATCCACCCACGGCTCCACTTCCAAGGAGCTATGAATCTGCACTCTAAGGTCTCTTTGTTTAGCAACACAACACTCCCTCGGACCTTACCATTAAGTGTATAAGTCCTGCTCTGATTTGCCTTTCCAAAATGCAGCACCTTGCATTTATCTGAATTCAACTCCATCTGCCACTTCTCAGCCCTTTGGCCCATCTGAGCAAAATTCTGTTGTATTCTGAGGTAACCTTCCTCACTGTCCACTACACATCCAGTTTTGGTGTCATCTGCAAACTCACTAACTATATCTCCTACATTCACATCCAAATCATTTTTATAAATGATGAAAAGCAGTGAACCCAGCACCGATTCTTGTGGCACTCCACTGCTCACAGGCCTCCAGTCTGAAAGGCAACCCTCCATCACCACCCTCTGTCTTCTACCTTTGAGCCAGTTCTGTATCCAAATGGCTAGTTCTCCCTGTATTCCATGAGATCTAACCTTGCTAATCAGTCTCCCATGGGGAACCTTGTCAAACGCCTTAGTGAAGTCCATATAGATCACATCTACCACTCTGCCCTCATCAATCCTCTTTGTCACTTCCTCAAAAAACTCAATCAAGTTTGTGAGACATGATTTCCCACGCACAAAGCCATGTTGACTATCCCTAATCAATCCTTGCCTTTCCAAATACATGTACATCCTGTTCCCCAGGATTCCCTCCAACAACTTGCGTCAAGCTCACCGGTCTATAGTTCCCTGGCTTGTCCTTACCACCCTTCTTAAACAGTGGCACACGTTTGCCAACCTCGAGTCTTCCAGCACCTCACCTGTGACTATCGATGATACAAATATCTCCATAAGAGGCCCAGCAATCACTTCCCTCGCTTCCCACAGAGTTCTCGGGTATACCTGATCAGGTCCTGGGGATTTATCCACCTTTCCCCGTTTCAAGACATCTAGCACTTCCTCCTCTGTAATCTGGACATTTTGCAAGATGTCACCATCTATTTCCCTACAGTCTATATCTTCCATATCCTTTTCCACAGTAAATACTGATGCAAAACACTCATTTAGTATCTCCCCCATCTCCTGGGGCTCGACATATAGGCTGCCTTGTTGATCTTTGAGGGACCCGATTCTCTCCCCACTTCCCCTTTTGTCCTAAGTGTGTTTATAAAATCCCTTTGATTCTCCTTAACCCAATTTTTAAAATCTATCTCATGTCCTCTTTTTGCCCTCCTGATCTCCCTCTTAAGTATATTCCTACTGCCTTTCTACTCTTTTAAGGATCCACTCGATCTCTGCTATCTGCACCTGACATCTGCTTCCTTCTTTTTCTTAATCGACAGTGGACTCCTTAGTCTCTTTTTTGGTTGCACAAACCTATATCAATGTAAAAGACCACAAGCCAGGAAATAATTTAGAGAGCTTGCTCTAGCTCTTCCCAATTTTTTTGTTTATGTTGCCAAAAATAAAGCCACAAACATTTCACAACTCACTGGATTATCCAATATTCCCACGCTATTTTTTACAAATGTAAAACACTGCCTGAACTCCTGCAATGGGTCAATGTGTTACCCAATCCAGAACTGAGTGACACACATTAGATTAGCTATAGGTTAACTGCCACTTCGTTGAATGTGATTAAGTTAAGACGTTACAATAGGAATTTTTGATTTAGAGACTTTCCCATGTCTCAGGACATAAAACAATGTACTTAGGTCAACTTCCATAGCTGGGATTTTCCAGATCACTAATCCATCAACAGACAATTTTTCTGCCTTTATATTCTATGTTTTGTTTTTTTCCCGCTGCGTGAAAAATGACGTTGGAAAGTGGTGACACTCTACAATGCTTTTCACTGTATTTCGTAACAGGATACGCGTGACAATAAATAATTCAAACAAATAGATCCACTTTAAATGTCTGTACCAACAAGTTCAAGAACAGCTTCTTCCCTGCTGTTATTAGACAACTGAATGGACCTCTCAAAGTTCAAAATTAATGTCGAACTTGCCTTTTGTGTACCTTCTCTGCAGCCGTTACATTGTATTCCTCATTCTGTTCAATCACCCTATAATCTTTGTATGGGATGATCTGCCCATACTGCATGCAAAACAACACTTTTCACTGTGCTTCGGTACATGTGATGATAATAGATCAAATCAAATCAAAGCTTCAAGCATGGCTGATGAAGATCACTCCCATTTTTACTGTTTTCATTTGGCACATTGGAACAATTGACAGTTATGAATGTATTGGGGATACATCTTGTTTTGGAGTCTTGGAGTGGGGGTCCAGTCCACAGCAACAAAACAAGGACATTACCACCACACCACAAGACCTCCACAGGATTGTCAGGCGTGGAAGTTAAACAAAATCACATTGTTTGCCATATTCTGCATTACGAGATTGTCAAAGAAATAAAGCTGGAAGCTACAGACAGCTGAAGTATAGTAGAGAACAGTAGCTTTTTATTTGTCATTTCTACCATATACAACTGATACAGTAAAAATGATACAGCGTTCCTCCAGGACCAAGGTGCTACATGGACAGCGCAAACCACACTCAAGCAAGCTAGAAAGAAGGGATTAATGTTTATCTGATATTCAGGATGTCCCGGAGCACTCTGCACCCAACAAAGCACCTTATGAAGCAGAGCTGCCGTGTTAAAGTGGGAAAACCTGTCGCCAATCTGTGCACAGTAAGCTCCAACAAACAGCAACCTGGTTAGAACCAAATCATGTTAATTGAGAATAAGGATTAGTTGGGCCACGAACAATAGATGTCTTGCTAATTTCAAATAATTCCAAAGGATTTTTTTGCATCCATTTGGAAGGGATGATGTGTCTTTAGTTTAACACCTCAGACAAAATTTGACAGCATTGAGTATCATTTTGGAAGGTCAGCTTCGATCTTTGTGTTTTTCTTTCTCGAGCAGGAGTTGAACCTACAACAGTCTGACTTCGTGTTGTTGTCACCCACTACATGGGTTGAACTAAGTTGATCACAAATTGAATTATATCTCTGACTGTCAAGAAAAATAGGAAGCGAGGTAAAGGTGAAGGTGTGGCCCTGCTGGTCAAACACAGAATTGGTAGAAGAGTTGGAGATGACATTGATTCATTAGAACAGGATGCACAATCAGTTTGGAATGAAACGAGGACTAGTAGTGACTGCATGTCCTCTAACAAATGTAAGACAAAGTATATAAGAAGAAATACTGTACTAGGTCCTTGTGATAAACAGATTATCATGGGTGATTTGAATCTACATACAAACTGCACAAACTTCATTGACAGTAATAGCTTGGACAAAGAGTACATAAAATGCATTTCAGATAGATTTTTTTAAAGAGCTTGATAGGTGTTATTGAAGGATCCTTGTGAACTTCAACAGTACATTTTGTAGATGGTGCATACTATTACTAATGTATATCAGTGGAGACAATTAATTTGAAGGTGGTAGATGGCGTCAATCATGTGGGATGCTTTGACCTGCATGGTGTCAAGCCTCTTGTGTGTTTTTGGAGCTGCACTCATCCAGGCAAGTGGGGAAGATTCCATCCCATCCCTAACTAGGACCTTGTAGGGGGTGGACAGTCTTTGCAGAGACTGAAAGTGAGTTACTTGCCACAGGATTCCCACCTTCAGACCAGTTCTTGCAGCCACTGTTTTTATTTGGTTAGTATGATTCAATTTCTGGTCAATGCTAATCCCTAGACTGTTGATCATGCAGAATTCAGCAATGCTAATACCATTGAATATCCAACGATGATGGTTACATATTAAACAAGAAAAAGCACAAAGAACTCTGGATGTTGGAAATCAGAAACAAAAACAGAAACTGCTGGAAAAGTTTATAGAACATAGAACATAGAACATAGAAGAATACAGCACAGTACAGGCCCTTCGGCCCTCGATGTTGCGCCGATCAAAGCCCACCTAACCTACACTAACCCACTATCCTCCATATACCTATCCAATGCCCGCTTAAATACCCATAAAGAGGGAGAGTCCACTACTGCTACTGGCAGGGCATTCCATGAACTTACGACTCGCTGAGTGAAGAACCTACCCCTAACATCAGTCCTATATCTACCCCCCCTTAATTTAAAGCTATGCCCCCTTGTAATAGCTGACTCCATACGTGGAATAAGGTTCTCACTGTCAACCCTATCTAACCCCCTAATCATCTTGTACACCTCTATCAAATCACCCCTAAACCTTCTTTTCTCCAATGAAAACAACCCCAAGTGCCTCAGCCTTTCCTCATAGGATCTTCCTACCATACCAGGCAACATCCTGGTAAACTTCCTCTGCACCCGTTCCAGTGCCTCCACATCCTTCCTATAGTATGGCGACCAAAACTGCACACAATATTCCAGATGCGGCCGCACCAGAGTCTTATACAACTGCAGCATGACCTCAGGACTCCGGAACTCAATTCCTCTACCAATAAAAGCCAGTACGCCATATGCCTTCTTCACTGCACTATTTACCTGGGTGGCAACTTTCAGAGATCTGTGTACATGGACACCAAGATCCCTCTGCTCTTTCACACTACCAAGTAGTCTACCATTAGCCCAGTAATCCATCTTTTTATTACTCTTACCAAAGTGAATCACTTCACACTTAGCTACATTGAACTCCATTTGCCACCTTTCTGCCCAGCTCTGCAGCTTCTCTATATCCCGCTGTAACCTGCCATATCCTTCCTCACTGTCTACAACTCCTCCGACTTTCGTATCATCCGCAAACTTGCTCACCCAACCTTCTAACCCTTCCTCCAGGTCATTTAGTAGTTATGGCAACATCTGTGCAGAGAATGCATAATTAATGTTTCAGGTCCAGTTACCCTTCTTCTGAACAGCACATTGCGAGCTCCTCATGGTCCCCATTAACAACTATTCATTCTCCCAGGTCCCAGGTTGATCTCATCGATTCCTGTTCTGAGAAAGAGTCACTTGACCGGAAAGTTGTTGGAGGGAATCCTGAGGGACAGGATGTACATGTAGTTGGAAAGGCAAGGACTGCTTAGGGATAGTCAACATGGCTTTGTGCGTGGGAAATCATGTCTCACAAACTTGATTGAGTTTTTTGAGGAAGTGACAAAGAGGATTGATGAGGGCAGAGCGGTAGATGTCATCTATATGGACTTCAGTAAGGCGTTCAACAAGGTTCCTCATGGGAGACTGATTAACAAGGTTAGATCTCATGGAATACAGGGAGAACGGGCCATTTGGATACAGAACTGGCTCAAAGGTAGAAGACAGAGGGTGATGGTGGAGGGTTGGTTTTCAGACTGGAGGCCTGTGACCAGTGGAGTGCCACAAGGATCGGTGCTGGGTCCTCTACATTTTTTCATTTGCATAAATGATTTGGATGCGAGCATAAGAAGTACTGTTCGTAAGTTTGCAGATGACACCAAAATTGGAGGTGTAGTGGACAGCGAAGAGGGTTACCTCAGATTGCAACAGGATGTGGACCAGATGGTAAAAACAATGACTGCAGATGCTGGAAATCAGATTCTGGATTAGTGGTGCTGGAAGAGCACAGCAGTTCAGGCAGCATCCAAGTAGCTTCGAAATCGATGTTTCGGGCAAAAGCCCTTCATCAGGAATAAAGGCATTGAGCCTGAAGCGTGGAGAGCTAAGCTAGAGGAGGGTGGGGGTGGGGAGAAAGTAGCATAGAGTACAATGGGTGAGTGGGGGAGGGGATGAGGGTGATAGGTCAAGGAGGAGAGGGTGGAGTGGATAGGTGGAATAGAAGATAGGCAGGAAGGACAAGTACGGACAAGTTATGGGGACAGTTACTGAGCTGGAAGTTTGGAACTAGGGTGAGGTGGGGGAAGGGGAAATGAAGAAACTGTTGAAGTCCACATTGATGCCCTGGGGTTGAAGTGTTCCAAGGCGGAAGATGAGGCGTTCTTCCTCCAGGCGTCTGGTGGTAAGGGAGCGGCGGTGAAGGAGGCCCAGGACCTCCATGTTTTCGGCAGAATGGGAGGGGGAGTTGAAATGTTGGGCCATGGGATGGTGTGGTTGATTGGTGCGGGTGACCCGGAGATGTTCCCTTTAGCGCTCTGCTAGGAGGCGCCCAGTCTCCCCAATGTAGAGGAGACTGCATCAGGAGCAACGGATACAATAAATGATATTAGTAGATGTGCAAGTAAAACTTTGATGGATATGGAAGGCTCCTTTCGGGCCTTGTATAGAGGTGAGGGAGGAGGTGTGGGCACAGATTTTACAGGAGAAAGTGCCAGGATTGGAGGGTGGGTTGTTTGGGGGGCGTGGACCTGGCCAGGTAGTCACGGAGAGAACGGTCTTTGCGGAAGGCTGAAAGAGATGGGGAGGGAAATATATCCCTGGTAGTGGGGTCTGTTTGGAGGTGGCGGAAATGTCGCCAGACATCCCCAACAGTACCCTTCCACTGACACTCTCATTCGTTTGGCCGAACTGGTCCTCACCCTTAACAATTCCTCCTTTGAATCCTCCCACTTCCCCCAGACCAAAATGGTACCCATGGGCACACGTATGGGCCCCAGCTATGCCTGTCTCTTTGTTGGCTGTGTAGAGCAGTTGATCTTCCGTAATTACACCGGCACCACTCCCCACCTCTTCCTCTGCTACATTGATGACTGCATTGGCGCCACCTCGTGCTCCTGCGAGGAGGTTGAGCAATTCATCAACTTCACCAACACATTCCACCGTGACCTTAAATTTACCTGGACTATCTCTGACACCTCCGTCCCCTTCCTGGACCTCTCCATCTCCATTAATGATGACCGACTTGACACTGACATTTTTTACAAACCCACCGACTCCCACAGCTACCTGGATTACACCTCTTCCCACCCTACCTCTTGCAAAAATGCCATCTCGTATTCCCAATTCCTTCGCCTCCGCTGTATCTGCTCCCAGGAGGACCAGTTCCACCACAAAACACACCAGATAGCCTCCTTCTTTAGAGACCACAATTTCCCTTCCCACGTGGTTAAAGATGCCCTCCAACGCATCTCGTCTACATCCCGCACCTCCGCCCTCATACCCCACCCCTCCAACCGTAACAAGGACAGAACGCCCCTGGTGCTCACCTTCCACCCTACCAACCTTCGCATAAACCAAATCATCTGCCAACATTTCCAACACCTCCAAACAGACCCCACTACCAGGGATATATTTCCCTCCCCATCCCTTTCCGCCTTCTGCAAAGACCGTTCCCTCCGCGACTACCTGGTCAGTTAGCCCCCAAACAACCCACCCTCCAATCCTGGCACTTTCCCCTGTAAAACCTGTGCCCACACCTCCTCCCTCACCTCTATCCAACGCCCTAAAGGAGCCTTCCACATCCATCAAAGTTTTACTTGCACATCCACTAATATCATTTATTGTATCTGTTGCTCCCGATGCAGTCTCCTCTACATTGGGGAGACTGGGCACCTCCTAGCAGAGCGCTTTAGGGAACATCTCCGGGTCACCCGCACCAATCAACCACACCACCCCATGGCCCAACATTTCAACTCCCCCTCCCACTCTGCCGAGGACATGGAGGTCCTGGGCCTCCTTCACCGCCGCTCCCTCACCACCAGATGCCTAGAGGAAGAACCCTTCATCTCCCGCCTCGGAACACTTCAACCCAAGGCATCAATGTGGACTTCAACAGTTTCCTCATTTCCCCTTCCCTCACCTCACCCTAATTCTAAACTTCCAGCTCAGTAACTGTCCCCATAACTTGTCCGGACTTGTCCTACCTGCCTATCTTCTTTTCCACCTATCCACTCCACCCTCTCCTCCTTGACCTATCACCTTCATCCCCTCCCCCACTCACCCATTGTACTCTATGCTACTTTCTCCCCACCCCCACCCTCCTCTAGCTTATCTCTCCATGCTTCAGGCTCACTGCCTTTATTCCTGATGAAGGGCTTTTGCCCGAAACGTCAATTTCGAAGCTACTTGGATGCTGCCTGAACTGCTGTGCTCTTCCAGCACCACTAATCCAGAATCTGGACCAGATGGGCCAATGGGCTGAGAAGTGGCAGATGGAGTTTAATTCAGATAAATGCGAGGTGCTGCATTTTGGGAAAGCAAATCTTAGCAGGACTTAAACACTTAATGGTACGGTCCTAGGGAGTGTTGCTGAACAAAGAGACCTTGGAGTGCAGGTTCATAGCTCCTTGAAAGTGGAGTCGCAGGTAGATAGGATAGTGAAGAAGGCGTTTGGTATGCTTTCCTTTATTGGTCAAAGCATTGAGTACAGGAGTTGTGAGGTCATGTTGCGGCTGTACAGGAAATTGGTTAGGCCACTGTTGGACATTGCATGCAATTCTGGTCTCCTTCCTATTGGAAAGGTGTTGTAAAACTTGAAAGGGTTCAGAAAAGATTTACAAGTATGTTGCCAGGGTTGGAGGACTTGATGTATATGGAGAGGCTTAACAGGCTGGGGCTGTTTTCCCTGGAGCATTGGAGGCTGAGGGGTGACCTTGTAGATGTTTACAAAATTATGAGGGGCATGGATAGGGTAAACAGGCAAAGTCTTTTCCCTGGGGTGGGGGAATACAGAACTAGAGGGCATAGGTTTAGGGTGAGAGGGGATAGATATAAAAGAGACCTAGGGGGCAACGTTTTCACGCAGAGGGTGGTATGTGTATGGAATGAGCTGCCAGAGGAAGTGGTGGAGGCCGGTACAATTGCAACATTTAAGAGGCATTTGGATGGGTATATGAATATGAAGGGTTTGGAGGGATATGGGCCAGGTGCTGGCAGATGGGACTAGACTGGGTTGGGATATCTGGTCGGCATGGACAGGTTGGATTGAAGGGTCTGTTTCCATGCTGTACGTCTCTATGAGTCTATGACTCTATAGATCTAAGTGCCTCATCTGGACGGACACTTCTTTTCAGTACAGAGGGAGTGCTGCATTATCAGAGACACTGTTATTCAGCTCAGCAGTCAAATACATACCGTTTCTGCCTAGTCTCGTGTGGACACAACAGACCCCCCCATAGCTGTGTTCAGAGCTGTATCCTGATCAATATTTATCCCTAAACAAATTTCATTTTTAACAAGGTGATCTTGGCATTGTTACATTGCTGTTTGTGGAAACTTGCTGTGTACAAATTATCTCCTGAACATCTTAAATTATAATGATCACTTTATGAAAAAGGTGACACTTCATTGGCTGTGAAAAGTTTATTGAAGTTTGTTTGAGTTATGGAAGGAACTATATAAACTTCACTTCCCATTCACATTTCAAAGCAATTAAACCCCCTACAGTTTCTTCTTTCACATTCCATCCTCTTCCTCTGTCCTCCCATTGAAGGTCAGCAATATCTCAGTGGAGAAGTCTCTTGCCTTTGTCAGAAAAGTTTTCATGAGCATGGTCCCAGGAATGAAAAGTTTCATGTATAACGAACATTTGAGGACTCTGAGTTTATACTTGATGGAATTTACAAGGATGAAGGGAAATCTAATTGAAACCTACAGAATATTGAATGGCCTGGACAGAGTAGATGATGGTTCCATTGGTAGGAGAGATTAGGACCCGAGGGCACACCCTTAAAGTAAAGGGAAAACCTCTTAGAACAGAGACAAGGAGAAACTTTTTCAGCCAGAGAGTGGCAGGTCTATGGAATTCATATTGCCACAGAAGGCTGTAGATGCCAAGCACTTGAGTATGTTTAAGACTGAGATGGATAGGTTCTTGAGTATCAAGGGGATCAAGGGTTATGGGGAGAAATCAAGACAATAGGGTTGAGAAACTTATCAGCCATGATTCAATGGTGAAGCAGACTCGACGGGCTGAATGGCCTAATTTCTGCTCCTATCTCTTATGGTCTTCTGGTCTAAGGCTGTGGGTTTATCACAATCCAGAGTTTTAAGTGCCAAATCAAAGATTGTTCGCTGAGTGAAGCACTTTAAGTGTTAGATGGATATTCTTCTATTATCAGATTTATGAACGGACCTCTCACATGTTAGAGTTGATCTTTCTCTGCAGCTTTAACACCAGATTCTGCATTTTGTTCTCTAACAGTGATGTATTTATTTAAATACAATTTGTCTGGATACCATGCAAACAATACTCTTCGTTGTATCTAATACACGTGACAATGATAAATCAAATCAAATATGATTGAGGATGTAAAGGCATTATTTTTATGTTAAAAATCACACAACATCAAGTTACACTCCAGGAGGGCTATAGCATGATTAGATTCGCTACAGAGTGGAAACAGGCCCTTCAGCCCAACAAGTCCATCTTTTGACTGTGGGAGGAAATTGGAGCAGCCAGAGGAAACCCACGCAGAAACGGGGAGAATGTGCAAACTCCACACAGACTGTCGCCTGAGGCTGGAATTAAACCTGGGACCCTGGTGCTGTGAAGCAGCAGTGCTAACCACTGAGCCATCATGCCACCCATTTTTTTACAACATGGTGTGTGTGATTTTTAACTTTGTCCACCCCAGATCAACATTGGCTCCATATTATTTTTATGAACAGCAGAGTTCTGTCCATTGTCCCGATCATGCATATTTGTCAATCAAAACTGCTGAAACCATTCATTTCCTCATTACCACATTGAAGGGGTTGGACCTTGCTGAGTACAAACTAGGTCCCCCACTTCTAACATTATCACCCCTCTTGTTGAAAAACACCTTTCTTTAATATCTTGAGGCTGTGAACTATGAGAATGTAACCTAAAAGGAGTTCTCGATATTAAAGAGCCTAACCAGCATATCCCATCCTAAAAGATGCAAGACTTAATCTAAGTTTGTTTAATATATCATTCTAGCTCTGTGACACTGTAACCCTTTTGCTATAAATTCTGAGTCTTCTGGTCCTGCTCCACGACCACCACCAGAGGCAGTGTCTTGAAAGCTAGTGCTTCAAAATAAACCTGTTGGACTATAACCTGGTGCTGTGTGATTTTTAACTATATCAAAGTGAGACTACAGAGATACAGTTCCTTACTAATTTAATCACTACACCACATTGCCATGTGACTGAAAAAAAAACACTTTTCCTCTTGCGCTCATCAGAAAAAAATATTTGGAAGGGAAAACAATTTATACGACAAAGGAAGAAGGAAGTTGCTAATTGGGTGATGTATGCTAAAGTGAATGCATAAGGGAAGAGTTAACCAAGCTTTAAATTCAAAAATTGTCATCATCTCTGATTGGCCAAGTTTTTGCAATGGGAAAAGCACCCAGGAACATTATCCTTCAAACTTGTGTTTAGTTGAAAACCTGTTAAGCTTGGACATGGCCTTTTAGTTTGCAGAGGACAGGACTCTGCATATGAATGTAAACAGATTCCATCAAGGATATGTGAGCCTCAATGGGAACCCAACCAATAATCATTGTTCGTTGAATTTATTCGTAGAACCATCGACAAGGCACAAGCCAGGAGTGTGTTGGAATACTCCCCACTTGCCGGGATGGGTAAAGCTCCAAAAACACTTAAGAAACTTGACACCAACCAGGACAAAGCAACCCGATTGATTAGCACC
This sequence comes from Chiloscyllium punctatum, assembly GCF_047496795.1. Taxonomy (NCBI): domain Eukaryota; kingdom Metazoa; phylum Chordata; class Chondrichthyes; order Orectolobiformes; family Hemiscylliidae; genus Chiloscyllium; species Chiloscyllium punctatum. The sequence continues at coordinate 158,737,330 of NC_092739.1, read as the reverse complement.
ACATCCACAAGCATCCACTCACTCCACTGTTGATACTCAGTAACAGCATTGTACACTATCGACAAAATGTACCACAGAAATTCACCAAAATTTCTTGTACAGATACTTCCAAACTCACAACCATTGCCTTCAAGGACATAGGCAGCAGATACATGGAAACATCATCACCAGCAGCTTCCTGCTAAGGCAGTCACCATCCTGACTTGAAAATATATTCTTGTTCCTTCACTGTCTCTGGATCAAAACCCTGGAATGGTCTGCGTAAGGGCACTGTGGGTCTACCCATGGCACATGGACTACAGCAGTTCAAGAAGGCATATCACCACCACCTTCTCAAGGGCAACTAGGGACAGGCAATAAAGGCTGGTTCAGCCAGAGACACCCATATCCCATGAGTGAATAAAGAAAAAGCACACTTGGGTTTGTTCAAAAGGTGATATTAATTCACAAATGTCTTGGAGGTGCCAGTGTTGGACTGGGGTGGATAAAGTTAAAATTCGCACAACACCAGGTTATAGTCCAACAGGGTTGGAAGTGCTAGCTTTCGGAGCACTGCTCCTTCATCAGGTGGTTGTGGAGAATAAGAGCATGCTCACTGAATTTGTAGCCAAAAGAATTCCACTGTCACGGAGATGTGGTACATTAAACAATTTTAGATTAAATCTTACATCTTTTAACATTGGATCCGTTGGTTTCTGTTCTTAGATATGTAAATCCTAAAAATTCTTTTAAATTATATCCTTCAGATAGTTCAGCATTTCTAACAATAGGTGTGAAATCTGTCTGTGTCCCAATGTTGAGTCAGACTGACAAACCCTCTGGATAGTTTTATAGAATTTTCCATGGAGTCATACAGTTTTTGAGTAAAATAAAATGCAATTCTGCAAAAACCAATTCAACCCATAAACTTATATGTGTGCACGTGTAGGAGCGACAGAGTGTGCATGTGAGTCTGTGCATGTGGGTGCGAGTGCACGTGATAGAGTGTGTGTGTATATGTGTGTATGTAAGCTTTGTTAAGTGTGCATATGAGTGTGATGGACTAAGTGTCTGTGAGAGTCTGAGTGTGTGGATGTGTCTGTGTGTGCATATGAGAGAGAGAGCTTATGCGTGTGAGAGTGTCTTGCATGAGTGTGTGAGTATGTAGGAGTGTGTGTGTGTGTGTGTGTGTGTGTGTGCGTGCGGTGAGGTCACCTGTAGTGTGACATGAACCCAGGGTCCTGGTTGAGGTCGTTCCCATGGGTACCGAACTTGGCTAACAGCTTCTGCTCAGCCACTCTGCTTTGTTGCTTGTCTTGAAGTCTGCCTTGGAAGATGGTCACCTGAAGGTCTGAGGCCAAATGTCCTGGACTGCTGAAGTGTTCCCCAACTGGGAGGGAACAGTCCTGCCTGGTGACTGTTGCTCATCATTCACAAAGTTATGTCTATGTTTGGACGTAATGTTCTAATTTTTGCAAGCGCTGCTCGTTGAGTACAGCTGAAGGAACATTCTGTTTGATAACCTACATTACGCCTGAGAAATAAAGAATGGATGGCTGAAATAGAAATGCAAGCGTTGGCAGTTGAAGGAAGTTTTGCTCAGCAGCAGCAGTGTCACTTTTATCATTATTTGTTGATGGGAGTTTGGGCATTTCTGGCTAGACTATTTATTAACCAGGGGACAATTAAGAGTTAACCACATTGCTGTGGATCTGGAGTCATGTGTCAGCCAGACCAGCTAAGGATGGCAGATTTCCTTCAAACAAAGGCATTTGTGAACCAAATGGGTTTTAAAAATAATTGACTGGGGTAACATGGCTATCTCTTATTTCCAGATTTTGATCTCATCTTCCATGGTGGGACACAAATTCATATCACCAGAACATTAGCCCTGGTTTCAGGATTAAAGCCTTTTCGAAGTTACAAATATCTTTGAAAGGGTTGGCACAGGCTTGCAGCGTGAAGTGACATTTTTCCCTGGAGTGTATCATTCAAGGAGTTTAAGTGGATCTTGGTCATAGGGGTATACAACACAGAAACAGACCCTTCAGCCCAACTCATCTATGCCAACCTAAGTTTCCTAATTAGAACTGGTCACACTTGCTTGCCTTTGGCCCATATCCCTCTTAACGTTCATTATCCCCGTACCTGCCTAGATGTCTTTTAAACGTTATAATTGTATCCACCTCCACCACTCATCTGGCAGCTTATTCCAAACACGCTGTGTGAAATCATTGCCCTACAGTCCCTTTTAAATCATTGCCTTCTCATCTTAAATCTATGTCTTCAAGTTTTGGACTCCCCTACTCTAGGGTTAAGACCTTGGCTATTCACCTATCCATATCCCTCATGATTTTATAAACATCTATAAAGTCACCTCTCAGTCTCCTATGCTCCAGGGAAAATAGTCCCAGGCTACACAATCTTCCCTTGTAACTCAAGCCTTCCAGTCTAGGTAACATCCTTGTAAATCTTTTTTGCATCCTCTCCAGTTTAGTAAAACCCTTCCTCTGTAGCAGGGCAACCAGAATTGTATGCAGTACCTCAAATATGAGGTTCAGTTGCAGAAGCTTGGATAGAATCATTGACTGAACTCAATGGCATATGTGGTACTCTATACGTCCATGGATACCGGTGACAACTCACCAAGGATATCTGTATTAACAGAGCTCACAGGTGACAGTGCGACAATAATAAAAACTGTACACTAAAACCAGACAGCGTTGGCAATAAGGCGTTTGAATATTTACAGCTGTTGAGTATAAAACCACCAAATGTGTGCCAGGAAACTGTTCCAAATGGAATACAGCCTCAGTGTAATGATCCGTGTAGCTTAACTGAAATTCAAAACCAAGTAGATGACACAATGTTGGGTTTTTTTTCAGTTTGGGTTTTGTTAAGTGTTAAACCAGGAACATGGATTGAAGCTACTTTGAAATTCTGATTTCAAAATTGGAGGAATCAAGGAAAACTGCAACCAAAGTACCTCTATAACTGAGTCATTAATGGACGTGAATTATACTGATTCAGTTTCGGCTATGAGCACAATTAGACCTTCCTGACATGTTTGCAGTCAATAATATCTCTGGGCTGCACTTACTGTTGTCACGTGGAAACCCTATTTACACATAGCAAGAGCTCCCAAATTGAAAAATGATGGGAAGAGGCTTGTATGTTCCACTGATCAGGACAAATGCAAGAATGTCAAATTTTACACCTCAGGAGAGTGAATAAGACAAAAGAAGGGGGTGGTGATTTGTTGGCAACACAATTCTGATTGACCAAGGGGTTGCCATGGAGAAATGTAAAGGGAACTATAGGCTCCCCAAGCTCAGAGGGCAACTTCTAATTTCAACAAAGGCAGAAGACATGAATATATTCCTGTTGGTTCTGGTTGGAGCAGCACGGTGGCTCAGTGGTTAGCACTGCTGCCTCACAGCACCATCGTCCCAGCCTCAGGCAACTGTATGTGTGGAGTTTGCACATTCTCCCTGCATCTGCGTGGGTTTGCTCCAGTTTCCTTCCACAGACCAAGGATGTGCAGGTCAGGTGGATTGGCCGTGCTAAATTGCCCATAGTGTTAGGTACATTAGTCAGGGGGAAATGGGTCTTGGTGGGTTACTCGTCGGAGGGTCAGTGTGGACTGGTTGGGCCGAAGGGCTTGTTTCCACACTGTATGGAATTTAATCCATTTAATTTAAAAAACGGTCCCTGCAAATGAATGTATTTCGCATCTAGCAAGTGGGAATGAGCCACATTACAAGGTGGACTAATTATCTTCAATTATTTGTAAAACAGATGACAGTAGTCAAAGATTCACAGCATACATTAGGCAGGAGTTTTCTTACAAATAATGGACCGATTACTCACTGTAGAGTAACCAAGCCTCTGACCCACTCTTGTAGCTGCACCATTTACATGGTTAATCCCATTCAATATGGCGTCTGTGCCCTCAGCCAATTGAATCTTAAATTGTAGAGTTGTCAACCTAAACATCCAAGCATTCCTATCTGTCTGCAATTAAGATGCTTCTTAAAACATTAAAACTTTGCTCAATCCCCCTTCAGGTGGCTGAGTGTGAAAAGTTTTGTAACGCTCCTGTGAAATGCCTTGTGATTCTTTACTGTGTTATTGATGTGACCTCAATGCCAGTTGCAAATATTAATGTTGTTGGGTGGAGTCTCAAGGGGCTGTGGACATATTGGAACATGCTTTTCTCATTCTGCATGTTCCCATGATCTTATCCAAATGTCTCTGTAACACTCTTTGTTTTATTCCTGGCTATGTTCCTCCACTTCATCTTCCAGCTCGGAAAACAGGTCAGTAAAAATTGGAGAAGCAAAGAGAACCATGAAACAATCTTTCCATTTGGAAGCCAGCTAATGGGAACACCCATCGGTGAGTAAATCATTTCCTTAATGAATATTTCCTGACAACACAAACCCCATTAAAAACATGTATATGCTAACACCACTTGGCAGTGTGGTATCTTTACGTTGCCCCATATCTTGAGCTATTAATTTATCTGGAACAGCAGTTTTTCATTTGAAGATAAAGTGGATGTAAAACATGCACATTGAGCTCTTTAGGCTTAAAGAACTCACAGAATCTCAAATAAACACATCAGCGAGGATGACAGCCTTTAGGCTTTTCAGTATCCTACTAAGTAGCCTCTGGAAAGAATGATAGGATTACATCTTTTTCACAGTCTACAGTGGATTGGTCAGTTAGGCTACTGTAGATCACAGTAGATTATTGAATCTCTGCAGCGTGAAAAGAGGCTATTCAGCCCATAGTGTCTGCACTGTCCCTTGAAAGAATATCCAACCCAAACTCAGTCACCCACCCTCTCCCCATAATCCTGCATTTCCCCATGGCCACTCCACCTAAGCTGCACACCTTTGAGCTATGGCAGGAGATTGGAGCACCTGGAGGAAACCCATGCAATCTCGGGGGAGAACATGCAAACTCCACACAAGTAGATTGGATGGTAGACAAGGCACATGGCATGCTTGCCTTTATTGTTCGGGGAATTGAGTACAAGAGTCAGGGTGTCATGTTTCAGCTTTATAAGACTTTGGTTAGACCACTCTTAGTTCTCTGTGTTCGATTCTGGTCACCACATAACAGGAAGGATGTGGAGCCTTTGGAGAAGATGCAGAAGAAGTTCACTGGCATGCTGCCTGGATTAGAGGGTATAAATTATAAGGAGGGCTAGAAAAAGTCAGATTGTCTTCTCTGGAGCAGCTTGACAGAAGTCTATAAAATCATGAGAGGTATAGATAGGGTTGAGGGTTAGAATCCTTTTCCCAGAGTTGAAATGTCTGATTCTGGGTAGTGTATGTATTAATGTGAGAGGGGGAAAGTTGAAAGAAGATGTGAGGGGCAAGTTTTTTTTACACAGAGTGTGGAACACGCTGCCAAGGATAGTGGCAGAGGCAGCTACTTAGGGGCATTTAAGAGACGTTTAGGTAAGCGCATAAATATGCAAAGAATGGAGGGATATGGACCATGGGTAGGTTAACCTGGTGTCATGTTCGATACAACATTGTCAGCTGAAGGGCCTGCTCCTGTGCCGTGCTGTTCTATGCTTAGTGAAGGTTGGAATCAAACCCAGGTCCCCCGAGCTGTGAGGCAGTAGTGCTAATCACTGCAACAGACTCACCACATGCGGTTGTCATAATATTTCACACAAAATATGGATATTTTACCTACTGATGGTGTAAGGGATAAAGCCGGACATTTGGGCAATGTTGCAAAGATGAGTGGGGGTTTACATCCTGTGCTTACAGGCCAGAGCCTGTGTGACTCCAGACAGAGATTGTGACTACTCCTGGTGCTCAACCCCAAATGTTGGAGGGGTTTTCAGCAGCCTCAATTTTTATGCTGATAACGCACGATATTTGGGTTTAATTGGTGAATAAAAACTGAGATGTACTCGCGCTTTCAATAAAATATGTCATTGACTTAGACCTTTACTTTCAAAACTTGCAGGTGGCACCAAACTTGGAAATATTGTGAACGATAGTGAGGATCATGGTAGAATTCAAGAGAATGTAGAAGGGCTTGTGGAATTGGCAAATGCCATTGAATGTAGAGGAATGTGAAGTGATATATTTTGATAAGATTTAGGAAAGGCAATAGAAACAAAAAGCACAACTGTAACGGGTGCAGGAGCAGAGATGTCTGGTGGTCTATGGTACAAGTTATTGAAGGTGACAGAACAGATTGTGCAAGTGCTTAATAAGACACGTGAGATGCTGGACTTTATTAATTAAGGCATAAAATATAAAAGGAAGTAAATTATGATGAAGTTATGCTAAAAACAACTGATTCAGCCTCAAGAAGAAAAGTAGTTCAGGTTAAGTGGTGACATTACCAGCTCTGTCACTGACTCCCCTTTACAGACAAGGTTTGAGAGGTCAAACTGTTTCCCCACTCAGATAAATGCAAAAAAGTCACAGAGGACTTATTGAAGAAGGGCAGATGAGCTGTCCGCGGTGCTATGACCAGCGTGTGAAGTCACCATAGTCCTGGAGAGGAATAAGGCTGTGTTCACATTCAAGTGAGATAACTGGCAGTGAGTTTAACCTGAAGGGTTACCTCAGGGGGAAGGAGCAAAGTTGAGAAGGCAAAATCTTCAGGGTGACCTCAGCCAGTGGGGAACTTGAACTCTTGCTGTTAGTATCTCTCTACATTTAGCCAACTGAGCTTACTGATGCCAATCCAAATCACTAAAAACAGACCTGCTGGTTACATTGCTTATTTTTTTATTTATCCACAGGATGTGGGCATCTCTGGCTAAGCCAACATTTATTGCCTACAGTCAGTTTGGCTATAACATGTGTTTCTTCATCATAAATTGGCTTTAATGCAATTGAAGAATTTAGTCTTTGCCTAGTGTTTGTAGAATGTGAACTTTCCTTACCTGTGCTGGCTATAAGATGATTCCAATTCTACATGTTTTAAATGGTGTGGCTGTTGCATGATTTTCTGATAATGTGAGATTGCACAAGAACAGAAATATCACATTGTATCAGAGCTGATTGTATCCCTAATTGTCCAGAGGGCAGTGAAGAGTCAACTACATTGCTGTGGGTCTGGAGTCACATGTAGGTCAGACCAGGTAAGAATGGCAGTTTCCTTCCTTGAAGGCTATTAGTGAACCAGATGGGTTTTTCTCCTGACAATGGTTTCACAGTTATCATTAGACACGTATTTCCAGATTATTATAGAATTCAAATTTCATCATCTGTCATGGCAGGATTTGAACCCAGGTCCCCAGAACTTTATTTGAGTTGCTGGATTAATAGTCTAGCGATAGCACCACTAAGTCATTGCTTATTCTATACAAAGTGTAACAGCAGTCTAGGTTTGTGCAATGTATCATTTTAATTACATGACACTGTGATGGTTCTGTGTCCTACGATCATGCCCCACTAGTGACCCAATGAAGGAACAGTGCTCTGAAAGCTCGTACTCCCAAATAAACCTGTTGGATGATAATATGGTGTTGAGTAATTTTTAATTGATAGTTATGCCTTCCCATTGTAACCACTCCTGAACTGTATTTCCTTGACTGTAAGACATTTCGAGACATCCTGACATAGTGAATGCCTTGCTCCCCATTCCACCCACACCTTATTCTTTACAACACCACCTTTACCAGTCCCCTTCAGTTCCAACTGAGTATTACATTTGAAACATTACACTTACACTAACCATATTGCACTTGAAATGTTAACTCCATTTCTCTTTCCTGATATTTACCCCACAGATGGCAAACGGGATGGGGGTGGGGGGAGCGGATATCGTGGCCTCACTTCTCGCGTTGATGAGATTGGGAATTCACCCTCTGCCCAGGGCGAGCAGTGGAGGCTACGAGACCTGACCATGTCAACCTGTTCCAATGTTGCCATCCGGGTTAAAACACTGGAGGAAAAAGATTGATGTCTTCAACATAGAACATAGAACGTTACAGCGCAGTACAGGCCCTTCAGCCCTTGACGTTGCGCCGACCTGTGAAAATAATCTGATGCCCATCTAACCTACACCGTTCCATTATTATCCATATGTATGTCCAAAGCCCATTTAAAGGCATTTAATGTCGGCAAGTCTACTACTGTTGCAGGCAGGCCGTTCCATGCCTCTACTACTCTCCGAGCGAAGAAACTACCCTTGATATCTGTCCTAAATCTATCAACCCTCAATTTAAAGCTATGTCCCCTTGTGTTAGTCTTCTCCACCCAAGGAAAAAGGCCCTCACTGTCCACCCGATCTAACCCTTTGATTATCTTATATGTCTCGATTAAGTCACCTCTCAACCTTCTTCTCTCCAACCAAAACATCCTCAGTTCCCTCAGCCTTTCCTCATAACACCTTCTCCCATACCAGGTAGCATCCTAGTAAATCTCCTCTGAACTCTTTCCAAAGGTTCCACATTCTTCTTATAATGCGGTGACCAGTACTGCACACAATACTCCAGGGGCGGCCTGACCAGTGTCTTGTACAGCTGAAGCATGACCTCACGGTTCCGAAACTCAATCCCCCTACTAATAAACACCAACACACCATATGTCTTCTTAACAACCCAATCAACCTGGGTGGCAACTTTCAAGGATTTATACACCAGGACACCGAGATCTCTCTGTTCATCTACACTGCCAAGAATTTACCATTAGCCCAGTACTCTGCATTCTTGAACTACCTCACACTTTTCTGCATTAAACACCATTTGCTACTTCTCTGCCCAGCTCTGCATCTTATCTATGTCCCTCTGTAACCCACAACATCCTTCAGCACTATCCACAACTCTGCCTACCTTAGAGTCATCTGCAAATTTACTAACCTATCCTTCTACATCCACCTCCAGATCTTTTTAAAAATGACAAGCAGCAGTGGCCCCAAACCAGATCCTTGTGGCACACCATTGGTACCTGAGCTCCAGGATGAACATTTCCCATCAACCATCCTCTGTCTTCTTTCAGCTAGCCAATTTCTGATCCAAACCGCGAAATCACCTTCAATCCCAGAGATCCGTATTTTGTGCAATAGCCAACCATGTGGAACCTTATCAAATGCCTTACTAAAGTCTATATACACCACATCAACCACTTCACCTTCATCCACCTGTTTTATCACCTTCTCAAAGAACTCAATAATGTTAGTGAGACCCGACCTACCTTTCACAAAACCATGTTGACTATCCCTAATCAAATTATTCCTTTGCAGATAATTATAAATCCTATCTCTTATAACCTTTTTCAACACCTTACCCACAACCGAAGTAAGGATCACTGGCCTATAATTACCAGGGTTGTCCCGACTCCCCTTCTTAACATTTGCTATCCTCCAGTCTTCTGGCACTACTCCTGTCAACACTGATGACACAAAGATCAAAGCCAAAGGCTCTGCAATCTCCTCCCTGGCTTCCCAGAGAATCTGACCCAGGGGTATTATCTATTTTCAGATCTTTCAAGATTGCTAGAACCACCTCTTTGTCAACCTCAATCCCATCGAATCTTATAGCCTGTATCTCCATGTTCTCACCAACATTGTCCATTTCCAATTTGAATAATGATGAAAAGTATTCATTAAGCGCTTCCCTTATGCCCTCAGATTCCACACACAACTTTCCACAACTATCTTTGATTGGCCCTAATCCTCCTTCACACAAGTGACATCATCTTCTCTCTGATGTCCCACGCTCACTCCATCTCTGCTACTGTGTCCACCTCCTACCCAGGCTCATACCCTACCCTCTCACTATTCCCTCACACACACTGATCCACTCTAACATCACGCACCCCGCGCCCCCCCCCAAAAAGCACTAATCCTACATGCCCCTAACACTGCCTAATCAGGACACCTACCCATTTGTAACAATAGTCACAGTTGTGTCACCTACTGCTGCCTTCTATAATACCTGCATTGCTCATTCTTGAGGAGTACAGCCCACAGGAAAACAGAAAGAGTCAGAGTGGAAGGAGTGACTGAACTTTGTCTACCTACCCCCTATGTGGAGAGAATCCTGACTCTCCTGACTTACTGCACTGGGTAGCCCTGAGCAAAGGCTAACTCCGTTTAGGTAAAAACAAGGACTACAGATGCTGGAAACCAGAGTCTAGATTAGAGTGGTGCTGGCCTCCTGGCTTTGTGACCTGCCAAATGGCAGGGTGAGCCATGTATTTGAGGTTAAGGGGATAATGCATGAGAAGGTCAGGTAATAGGGGTGGCATGGTAGCATAATGAGCTAGCATTGCTGCCTCACAGTACCAAGGATCCAGGTTCAAAACCAGCCTTGGAACACTGTCTGCATGCAGCTTGCATGTTCTCCCTGGTCTGTATGGGTTTCCTCCCATGGTGCAAGGTTGTGCTGGTTAGGTGGATTAGCCAAGGGAAATGTAGGGTTTATGGGGTGGGGAGTGGGATGCTCTACAGAGGGCTGGTGTGGACTTGATGGGCCGAATGGCAAGTAGAGATTCTATGCTTTCAAAGTAGAATGATGTGATCATCCAGCTAGGGTCAGAATGAAGTGAGCGAAGAGCGAAGAGCCTGGAGATATAGAATGGTCCAGTCCATTTGCTGGGGCGTTCCTGAGCACACAGTGTCCTCACTGCTGTATTACAAAGAGCATAGCACCCAGTGCAGCATTGTAGGGCAGCAGTGCCCTGTCAGTGAACTGGTGATGTCCCATGAGTGTTCTTAGAGGCTGGCACATGTCAGATGCCTAATGGTCCTGGACATGGTTGGTGCCCATAGAGCCTGGCCTCGGATGTTAGTGAGGTAAAAACAACGACTGCAGATGCTGGAAACCAAATACTGGATTAGTGGTGCTGGAAGAGCACAGCAGTTCAGGCAGCATCCAATGAGCAGCGAAATCGACGTTTCAGGCAAAAGCCCATCATCAGGAATAAAGGCAGTGAGCCTGAAGCGTGGAGAGATAAGTTAGAGGAGGGTGGGGGTGGGGAGAGAGTAGCATAGAGTACAATGGGTGAGTGGGGGAGGAGATGAAGGTGATAGGTCAAGGAGGAGAGGGTGGAGTGGATAGGTGGAAAAGGAGATAGGCAGGTCGGACAAGTCCGGACAAGTCAAGGAGACAGTGCTGAGCTGGAAGTTTGAAACTAGGATGAGGTGGGGAAGGGGAAATGAGGAAGCTGTTGAAGTCCACATTGATGCCCTGGGGTTGAAGTGTTCCGAGGCAGAAGATGAGGCATTCTTTCTCCAGGTGTCTGGTGGTGAGGGAGCGGCGGTGAAGGAGGCCCAGGACCTCCATGTCCTCGGCAGAGTGGGAGGGGGGAGTTGAAATGTTGGGCCACGGGGCGGTTTGGTTGATTGGTGCGGGTGTCTCGGAGATGTTCCCTAAAGCGTTCTGCTAGGAGGCGCCCAGTCTCCCCAATGTAGAGGAGACCACATCGGGAGCAACGGATACAATAAATGATATTAGTGGATGTACAGGTAAAACTTTGATGGATGTGGAAGGCTCCTTTAGGGCCTTGGATAGTGGTGAGGGAGGAGGTGTGGGCACAGGTTTTACAGTTCCTGCGGTGGCAGGGGAAAGTGCCAGAATGGGAGGGTGGGTGGTAGGGGGGTTTGGACGTGACCAGGTAGTCGTGGAGGGAACGGTCTTTGCGGAAGGCGGAAAGGGGTGGGGAGGGAAATATATCCCTGGTAGTGGGGTCTTTTTGGAGGTGGCGGAAATGTCGGCGGATGATTTGGTTTATGCGAAGGTTTGTAGGGTGGAAGGTGAGCACCAGGGGCGTTCTGTCCTTGTTACGGTTGGAGGGGTGGGGTTTGAGGGCAGAGGTGCGGGATGTGGACGAGATGCGTTGGAGGGCATCTTTAACCATGTGGGAAGAGAAATTGCGGTCTCTAAAGAAGGAGGCCATCTGGTGTGTTCTATGGTGGAACCGGTCCTCCTGGGAGCAGATACGGCGGAGGCGGAGAAATTGGGAATATGAAAGTCTTTCAGAAGAAGTGGTCAGATGGGTCATAGAGTCATAGAGATCTACAGCACAGAAACAGACCAGTCAGTCCAATTCGTCCATGCTGACCAGATATCCCAACCTAATCTAGTCCCATTTGCCAGCACTTGGCCTATATCCCTCCAAACCCTTCCTATTCATATACCCATCCAGATGCCTTTTAAATGTTGTAATTGTACCAGCCTCCACCACTTCCTCTGGCAGCTCATTCCATACATGTACCACCCTCTGCATGAAAAGGTTGCCCCTTAGTTCCTTTTATATCTTTCCCCTTCCATCCTGTTATGAAGATGTGGGGGAACTATACCTTTTAAGAGAGTTAAAAGCTAGCAGTTACAGCGACAAGTGTCCTCAATAAAACATAATGTCATATGTGCTCCAGCTACTGGGGTAGCTGGTTGCCTGGAAATGACAAAAACCAGATTTGATTTAGGCCAGTCAGTTTAAATTATACCCCGAAAAATAAACAAATTCCAATCAAGTTTGAATTGAGTATATTGACAATCTTAAAAGGCAATGATGCCCTGGGGTATAAGACTGGGGAAAATTAAACAGTTAGGAGGAGAACTGCCAAGCCCCAGCAGATAAAAGACTGCCTGAAAAATAACTCTCTTAAAAGTACCTTTATTGATCAGTAACCTCTGAAGCAGAATCCCTAAGAAGAAGAAAAGAAGACACAGATGGATCCAAATGGAAGAACTGAAAGCTGCCTAGTTTTGAGATAAGAAGTCTTGCTTTGTAAATCTTAATTGGGAGTTTTATTGACTAGTATCATAGAAGGGAAGGTAACAGATAGGTTAGAGTAAGGAATTGTAGATAGTTATTAGTTAATTATATTCCATTATTCTTTAAGAAATAAAGTTGTTCATTTTTACTTTAAATAGTGTTTGGTTCCACGAATTTTTACAGATTACTGCACAGGATAAATCTTTGCTGTGTTGCTGTTTTTATGTTAAGCAGGAGGGTTTACCCCATGTTGTAACAATCCTAAACATGTGCCCTCTAGTCCTGGACTCCCCCACCTCAGAGAAAAGACCTTGTCTAAATACACTATCCATGCCCCTCATGATTTTATAAACCTCGATAATGTCACCCATAGTTCATCGGAGTTTGTTCTGATTCCCACGTCGAGGTTTCCCGATGTTAAGGTTGTTTTGTAAGGTGGGACGCCGAACATTAATGAGGTGAGTCGGGCTATTTACAAGGGATTTCACAAACAAGTCGTCAAGTTGCTCCTGACAGCAGGATGGGCATTGCCACACTTGCTGCCCAATTCTGCCACACATCTCGCCACTGCCCACATTGCTCAGATCCCAGTAGGGTTCTGTCCAGTGCATCCATGCCACCTCTTTGATAGGGACTTCTCATGGCTCCATTGCAACAGCAGTAATGCATTTTTAACAGAGTAAAGCACACAAGGGAAGCAACATCAAACAGAAATCAATACCAAGGCACAAAAAGAAGACAAATGCTGGAGAAACTCAGCAGGCCTGCCAGCCTCTGTGAAGAGAGAAGCAAAGTTAACTTTTTGAGTCAGATGACTTCTTCAGAACTTCAGAGTCAAACGTTAATTCTCCTCCTCTCTGCACAGATGCTGTCAGACCCACTGAACTTCTCCAGCATTTGGCATTTTTTTATTTCAGATTTCCAGCATCTGCAGCACTTTACTGTTATTTGAATGTTTTTACAATAAAGAGGAAGACAGGACAGTGAAGAAGGCATTTGGTTTGCTCACCTTTATTGGTTAGTGCACTGAGTATAGGAGTTGGGAGGTCATGCTGTGGCTATACAGGACATAGGTTCGGCCACTTTTGGAATAGTATGTTCAATTCTGGTCTCCCCGGTATAGGTGAGATGTTGTTAAACTTGAAAGGGTTCAGAAAATATTTACAGGGATGTTGCTAGGATTGGAGGGTTTGAGCTATAGGGAGGGGTTGAGTAGGCTGGGACTGTATTCCCTGGAGCATTGGAGGCTGAGGGGTGACCTGATGGAGATTTATAAATTTACGAGGGGTATAGATTGGATGAATGGACAAGGTCTTTTCCCCGGGTTAGAGGAATCTAAAGCTGGAAGGCGGAGATTTAAGCTGAGAGGGGAACGATTTCAAATGGGCAACGTTTTCACACAGAGTGTGGAGCGTGTATGGAATGAGCTGCCAGAGGAAGTGGTAGAGGCTGGTATAATTACAACATTTAAAAGGCATCTGGATGAATGGGAAGGGTTTAGAGGGATATGGGCCAAGTGCTGGTGAATGGGACGAGATTAGGTTGAGGGATGACTGGTCGGCATGGACGAGTTGAACCAAAGGGTCTGTTTTTGTGCTGTGTATCTCTATGACTCTATGTCAGGGGTAAAGACCAAAAGCTTTGATGCAGTAGATTTCAAGGAATGCCTCAAAGGGGGAAAGTGAGGTGGAGAGAAATCTTTCGGGATGATATTCCAGAGCGGCAGCTGATAGCATGGTCACTGATGGTGGAGAATCAAACCTAATCAGAACCTACCAAACTTATGACCTCTTCTGCCTTGAAGGAGTAGGAGCAGCAAAAGATACAATGGACCAGTACCAACAGCAAGTTCCCTCCACTCACTATCCTGACCTGCAATCATAGCCCTGTTCTTTCCCGTTTCTCAATCAGAATGCTGGAAGTCGCTCCTAACAGCACAGTGGGTGTCCCTATATCCCTACAGCAGTTCAAGAAGGTGGTTCACACCAAAATGAGAAAAACCTGGAGCAGCACAAATGTCTTCGAGGGTCACAGGTCTGGAAACAGCCACAGAGTTTGGGAGGGGCAGAGCCTTGGGAGGATTTGAAAACAAGAATGAGGAGCTTCAAATCTTTACTGAGAGTCATCACAGAGCTCCTCCAGTACACACATGCACACACACGCACACACATCACGCACACACGCACACACGCAATAGAGACAGACACACACAGCACAAAGACACACACATCCACAGATACACACATAGACACACACACACCAACACATTCAACAGACACACACAATCACACCCACGCAGAGACACACGCACACAAACACACATGCACAGACACATACACAGACATGAAGATGCAAACACACAGACATACGCACACACCAACACACACATAAACACACCTGGTTACACAGAAATAGACACAAAAATACACTCACACACAGACACACGCACAGACTGACACAGACATGCATACATACACATACGCAAACACACACACCAACAGAAGTACACACATATACATGGACAAAAATGCATACACACACACACACACAAACAGAGACAGACACACACAAACATATATACTTAACGCACACAGACATACACACACAAACACACATAAAAATTGACAGACTCAAAGAGATCCCTCAAATCTTTTTCAATACCACAGTTCACCCCAAATTCAATTAAACAACTGTTTAAAATATCCTTTTCAATTTGGCAGTGCTTTTCAGAAGACAGCCTAGTTTGTTTTGTTTGCTCTGGTTGGGGGTGACACCTTTCCTAACTCTTTTAACATATTGCTGTTTCCCACTGACTTTTACAGGGAACAGGGAGTCATTCTGAAAGAAATTCCCCCCGCTGAGCTGAAGCAAACTATGTATTTTTTCTCCTGTGAGTTTTGATTTATTGCTATTAATTGCAGAGTTTTTACCCTGCTGAATTGGCGCGGCCAGCGAAGGCTAGTTACACCACATCTGCAATTGTTAGCAAAAGGGAAGATCTCATCCTGAGAGAGAGACGGGAAAGTCAAGCAGGATTTGAACCAACAGCTTCTTATTGATCGTGACTTAGGGTCCCTTGAGCTACACACCAGATTCCCAGCCTTCCCACCCCATGCGTCCCTACCACTACCCCACCACCACTTTCCCTCCACACACACATACACACACAAACACAAACCGCTGCTGACCCCATCTAGAAACGCTGGCCCCGATTCTCGAATAACTTATAGCCTTAGTCACGCTGTGGTGAAACAAAAATATTTGGTCAATTTTAAATTAGCATCAGAAATGCCATAAATCATCAGCAGTTTTTTTTAGGCTCTGAGTGAAATAACCCAGAGTTTTTGCAATATTTTCCACGTTTTTTTTCAATAAAAAAAAGCTTTGATGGGAAAATAATATGGCTTTGTTTGCCGTGGACACTTGGCAACAGCCTCAACTTAGGACACCTGCAGGCTTCTAGATGGTGGAAGCCAAGGCCTCACATAAGGCTTCACTTTAAGATTGGGTGCATGTCAAGTAATTCAGAACTCTCCGAATGCAGACATGTCTGTCAGTGAACCGTACTAATACCTTAAACTGCAAGACTGAGATTAATAGGGTTTGTGTAATGAGATATTACTTCAAAGTGCGCGGGGGAAAAAATGTCAAACAACGTCCACCAAACAAAGGAACGTATTGTGAAGACGGTCAAATTTTTAAGAGCATTTCATGCGGTGAACCCTAACTCCCAAAGCCCAGAGGCTGGCATTCAGGTACAATGTCAGAAGTTCAGGCACATAAATGTTTTAATTAGTGCATAGTGTTTAAACAGGGAATTCTTCAGCATCATCTGGCTGTGTGAAGTGAAATATTTATTCAGTGTTTCTCAATTCACTGCATCTTGCATAATTGTATAATTTGGGTCATGTGTAAAACTCATGAAAGCAAAGAGGCTTAACCTCCCCATTCACATTTTTTCTCTGCATTTTAATTTGTGGCCAACTTGTCTCTCAACTGGGAAGCAGCAAGCTTCCAACCCAACCAAAGGCAAGAGTTGTACCAACTAACAGTGAGCTTGCCCTGAAAAGGGCAAAGTAAACATGTATGACCTAACCCTCTAACAGCTCAAGTTTCATTGCTAACCTAAGTGCGGTCCAATGTCAAAAGCTGACGAGGAACCTTTAGCAGCCAGGTTCCTGTTGATGCTATCAACACTGTCTGCTGAAATCCAATGTTGGATGAGTGAAAACTTCCTCCTAAATTAAGTAGTTGGTCCTTGGAATTTGGAGAAGGCCTTGATCCTCAGCAGTTGTGACAATGTACTCATCCCCCACCGATTGCCCCCGGTCCTCAGCAGTTGGCCCAGACTCAGTCTTTAGCAATGTCTAATTTAGTTCAGTGCTGGAAAATCCTGATTCCTGATGAAGGGCTTTTGCCCGAGGCGTCGATTTTCCTGCTCCTTGGATGCTGCCTG
The DNA here is from genome assembly GCF_047496795.1 of Chiloscyllium punctatum. Classification (NCBI taxonomy): domain Eukaryota; kingdom Metazoa; phylum Chordata; class Chondrichthyes; order Orectolobiformes; family Hemiscylliidae; genus Chiloscyllium; species Chiloscyllium punctatum. The sequence goes on along the minus strand of NC_092739.1, from coordinate 158,720,185 downwards.
ACCTGCTGTGCTTTTCCAGCACCACTCTAATCTAGACTCTGGGTTCCAGCATCTGCAGTCCTCACTTTTGCCCAGTCTTTAGCAATGGCTGGATTATGGAACTAAGAGGCCATGGAGTGAACAGAAAATGATTTTTATCTTAACTTTCTCTCTTTTTTTAATATACATAATTTAAGTAATTTCTTGGCAATCTATTAATGGCAACTTATACACATTTTACTAAATTTTCACAAATGCAATTAATAATAGATTTCTTTCTACTGTGAAGACCAAACCTTTTTGTTCTCATTATTCTTTATGGGATTAGGGTGTTGCTGACTGGGCAGGTTTTATTGCCCATCCCTAATTGCCCAGAGGACAGTGAAGAGTAGGCCTGACCAGTTAAGGATCAAGATTAGAGTGGTGCTGGAAAAGCACAGCAAGTCAGGCAGCATCCGAGGAGCAGGTAAATTGATGTTTCAGGTAAAAGCCCTTCATGGACTTTTGCCCGAAACGTCAATGTTCCAGCACCACTCTAATCTCCAGCATCTGCAGTACCCAGTTCTGACCAGTTAAGGATTGTTTCCCAAAAGGGCATTAGTGAAGCAGATGGATTTTTCCTGACAACTGATTCACGATCATCATTAGACTCCTAATTTCAGGCTTTCTCTTTTTAATTGAATTCAATTTCCACCATCTGCCATAACAGGATTCAAACCTGGGTCCCCAGAGTATTCCATGGGTGCCTGGGTTGACAGACCCATGACAATACCACTCAGCTATCGTCTCCCCATTGATTTTACATGCGTTCCTAACTCCACTTCCCACCCAGCCACTCTATCCCTCACCCCGGTAACCTGTCTATTGACTACCTCGGAGTCTTTTTGGCACTAAGTGAGCTCGATCATGGTCTATCTAAACCTTTGTAACATTGTTTGACTCTGGCCTTGTGTCTCAGCTTATCTGCTGCTGAAACTCTCAGCCACGTCATTGAGTATTTTTATACGGCCACATGAACAACAGCAGACCATTCAGCCCTTTGAGCTTGCTTCGCCATTCAGTAAGGTCATGTCTAATCTGATTTTAACCTCAACCATACATTCCTGCATATCCCGATAACCTTTGACCTCCTTCATAATCAAGAATCTATCTGTCTCTGCCTTAAAATTATTGGAAGGATCTGCAACCCTCAGGACAGGGAATTCCAAAGACTCACAATCCTCTGAGACAACACAAGAGCTAAGAGTCAGAGTAGACTCAAACCTGCTCCATCATTTCATACAATCAAGACTTACCTCATCTTGGCCTCAACTCCACTCTTCTGCCCTCTCTCCACAGCCCTTCAACCTGTTACTAATTAAAACTCTGTCCATCTCGTCCTCAATGTCCCAGTATCCACCATACTCTGGGGCCATTAACTCCCCAAAGGGTTGTCACCCTTTGAGGGAAGTAATTCCTCCTCATCTCTGTTTTAAATCTGCTGGTCCTTACCCTGACACTATGGCCTCTCATATGGCTCACATGAGGCAATATCCCCTCTACATCTAGTTAGCAAATTAGCATCTTATGTACCTTAATTATACCTCCTCATTCATTTAAACTCTGGAGAGAAATGGCCTAAATTGCTCAAACAAATTTCTCATCTCTGTCTTCAATGGGAAACCCGTTATTTTTAAACCATGACCCTTTGTTCTGGGTTCTCCCACAAGGGATATCCTTTCCACATCCACCCAGTCAATTTCCCTCAGGAATGTATATGTTTCAATTTAGTTGCCTCTGACTCTTACTTAACTCCAGAGGATACAGTTCTGAAGATGGGTCACTGGACCTGAAACATTAACTCTGATTTCTCTTTGCACAGACTGCGTACAGCTGTAATGTAAATTTATTTTTCTATATTTCTCTATTCTGTAACTAAAGATTGTGCCTGGGTACCGTTATACCTAAGTTGGAAACTGAAAAACTTTTCACTGTAGCCATTTCAGCACATGTGACAAAAAAGCCAATTCAATTCAATTCAGATGCTGCCAGACTTGCTGTGACTTTCCTGCAATTTCTGATTTAGTTCCAGAGGATATAAATCTAGTCTGTTTAACCATTCCTTTTTAAGGCAGAATAAGATATATTCTGATTCAGCAAGGTGGTAGAAAGTCATCAGTGGCAATGAATTTGAGTTTACAATCTGATGAAGGGTCTCTGATTTTGCTCAGGACTTGAAGATAGGTGGGACTGTAAGTTGCGAAGATGACATAAGGAATTTACAAAGAGATAAAGATAGTGAAAGTGAGTGGGCCCAAAGAAAAATGAGACAAGGGGTACAATACAAGACAACGCGAGCTTGTACAGGTCAGCAGGCAGAATAAAATATCAACAAATTATGAAAATGTAGGGACACTGGTACATGAATCACAAAAATGTTTGCATGTCGGTAGAGAACTGGCATAGGAATATTGAGCAGAATGTTCTCCTCTTGTGCCAGAATAACTCCATGACTTGACCACAAACGAGTGGCAAGGTAAATGAAATGTTGCCATTTATTGCAGGGTGTAGATCACAAAGGTATCGCTACAACTGTACACTGGAATTGGTGAGACCCCATTTGGAAAATTGTGAGCTGTTTTGGTCTCCTCATTTAAGAAAGGATATAATTGTGTTTGAAGCAGTTGAGAGAAGATGCATTCATTTGATTCCTGGGATGAAGGGCTTGTCTTAGGATGAAAGTTAGGACAGGTTGGGCCTATATTCATTGGGCTTTAGAGGCCTCATATTAAAATCTATAAGATGAATCTAATGAGGATCTAAGTGAGAAGGTATTGCAGCACTGTGGAGCTATTCTTCCACATCCTGCACAAGGCACCTGTATTTTTCTTTATTGATTCACTGGACCAGGACATTGCTGGCTAGACCAGCACTTATTGCCCATCACTAATTGCTCAGAAGGCAGTTAAGAGTAAACCACATTACTGTGGGTCTGGATTCATATGGAAGTCAGACCAGGTAAAGATGCCCGTTTGCTTCCTTAAACGACATTAGTGAACCAGATGCTTTCTTCTGACAATCGGTAATGGATTTTTGGTCACCATTAGACTCTTGATTCCAGATTTATTTTTGATTGAATTCAAATTCCGCCATCTGCCAAGGCAAAATTCGAACCTGGGTCCCCAGAACACTTGTGGAAGTTTCATGGAACATCTCTGGGAGACACATATCAAACTCATGGAAGGTTTCATGGGACATCTCTGGGATACCTCCATCAAAACTCATGGAATGTTTCCGGGATATACGCATCCAACAACCTCATCACCCAGTGGCCGACAACTTTAACTCCCCTTCCCATACTGCCAGGACATGCAAGTCCTGGGCCTCCTCCACCACCAAATTCTTGCCACCTAATAATTGGAGGAAGAACGCCTCATCTTCTGACTTGGGACATTGCAACCACATTGATTTCACCAGTTTCCTCATTTCCCCTCCCCTCACCTCATCCCAGATCCAACCCTCCAACTTGGCAGTGCCCTCTTGACCTGTCCCACCTGTCCACTTCCTTAGACAATAGACAATAGACAATAGATGCAGGAGTAGGCCATTCTGCCCTTCAAGCCTGCACCGCCATTCAATATGATCATGGCTGATCATTCCTAATCAGTATCCTGTTCCAGCCTTATCTCCATACCCCTTGACTCCACTATCTTTAAGAGCACTATCTGCTCCACTTTCCCCCGAGCTATCACCGTTACCCCCCACCTGCATTCACATATTGCCTTTCCCATAGCCCCACCCTGACCCCTCTATTTATCTCTCAGCCCCGTTGCATAACCACCCATCCCGCTGTTCCCACATTCCTATTGAAGGGCTTATGCCTTAAATGTCAATTCTCCTAGACTTCCGATGTTACTTGACCTGCTGTGCTACTCCAGCATCACACTGTTCGACTCTGATTCTCCAGCATCTGCAGTCCTCACTTTCCCCAGAAGATTCCCTGGATCTCCAGATTAACAGTCCAGAGATAATATCACTTGGCCACCACCTCCCCTACCAACCTGAGTAGTGATCTTAGATCAGGCTGGCATGGTCTGGTGGCACGGTCTCCACTGCTGGTCTTTCAGGAAGAGGATTCTTCTTCCTTGGACCACCATGTCCACTCAGGACAGAGAATCATGGAGCCATCTTCCCATTCTCTGCCAAGTTCTGACTCTGTCCTTCGATGAGCTTGACAATTCAGAATGCCAGTTCTTGCCCTGGTAAAGCGACCTATTAAAGATGGTGCTGGGGCAAGGGGCAGCCATTTTTGGGTGGATATCCACTGAGTGGCAAGATGTTTTGGAATCGTCACATGGTAAGATGAGCTGCAATGGCATGGGAGAGATGTCATAGGCTGGGGAAAAGTAGGAATGAGACAGAGTTGGTAAGATAGAGCAAGAAAACTCACTAGGCTCCTGTCAACAAAACCCTTCAAATAGCTCAACACAACTCTGACTGAGCCAAATTGCTCCACTCTCCTTTCCAACCTATCACCTTCACCCCCACCTTCACCAATCTATCGCATTCCCAGCTGCCTTTCCCCAGTTCCACCACTCTCCCGCTCAGCGGCCCCCGGCCCACAAGTCTCATTCCTGATGAAGGGCTTTTGCCCAAAACATTGATTCTTCTGCTCCTCGGATGTTGCCTGACCGTCTGTACTTTTCCAGCACCACAGTTTTTGACTCTGACCTGCAGCATCTGCAGTCGTTTCTTTCTCCTGAGCCAAACCAATGTCAGGTGCAGTCCACAAGATCCTGAAGGGAATGCTGAAAGGATATTGTGGGGAAAATGGGTGGGTGCAGGAATGTGGAAGTTAGGTGGGTTAGCCACGGTAAATGCAGGGTTACAGGGAAAGGATAAGGGGGGAGGTCTGGGCGGGATGCTCTTTGGAGGGCTGGCGTGGATTTGATGGGCCGAATGGCCCCTTTCTGCTCTGCGGGGATTCTATGATTCAAAGGCAGAGCTTAAGAATTCAGACTGAGAAGAATTATTTTCTCTTATTAGTCTGTGGAATTCTCTTCCCCAGAGAGTACAGCAGGCAGGCTCCTTGTACATACTCACGCTTAGTTAGACAGATTTTTGATCAACGAAGAGGTCAAAGGTTATGGGAGACAGGGACAGTTCACTCAGCCATGACCTTCTCATTAATGGGAGAAGACTGGAGAGGCTGAATGACCTCCATAACCCATGTTATCTGGTAATTGCCAGAGCCCCATTTGAAAGACACATCCTGCACATCCTGCATTACGTGTTCAGGTTTCTGGGGTGGATCCCGAACTCTTTATGTTTGGCTCAGAGCTGAACGTGGCCCGGTACTTTTCTGCAGCTCACAATCTCTCACGCCGACGGCGGTCACACAATTGGGAGGCTACCAAAGGTTCTGCATAGTGTTCCCCTGGAAGGAGGGTTTCACATCAAACTCTCACCCCCCGCCCTCAAAGAGTTAATGCAGCAGGCCCAGGTGAAACAAATTACTCACGCAGGAAATGTGAAATAATTCTCTCCCTTGCAGTGTCCCAGCCCAACTTAAACACCTGACAGTGCTGGAACAGGCCCAAGAAAACTTCATGTGCAATGCAGAAAAGGTTTGTCAGCCAAATAGACCTTGGTGTAACTTATGACATGGTTAATTCAGCTCGGAAATTAACCCTGTCTCAGCCCCCACTGTGGGCAGTGTTAAACATTCTGTACAGTAGCCTGGTAGTGTTAGCACCTCCAAGGCTGACTTTTCCAATCAGTCACTCAAAGAGATGAGGATTCCTTTGCCATGGTCTAATCCGTCTATCAGGAGCATTGTGGGAATGCTCTGATTGGTAGGATTTAGTGAGAAGCGTTTGATATGAATTGAGATTGCAATGCTACTGTTAAAGGACTGCTTGAAATATTTCTGGAGCCATTAACAATGTGAGATTTTTCTCCGTAGCCATAGTAGGACATCATAAGGCTGAGGAAGAGGCTTCCCATAAATGCAGGACTTTCTCTCTCAAAGGAAAGTTAAAAAAATCTTCCCCATGTGATTGCGCTGCTGTTGAGAGTTCAAGGAAGAACCCATTCCCTCAGATGATGTGATACAGAGTCCAGCACAAAAGGTATGGCTATGCAGATGGAATCCCTGCAGTGGAGAAAGAGGCCATTCAGCCCATCGAGTCTGCACTGATCCTCTGAAGAGCATCCCACCCAGACCAAGTGCCATCTCCCAAGCCCACATTTAACCCAATAACCTTGGACACTAGATAGCAATTTAGCATGTCCAATCCACCTAACATGTACATCTTTGGACTGTGGGAAGAAACCCACACAGACATTGGGCAAACATGCAAACTCCATACAGACCTGAGGCTGGAATCGAACCTGGGTCCCTCATTCTGTGAGGCAGCAGTGTTAACCACTGGACCAACATGCTATCTTAAGTGGACCAGACCTGAGGCTTTGAAATCTATCTCCCATTCTGTTTTTTTACATGCTTAAGGCCATGGATTCAATTGTCTGTTCCAAATGTTTCCCATAGATGCATTCACTTTGGCCAGAAAACATCATTCAGTGGGAGCAGTGGAACCCCAACATCACAAAACAAAGAACTGCTGAAGCTGAAAATCTGAAACTAAAACAGAAATTGCTGGAGAAAGTCAGCAGGTGGAGAGAGAGCAGGGTTAAAGTTTTATGTCAAGTGACCCTCTTCAGAATATTATGACCCCAATATCCAACTTTACAACACCCCCAAAGCTATCTCCTGAAATCCTGGGGATCCTCATGTTACCATCAATTTTCATCTGGGACTAAAAGGGTTAAATAAGAAGGGGGTGGAGGAAAGACTCATAGACCTGATTTTGTGATCTCTTGAGTGTAGAAAATTAAGTGGTGATGTAACTGTTGTATATTAGGTGATTAAAGAAGTTTGTAAGTTTTACAGAGACAGAGAGAGAGAGACTTTCTTCTCTGGGGTGGGGGGATTCCAGAACTAGAAGGCATAACTTTTGAAATTAGAAAACCCATCTGTTCAGAGTGAAGTGAGGAAATACTGATTACAGAAATATAAGTGGAATATAACTCTCTCCCAAAAAGCTTATGAATGTAACAGATAAAATGAAAATTGAAAGCAAAACGTAGGTTTGGGGTAGATTATCTTGGGGGCCTGAATCTTCGCAAAAACAGGGTGCGTGGATTTAACTTGGAAGTTAGGGTGTTCTGCTGAGGAAGGGATACATTGTTGCGTTAATCGCTGTTGAATGGGGGGGAATCTAATTTGGAATCTGAAAATATTCGCAGTTGTGTTCTTCCCTACGAGGGGACGGAGGATGATGAATTTCCAATAGGCGTGATTTTCTTGGATGGATGTAGTTATGATATAAGGAGCAAGGGGGTAACTAGGGAAAGGGTTGGCCCATTCAAAGACAAAGAAGGAAAGATTTGCGTGGAGTCAGAGAAAATGGGTGACATTCGTAATGAGTACTTTACATCGGTGTTCACCGAGGAGAGGGGCATGATGGATGTTGAGGTTAGGGATAGACCTTTAGTTACTCTAGGTCAAGTCAGCATAAGCAGGGAGGAAGTGTTGTGTATTCTAAAAGGCACTAAGGTGGACAAGTCTCAAGGATCGGATGAGATCTACCCCAGGTTACTGAGGGAAGCGAGAGAGGCTTTAACAGATATCTTTGCAGCATCCATGAAAACAGGTGACGTCCCAGAGGACTGGAGAATTGCTAATGTTGTCCCTTTGTTTAAGAAGGGTAGCAGGGATACTCCAGGTAATTATAGACCGGTGAGCCTGACATAAGTGGTAGAGAACCTATTGGAGAAGATAGTAAGGGATAGAATATATACCCATTTGGAAGAAAATGAGCTTATCAATGATAGGCAGCATGGTTTTGTGCAGGGAAGGTCATGTCTTCCATACTTAATAGAATTGTTTGAAAAGATGACAAAGCTGATTGATGAGGGAAGAGATGTAGATGTCATATACATGGATGTTAATAAGGCATTTGATAAGGTTCCACATGGTAGGCTGATGAAGAAGGTAAAGTCGCATGGGGTCCAGGGTGTTCTAGCTAGATGGATTGACAACTGGTTGGGCAACAGGAGACAGAAAGTAGTAGTGGAAGGGAGCTTCTCAAAATGGAAACCTGTGACTAGTGGTGTACCACAGGGATCCATGCTGGGAACACTGTTGTTTATGATATGCATAAAGGATTTGAAGGAAGGTGTAGGTTACCTCATTAGCAAGTTTGCAGATGACACTAAGATGGTGGAGTAGCAGATAGTGAAGGGGACTGTCGGAGAATACAGCAGAATATAGATAGGTTGGAGAGTTGGGCAGAGAAATGGCAGGTGGAATTCAATCTGGACAAATGTGAGGTGATGTGTTTTGGAAGATGCAAAGTGAACTATACAGTAAATGGAAAAGTGCTGGGAGAGGTGGATGTACAAAGAGATCTGGGTGTTCAGGTTCATTGTTCCCTGAAGGTGGCAACAAAGATCAGAAGAGTGTCAAGAAGGCATAGGGACATGTTTTCCTTCATTGGGCGGGGTATTGAGTACAAGAGTTGGCAGGTCATGTCATAAGACTTTGGTTTGGCCTCATTTGGAATACTGTGTAGAGTTCAGGTTGCCACATTACCAAAAAGATGTGGATGCTTTGGAGAGGGTGCAGAGGAGGGTGCAGGATATTGCCTGGTATGGAGGGCACTAGCTATGAAGAAAGGTTGAACAGATTAGGATTATTTTCATTAGAAAGGAGGAGGTAGAGGGGGGATCCTGATTAAGGCCCACTAAATCATGAGTAGTGTCAACAGGTTGAATAGCAAGAAGCTTTTTCCCAGAATGGAGGACTCAATTACTCGGGGTCAACTCAATTACACAAGTTCAAAGTGAGAAAGAAAAAGTTTAGGTGGCAATATATGTGGAAAGTTCTTCATGTACAGGGTGGTGGGTGCCTGGAATGTGTTGCCAGAAGAGGTGGAAGGGACAGGAATGATATCATCATTTAAGATGTATCTAGACAGATACATGAATGGGCAGGGCACAAAGGGATACAGATCATTAGAAAATAGGCGACAGGTTTAGATAGAGGAGGGCCAAAGGTTCCTATTCCTGTGCTGTAATGGTCTTTGTTTTTTGTTTGTTCTTTGTTCTATGTTCCCAACTGATATTACTACTAGACAGATCAGATTTCAGTTGATAGATCATTTTGTTTTGTTATTAAAGGGTGGTCTTTCACTGAGGACAAACACGCAATGTTACAGTTTGAGGTTTAATAATGCAATAGAAGTTTATTATGCAAAAATAAAATAACGCAAACTATTTACATGTAACACAAATGTAAAGATTTCAAAACATATAAGAATAGAGTCCCATTATTCCCAAAAACATTTTTTTATAAGAGCAATATGTAACACATTTTCCTCCCATTTCACATTGATGGAGCCAAATTTAGCTTTGGATTCAATTCTGTGTTTTGAGAATCAGACTCTCTTCCTGGAGTTTTCATACATTTGGGCTTAGACTTTCTCAGCTTCCTATGTCTCGTTCAGGATGTTAATCAAATACTTCTGGGCTGGAACTTTTAAGCTAAACATCTTTTTTAAGGTATGCTTAATGATCCTAAAATTTCTACCCCACCTTTCTCAGGTCCAAGTGTTTAACACAGTTCGGATTCTGACAAAACTGAAATTAAAATGTTTTAATTTCTAGACTATCAGTGTATCATCTAAGCTCCCTCTCAAAAAAATTCCAGACTCTTCCATCTGCATGGCTGATTACTTAGATGGCTCATACATTCTCCTGAGAAAAGCAAAACTCCTTTATATACCAGAAGCTACAGAAATACATACAAGTTAGTCATTAAACTCCTCCAGACACACAGAAAAACAATATGCCACTAGTTCGGAATCCAACAATACAAATATAGATGAGATGCATATATAAATCATACAATTTACATTACAGTATGACTTTTCACAGTGATGGTTGTGGTCGTGAGTGAGGGTCATTACCACAGAGTTGGGGGAGGGGTTGTTTTCCTGGGAGGAATGGTGAAGAGTGCCATTACTTCAGCAGCAAAAATGTAGAAGTGAGCTGTGTCTGAGCTATTGAAGTCAGCCAGACCCCGATAACAAGAAATAAGGGGTGCCTTTCCCATTATTTTTCAATTAAATATACAGCGGAACAGGAGGAGTCAATTCAGTTCATTTTAGTCAGCTCCGTTACTTAATTGGAAACAAAAACAGAAATTACTGGAAAAGCTCAGCAGGTCTGGCAGCATCTGTGCAGAAAAATCAGAGTTAACATTTCGAGTTGAGTGATCCTTCCTCAGAAGTGATGGTTGCTAGGAAAATGTCGGCTTATATGCAGAAGGTAGGGAGGGAAGGGAGCGAAGGAGGTAAGGTGGAGATAGAGCCCAAAGAGAGAGAGAGAGAAACAGTTGGACAGAGAAAGGAGTGAATAATGATCTGGATAGAAGGGTGAATAGCTATTAATGGGGACTGTTAGTGGCTAACAATAAGTATAATAGTCGACTATGTGTTAACAAGGCCTGGTGTGTGGGGATTGGGATAAGGATGTGGAAGAGCTCAAGCCCCAAAGCTATCGAACTCGATATTGAGTCCAGAGGGTTGCTGGGTCCCCAAGTGGCAAATGAGGTCACTGTTCTTCCAGCTGGTGTGGAGCTTTGCTGGAGCACGACAACAAGCCTGAGACAGAGATGTTGGCCAGGGAACAGAGTGGTGCATTAAAGTGGCAGGCAACTCGAGCTTGGAAGAGGGTAGATGAGAGTATAACTGGTGTGGAAGGGATCCTCGATTAATAAGCTGACTTGAACATGCCCTCCTATTTTGGTTCAATAATACTCATAACCTTTCTGAAGCAAATTTATTTACCTTAGTTTCAACAGGGGGAGAGAGAGTTTCAGATTTCCATTTGAATCCTTGTGTGAGTGGGCGATTCCACCATCACTGATGACCTGCCATATTCTAAATGCACGGATATGGCCATTTGCATGGGTTCCTCACCAGAGAAAGTAATTTCTCTCTGTCAATCTTACCAACCCTGCATAATTTTCCATTCATTTCCTCCATTGGTTTTCCTTATTCAACTCCTTGGTCTTTCCACTGGGAACCTCAGGTAGTTTGTCCTTATGTGAAAGACCCAACAATGATGGTTGTTGGTCCTCTGCACTCTCACAAAAGAACCCCATCTCTCCTCACCGTACTGTCCTCAACTGTGTATGTACCACTGAAGGAAGCAACCTGGCTAGTAGAGAGTTATAGCCACACAATTACACAGCATGGAAACAGACCCTTCAGTCCAACTTGTTCATGCCGACCATGTTTCCCAACTAAACTAGGGCCACCAACCTGCGTTTGACACCTATATTCCGTCAAACCTCTCCTATTCATGTTCTTATCCAAATGTCTTTTCAATGTGGTAAGCACCATCATTCTGGAGCTGGGCTCTTCGTAATATCTCCATGTGAATATCAGAAGAGAAACACAGAGGGGGCAACAGAGAAGATAGAAAAGACAAACTAATGTGTCCCCCATCCCACCTCTGTAAAAATTAACAACAGTTAGTGTTGCTTCTGCTCAGTTACTCACAAAGTGTCCATTCCCAAAGCTCCCTGAATATTAAGTCTTCCTTGTGGGGTAGAATTCCTCGATTATCATGGTTTTCAGTGATGAATCTTGGATTCACTTTTGCTGAGCAGAAGGGAGGTGAGAGACCAACTGTTTTCACCAGACTCGGATGGGTACAATTTGGACTCATATTGAAGAAAGTGCTGTTATAATGCTGAGTATGTGCAGCAAATTCCCTTTCTACAAATCCTATGTTGGTTTAAGATCATAAGATCATAGGAAATAGGAGCAGGATGAAACCATTCACCCCCTCCAGCCTACTCTGCCATTCAACAACATCATGGCTAATCGGATTCTGGCCTTCGCTCCTGCCTGTTTTCCATAACCCTTGACTCCCTTATCAATCAAAAATATGCTTAACTTAGCCTTGAATAGATTCAATAAATCAGCCCTCTCCTGCTTTCTGGGGAAGAGAATTCCAAGCACTAATGGCCCTCTGAGCGATGAAATTCCGCCTCAAAACCATCAACCATGAATAATGTAAATTCCACGCATGATTAAATAACACATGAAGCTGGCCTGGATTCCCCAGCTTTGTGAAATATTCATCGGAATGCCTTGTTGAAGTGACCATCCCAGAGTAGAATTGAAGTGAAGAAAATCTTTCAATGCTGCACCGTCCTCCTTATCATTAACTAAGATAGGAAATGCTAGAAAAAACTCAGCAGGTCTGGCATCAACCATGGAGAGAAAGCAGGTTTTGGATCCAGCGATTCTTCTTCAGAACACTTGAGCAGGGGAGAGCTGTCACAAAGACATCCTTACAGAATGATACTCAAAGAATTGTACTTTATAGACAATGTCACAGAAAATATCATCATTCCTGTTGCACTGACAGAACAAAATCACCAGAGTTGGTGGTGGCACAGTAGTGTACAGTCATGTGGAAATTTCTCTGGAAGTCCTCCACGTTTACTCCAGATCTCTTGAAGTCTCATAGGCAAGACAAAACTCCTACTCAATGCCACCTCCTGCTTCCCAACCCCTCCCGCACTTTGACTGGTGGATCAGTGCTCCTTCTTGTTGAACGACACTTGCAGGAAGCACTCTGGGCGGCAAGGGCACCAAATGTACTCTGGGTGGGGGACTTCAATGTCCACCACTAAGAGCAGCAGTGTCGCACCATTGGTCATGCCCGAAAGGGATGGAGAGTATCAGGACTTCATCTCCATGTTGACTGCGAGGTAGTTGCTTCTACTGAGTGGAAGTGGGTACTGCAGAGATGCTGGAGATTAGTATGGTGCTGGAAAAGCACAGCAGGTCAAGCAGCATCCGAGAAGTGGGAAAGTTGATGTTTTGGGCAAAGCTCCTTGCTCCTACTGATGCTATCATGGACAGATGCACCTGCAACAGGTCGATTGGTGAGACTATGAAGTAAGGCTATCCTTCTTACTGGTTTTCTCACCATCTCTGCACTCCTATCATAGACTAGAAACTGAACTGAGACCAAATAAGTACTTTGGATATAAGAGAAGGTCAGAGACTGGGCGTTCTGAGAGGACTAAGTCATATCTTGTTTTTGTAATGCATCTGCCATCTACAAGTTACAGTCAAGATGGATTAAGCTTCACTTGCCTGAATGAGTGCAGCTCTAACAGCACACAAGAAACGTTTTGCCATCCAGGACAAAGCAGCCTGTTTAATTAGCACTAAATTCACAGCCAATACGCAGTGGCAGCGATATGTACCACCTTTAAGGTGTACTGCAGGAATTTACAGAGCCCCTTTGACAGCTTAAATGAAGACCCCTTATTTTTAAACCATGCCCCTTAGTTTTAGTCTTTTCCACAGGGGAAATATCCTCTTAGCATCCACCATATCCCAGGATCAGAGATGTTTCAATAAGCTCACCTCTAATTCCTCTGAACTCCACTGAATTCTGGCCTAACCTGCCCAGCTATTCTACGACATCTCTGTATTGCATCTCATGCCATTTATTGAATTCATAGGAGTCAGACATCAATAGTTGTTCCAGCACATAAGTAGTTAAGAACTAGCCACATTGCTGTGGGCCTGGAGTCACATGTAGGCCAGATAAGGACAGCAGATTGTCTTCCCTGAAGGACATTAGTGAACCAGCTGGATTTTTATGGAAATCACCAGTGTCTGCATTTCTTATTCATTGAATTCAAATTTCTCCATCTGTCATGGAGCAATCTAAACCCACGTCCTTGGAACATTAGCCTGGGGTTCTGGATAACTAGCCCAGTGACTTGACCATGAGATCATTGTCCAGTAAGGAAACCACAACTGTACACAATATTTATGTGGTCTTGCCAACACCTTGCCCAATTGTTATGATATAATGACGTTCATGTGATGATGTAACAGAGGACATAACTCTGATATCCATCAGGGCTATTGTGGAACAGCGGTAATGTCCCTACCTCTGAGACAAGATGCACAGGTTGAAGTCCCACCTGCTCCAGACTCGATATAACAACATCCAAACAGGTCTTAGGTTCTACTATAAAGAGTTGCATTTGCTAACCTCCAAAGTACAATTGAGAACATAAGGGGATGACAAGCTTATTTAGTGATAATGAGCAATTAGTCTCAGAAACAGTGTAGACGCTAATTCTCCAAGATTGGTATTTCAATGGATTTTTCTCGGCCTTGGCTAAAAGCAAAGGTAAACCAACCATAATCTGCAGACATTACGTTTTATAAATTCACTTTGAGACATGGGCATCTCTGGCTGGGTCAGCATTTATTGCCCATCCCTAGTTGCCCTTCAGAAGGTGGTGGTGAGCTGCCTTCTTGAACCACTGCCATCCATGAAATATTGTTGATGAATTGGTTCTTGACGTTGTTATGGACCAGGCCAGACACCTTCAAACATTTCAAGAAAGTAGCCCAGACCCTAATTTTGCGAGTTGTTTTAAGCAGGTGTAGTGGATATTCCAGGAGAGATGCAGCTGCTCAAAAGACTTCATTTTAAACAAAACAGAATTTATTTACAAGATTACCGAATGAAACACAAACAAAAGAGAACAGTCTACTGAATAACTTAACCTATCCAAAAACCCAACATATTATCCCAACTTAATGATGCTGTTCCCAATATTTGCAACAATTGCTATAAACATCCCTTGGCACAAAAGGAAAAATCAAACACAGGGTCTTACAAGAGAGAAGTCAGAGAGAGAGTACTAGCCTGGACATGTATCTTTGAGTCTGGCAGCTTCAGAACACTACTGTTAAAACCCAAACCAAACCAAACCAGAGTTAAGTAGGGCTGGGGGAACTGGCCACTCCCCTTATATTGTACAAATGCTTTTTTAAAACTTAAAAGCCTTTTTCCTGAGGCAGTATCTGTTTTCTGTTATCAAATTGGCCCTAAAATCCATCCAAACCCAGACTTTTCGGAGTCTACATCTTTTATGAGCTTCCTGAAAGAAAAGCCAAGGACACCATAAGCTTGTTAAAGGAGCAGCATCGTGGCAATGTCAAATTGATCAATAACTATTTGTGCTGTGTTGAAAATGGATATGTGTGTCATTAACATGCAATCTTTAACCATGATATAACCCAGTTCAATTAGCTTGTGACAAGGATATACTTGACAGGGCAAATAACCTCTTACTGGTCCCTAAATACAATGCCTGCAAATCATGAGTCTGGGTATTGAAGGTTAGCAGGTCAGTGATATTACTATCATGGCCTTACCTCCCAAAACAAGTCTTCATTAGAGGATCTGGGCAACAGAGTTTTGGATGAACTCAACATCATGCAGGGTAGAAGGTAGGATTAAGTTAGCAGGAGCTATTTATTCATTCACAGGATCAGTAGCTAGACCAGCAGTTATTACCCATCCTAATTGCCCAGTGGGCAGTTAAGAGTTAACCACATTGCTGTGGGTCTGGAGTTACATGTAGGCCAGACCAGGTAGGGATGGCAGTTTCCTTCGCTAATGCTCATTGGTGAACCAGATGGGTTTCCATAACAATTGGCATCATTAGACTATTAATACCAGATTTTTTTTCTTCCCATGTATTGAATTTAAATTTCACCATCTACCGTGGTAGAATTCAAACTCAGCTCCCCAGTGCATCATCTGGCTCTCTGGATTAACGGTCCAGGGAATAATACCACTCGGCCATTGCCTCCCCATTGCCTGTGGAAATGAGGAGTGGGCCGCACTACGGATGAGGGTTTTGTTAAGAGGTAGGCCGTGATAATCTGTGTTGGCGAAGATGTTTCTCACTCCAGAAAAATACACTGTGAACTGGGTGAGATGGGAGCACCAAGTTATAGAGCTTGTTCTTCCATTGTTTGTCAGGGAAAGCTCATAAAAGGACACAGGAGGATATTAGAGGCTGTCAGCTTGATTTCATCGGCAAATGATTTTCTGTCCGCACAGCGTCAAATTAACAGCCTTTGACAGCTGAAACCTCTTGCTGGGGTCAAATTGTAAACTTCAGGTCACCTGAAATCCAATACTTGTCCCATCACTCAAAAAAAACTGATTGAATCTATTTTTTTTGAGAGAGAGGAAGGAAAACTTTGCCAATTGTTGTTGGAAATAAGACATAACCGGAAAGCGAATGAGAGAGAGAGAAAGAAAGAAAAATAAATGAGGGCATTCAAGCTGTTTATCGAAAGTCGAGCGAATTACAATCATACACTCGCACAAAAATAAAGGGAAACGTTTCCAGGAACCCTGACCGTGTCAGCTTTTTTGACCGAACAACAACAACTTGAATTTCTAAAGTGCCTTTAACACAACAAAATCTTGCCCCCATCCCTCCCCATTGAGGGGCTTCCCATTAAACAACATATTAGCACAGGACGCTATATCTGAGAAGTGGGTTTCAAGGAGTGTCTTAAGTCTCTTCAGTAAAAAGAAGAGAGAGAGGTGGAGATGTTTAGAGAGGGAATTCTCCAGAGCTTAAGGCAGCTGCAGGTATGGCTGTCAACACTACAGCGTAGAAAATCAGGGCTATACGAGGGGCCGGAGTTGAGGAGGACAGGTTTCTTGCAGAGTTACAGGGCTGTAGGAGATTACAGGGACTGAAAGAGGCGAAGGGAGAGAGTGTAAGGGAGAATGGGGCAGCATGGTGGCTCAGTAGTTAGCACTGCTGCCTCACAGCACCAGGCACCTGGATTCTAATTCCATCCTCAGGCAACTGTCTGTGTGGAGTTCGCGCATTCCCCCCATGTCCATGTGGATTATTTTTCAGGGTGCTTCGGTTTCCTCCCAGAGTCACAAAGATGTGCAGGTTAGGGTGGATTGGCCATGCTAAGTTTCCCATCATGTCCAGGACTGTCCAGGTGGGTTAGCCATGGGAAATGCAGGATTACAGGGATAGGGTGTGGGTCTGGGTGGGACGCTGTTTGGAGGATCAATGTGGACTCGATGGGTCAAATGACCTGTTTCTGCACTGAAGGTTTTCTATGTAAATGGATGTGAGAATATTAAACTCCTAGTGGTCTGGGCATGGAAACCGATATCCAATGGGAAGCCCAAAGATGTTGCATGAAGTGAGCCTTGGTGACAGTTAGGATTGAGAGAGCAAAGACTAAAATAGGCTCAAGCTTCTAAAAGATAGTGCACTGAGGGGAAAGTGTTAGAACACTTGAAACAATAGGCAAGGATAGTTGTGGACAATGTTACAGAGGCAAACAGAGGTGATTTCAGCAAGTCTTTCCCCATAGCTCTGCAAATACTCCTTTCTCAAAGTTTTATTCAAATTGAATGTTGCTATTCAATCTGCTAATGTGGGCTTGGTTGGGGTTTGAGCATTCCCTACACTGATTCATAAGGTCTGTTTCAATCCGATTATAGGGACTTGAGTAGATAGACTCATCTGTTACCCTAGAGCAGTACTGAAGGAGTTGTTTGTTATGTTGCCATAGTCTTACCAGACCATAAGGGCTGCTCTCTTATTGGAAAGAAGCAACTAGTGGTGGTTTCACCAGAGGGCTACCAGCCCTCAGGTGTGGGAAGAGGTTGAGAAGACGAGCCCTTCATGGTTACCTCAAACTAGTGATAGGAATTGAACCCACGCTGTTGGTATCACACTGCTCTGCAAACCAACGAACCAGCCCAACTGAGCTAAACCAATTGCCACTGAGGGGGTGCTGCCCTGTCAGCAGTATTGACATTCTTACAAGGCATTAAACCACCTGTCTTCTTGGGTGGATATAAAAGATCCCTCAGCACAGTTCTGAAAAACAGCAGGGGCTGAAATAAGTAGAAATTTCTTCAACCAGAAAGAGGCGAGCCTGTGGAATTCTTTGCCACAGGGAGCAGATCAGGCCAAAACATTGAATGTTTTCAAAAAGGAGTTCGATCTAGTTCCTCAGGAAAAAGGAATCACAAGGTGTAATTAAGTTAAATGATGAGCTATCATCCTGAATGTGGAACGGGGCCGAATGGCCTATTCCTGCTCCTATTTGCTATGTTTTGATTTGTTCTCTTTGGTGTCCTAAACAGTGGTTATTTATTACTAAACATTGCAAATCCAAATCTCTAATCAATTATCATGGCAATTTACTCGACCTAACAGTGATAAAGCTTCAAAATTACATAACTATTGGAACCTCATGAGGCTGTGGACAATGCTATGTAATTGCCAAAAACACTCTCATCTTCCTTTGACACAGGAGCACGACCTCAGAAAAAAAGACTTAAGCGACAATTAATATAAGTTCATGAGGGATCATACCATGAAGACACTGGAGAGGTTGTGGTGATATCGTGGTAATGTCACTGGTGTCCCTAAAACTGGAGCCTCTGGTTAATGTTCAGACACTGCAGGTAGAGTCAAAAAGTGTGGTGCTGGTAAAGCACAGCCAGTCAGGCAGGATCTGAGATGGCCTGGGGGAGTGCAGTGACAGAGAGATTCACTGAGATCCTTGTAGAGGGAGGAGGACAACTTCTTCCAGGAAGGGCTTTTGCCCGAAATGTCGATTTTACTGCTCCTTGGATGCTGCCTGAACTGCTGTGCTCTTCCAGCACCACTAATCCAGAGTCTGGTTTCCAGCATCTGCAGTCATTGTTTTTAGCCATCCTTGGAAGAGGCTACACAGTAAGGTTATAATCAACTATGAGAAAGTGAGGACTGCAGATGCTCTGATCTCCAGTATCTGCAGTCCTTACTTTCTCCAATACACTGTAGATAGGAAGGTTTGAATTCAGTGACTGCACTCCAATACTGAAATCAGTTGGAGGAAACCTCACTTACAGCAGGCAAAGCAACATGCTCTAATACTTTCAGTGTATCTTCATTGCTCACAATAATCACAGTGCTACAGCTGACCCAGTAAGGAAGATGAACATTTGCTCCAGGTCATTGGTCATAAATAAGTGGCTAAGGGAGTTTAAGGAATTCAAATTTGGTGCATCTATGAGAAACGTATGATCCGTAAGACCATAGACACACTTTGATCAGAGTTGCTGTGTGAGACAGAACATTCACAAGGGTATCATTTTTCATGTTTAGTTATGAAGGAGCGCGTGGTGATTGTTCTGAGATTTACCAGAATTGTGCCAATGTGACAAACTTAAACTAAGGGAAGGACCTGGAGAAGCTGGGATTGTTATCTTCGGAACAGCACAGGTTAAGAGGAGATGTGATAGAGGTCATTAAATTCATGATTGGCTTTGATAGTGTAGAGCAAAGGGTCAGTAATAAAAGGGACACAGGTTTAACACCCAGCAGAGGGAGTGTGAATTGAGACTGATTTTTGCAAAGTGACTTGTTATGATCTGGAATGTGCTGGCTGAAAGGGAATAGATTCTATCATCAATTTCAAAGGAAATAAGATTTTCTTTTATTCTTCATGGACATCACTGGAAATGCCATATTTATATTCCATCCCTGGGTAGGGAAGTTGGAGATAGACAGTAGTAGTGGAAGGGAGTTTCTCAAAACATAGAACATAGAACAATATAGCACAGAACAGGCCCTTCGGCCCACAATGTTGTGCCAAACATTTGGCCTTGCTTAAGCATCTATCCATGTATCTATCCAATTGCCGCTTAAAGGTCACCAATGATTCTGACAAATGGAGAACTGTGACCAGTGGTGTTCCACAGGAATCCATGCTGGGACCACTGTCATTTGAGATTCACATAAATTATCTGGAGTAAAGTATAGGTGGTCTGATTAGCAAGTTTGCAGATGACACTAAGATTGGTGGAGTAGCAGCTAGTGAAGGGGACTGTCAGAGAATGCAACAGAATATAGATAGATTGGAGAGTTGGGTGGAGAAATAGCAGATGGAGTTCAATCTGGGCAAATGTGAGGTGATGCGTTTTGGAAGATCCAATTTAAGAACAAACTATATGGTACATAGGGAAAATTGATGTACAGAGAGATCTGGGTGCTCAGGTCCATTGTATCCTGAAGGTGGCAAAACAAGTTGATAGAGAGGTCAAGAAGACATACAGCATGCTTTCCTTCGTCAGAAGGGGTATTAAGTACAAGAGTTGGCCAATCATGTTACAGTTGTATAAAACTTTGGTTCAGCCACATTTAGAGTACTATGTAAAGTTCTGGTCACCACATTACCAAAAAGATGTAGATGTTTTAGAAAGGGTGCAGAGAAGGTTCACCAGGATGTTGCCTGATATGGAGGGGGGTTAGCTATGAAAAGGGGTTGAGTAGATTAGGATTATTTACATTAGAAGGTGGAGGTTGAGGGGGGACCTGATTGAGGTTTACAAAATCAAGAGAGGTATAGACGGGGTGAATAGCTTTTTCCCAGAGTGGGGGACTCAATTACCAGGGGTCATGAGTTCAAAGTGAGAGGGGATAAGTTTAAGGGAGATATGCTTGGAAAGTTCTTTATGCAGAAGATTATGGATGCCTGGAACGTGTTGCCAGTGGAAGTGGTAGAGGCAGGCATGATAGCATAATTTAAGATGTATCTAGACAGATACATGACTGGGCAGGGAGCAGAGGGATACAGATCCTTAGAAAATAGACGACAGGTTTAGATAGAGGATCTGGATCGGTGCAGGCTTGAAGGGCCGAACAGCCTGTTCCTGTGCTGTAAGTTTCTTAGTTCTTTGTTAATTGCCCCCGAGAAAGTTGTGCTGAGCCTCAGTTTTGAACTTGTGTAGGTCATGAAGTGCAGGTACACCCACAGTGCTGTTAGAGAGAGATATTCAAGATCTTAACCTAACAATACTGAAGGAGTGGTGATACAGTTCAAAGTCAGATTGTGATGTAGCTTGGGGGTGGGGGGGGGGCGTGCATGTTGTGGTATTGCCACGCATCTGCAGCCCCTGTACTTCTACAGGGGTAGAGGTAGAGATTGCTGGTTTGGAAGATGCTATTGAAGGCCCCTTGGTGAGTTACTCCTGTGCATGTTGTCAAAGATACACACTGCTACTACTGTGCGTCAGTGGCCAAATGAATGATGGTTAAAGTAGTGGATAAGGTACTAATCAAATAGGCCGCTTTGTTCTGGATAGTGTTAAGATTCTTGAGTGTGTTGAAGTTGCACTTTCCCAGGCAACTGGAAGGTCTTCTATTATGTTCCTGTCATGTGCCTTGTGGACAGGGACAGGTCTTAGCAAGTCAAGTGGTCAGTTACTTGACTCAGTATCCCTCATCTCTGAGCTGCTCTTGTAGCCACTTTTGTCACATGAATAATACTTTCTACTTATCACCTCAATGCTGAATGTTGTCAAGGATGAAACGTTATGTGACCATCAGTGAACTTCTCCATTTTACTGACCAACTCTCGGAGTTAAGATCATTGATGAAGCAGGTAAAAACAATGACTGCAGATGCTGGAAACCAGATTCTGGATTAGTGGTGCTGGAAGAGCACAGCAGTTCTGGCAGCATCCAAGTAGCTTCGAAATCGACGTTTCGGGCAAAAGCCGATGCTGCCTGAACTGCTGTGCTCTTCCAGCACCACTAATCCAGAATCATTGATGAAGCAGCTGAAGATGGTTGTGCTCAGAACTGATACCCTGAGCAATGACTGAAGGGTTACTTTAAACTGAAATGACTGGTCTCCAGTTGTCACTATCTTCCTTTATTCTCAGCATGATTGCAACTAATGGAGAGATTTCTCTGATTCTCATTGACTCCTATAAAGGCAGCACAATGCAAATAGTGACAGAAAGTCGTAGAGATGTACAGCATGGAGACAGACCCTTCGGTCCAACTCGTCCATGTTGACCAGTTATCCTAAATTAATCTATTCCCATTTGCCAGCAATTGGCTCATATCCCTCTAAACCCTTCCCATCCAGATGCCTTTTAAATGTTCTAATCGCACCAACCTCCACCACGTCCTCTGGCAGCTCATTCTATATACGCACCACCCTCGATGTGAAAAGGTTGCCTCTTAGATCCCTTTTAAATCTTTCCCCTCTCACCTTAAACCAATGCCCTCTAGTTTTGGATTCCCCCAACCCAGGGAAAAGACCTTGCCTATTTACTGTATCCATGCCCATCATGACATTCTAAAACGTCATCCCTCAGCCTCTAATGCTCCAGGGAAAACAGCTCGAGTCTATTCAGCCTCTCCTTATAGCTCAAATCTTCCAACTCTGTCAACATCTTTGTAAATCTTTCCTGAGTGCTTTCAAGTTTCACAACATCCTTCCTATAGCAGATAGACCAGAATTGAACACAGTCGTGGAGTTCCTACATCATAGAATCCCTACAGTGTTCCAAAGTGGCTTAACCAATTTGTACAGCCCAAGATGACCTCCCAACTCCTATCCAGAATGCACTGACCAATAAAATTTCATTCATTCATGGGATATGGGCATTGCTGTCTGGACCGGCATCAATTGCCCAGCCTGAATTGTCCTGGAGAAGGTGGGGATGAGCTCCTGAACCTCAGCAAACCCAGTGAGAGAGCTGGGCATTGCTGAGACAGATTGTCATCACAAGGGCACGTTGTCATGAGGTCACTGTTGGAGCTACGTACTAAATATTGAAAATGCTGAGGACTGAATCGATTAGAGTCCCTAATAGCAAAGAGAAAGCCCTCCAGCTGCATCGCTTAGACTGTGCCCGCATTCCTTCCTCCACAATCACAGAATTATTATTGCTCAGAATGGGGCCATTCAGCCCATACTGCCTGCACTGGCTCTTCAAAGGGTTGGGAATGTTGAAGAACTGAGGGACAAAGGGGTTCAAGTAAATAATTATTCAAAGTTATCATCAGTGAACTTCTCCGTTTTACTGACCAACTCTCAGAGTTAAGATTATTGATGTAGCAGCTGAAGATAGTTGTGTTCAGAACTGCACCCTGACAGACATGATGGCTAAAAGGATGCTTAGCACATTTGCCTTAATTGCTCAGGCCTTTGATGGGATGTCGTTCTGAGGTTGTACTGGATGTTGGTGAAATCTCTTCTGGAACCAGTTGTACGAAGGATACTATTAAGCTGGAAAGGGTTTAGAAGAGATTTACCAGGAAGTTGCCGGGAAGGGAAAGCTTGAGTTATAAACAAATACTGGATAGGCTGAGACCGTTTACACTGGAATATAGGAGGTTTACAAAATCATGACAGACATAGATAAGATGAATAGTGGGTGTCTTTTCCCTAGGATGGGATATTTCAATTCTAGCGGGCGGGTTGTTCAGAAGAGGGGAGAGAGAATTAAAAAAATCATTGGGACATTTCTTTTACACAGTGAGTGGTTCGCGAGTGAAATGAACTTCCGAAGGAAAGAGTGGATGTGACACTACAGTTACAATGTTTAAAAGGCTCTTAGATAAATAAATAATTAGGAACATTTTGGAGGGATATGGGCCAGGAGCAGACAAATGGGTATAGTTTAGTTTGGGATTATGTTCAGCATTGACTGGTTGGACCGAAGGGTTTGCTTCCCCACTGTATGACTCTATGAGTGTCATTACGTTATGCCAGTCTTTTTCTTTTGCCCATCCCTGCACATTATTTCTCCCCAAATAGTCACCAAATGCCAGCACATTTTCAGCCAGTGCACAGCATACACTAACTACTCGATGAGTGGAAAGACTTTTTCTCCCCTCATCTTTGCTTTGCTTGCACGTCTTTTTAGACTACTGCCCTCTTGTTCCTGTTCCTTTGTGAGCAAGAACAGCTTCTCCCTGGTCTACTCTATCCAGCCCGCTCATTTTGAAAACCTCTCTCAAATATCCTTTCAGCCTTCTTCTCGCCAAGGAGAACAATCCCAACACATCCCAGCAGCCACATTCCTGCCGCATGGAGTCTCTGGCATCTTGGTGTGTGGCAGAGTCCATTGAGATGGTCGCCTCTGTAAGTGGTTGACAGCCTCTCTTGCCAGTGACCCCTCTATCGCGCCCCTAAATGACCTCTCAACATTGAGAGGCACGGGTGGCCCAGTGGTTAGCGCTGCTGTCTCACAGCACCAGCGATCTGGGTTCAATTCTAGTCTTGAGTGGCTATCTGTGTGGAGTTTGCATGTTCTCCCTGTGGCTGTGTGCGCTCTGGTTTCCTCTCACAGTCCAAAGATATGCAGGTTAAGTGGATTGGCCATGTGAAATTGCCCCATAGTGTGCAGGTTAGGTGCATTTGTTAGGAGCAAATATAGAGTAGTCGGGGAATGGGTCTGGGTGGGTTGCTGTTTGGAGGTAAAAACAAGGACTGCAGATGCTGGAAGCCAGATTCTGGATTAGAGTGGTGTTGGAAAGCACAGCAGTTCAGGCAGCATCCGAGGAGCAGGGCAAGAGCTCTTTCCTGATGAAGGGTTTTAGCCCGAAATGTCAATTTTCCTGTTCCTCGGATGAACTGCTGTGCTTTCCCAGCACCACTCTGATCCAGATACTGTTTGGAGGGTTGATGTGGTCTTGTTGGGCCAAAGGGCCTGTTTCCACACTGTAGGGGTTCTATCTCCAATAACTAAGCCCTACCTGCCTTGAAGAAAACTCTCTGCAGTGCTGATGCTTTAATGATACTTCTGTCCTCGATTCTCCTGGCTCTCACTTAAATATAAAAGGGCAACTCAGTGATTAGTACTGTTGCCTCACAGCGCCAGGGACCTGTGTTCGATCCCAGCCTTGGGCGACTGCCTGTGTGGAGTTTGCATGTTCTACCTGCATCTGTGTTGGCTTGCTCTGGTTTCCGCCCACAGTGAAAAGATGTGTGTGTAAAGTGGATTGTCTAAGTGCTCAAGGGTGTGTAAGCCAGGTAGAATAGCAGTGGGAAATGCAGGGTTACAGGGATAGGGTGGTGTTATGTTTGGAGGGTCAGTGTGAACGCGACGGGCTGATTAGCCTGCTTCCTCCACCTTGCGGGGATTCTCTGATTCTAAACCCAATGTTCAATTGAGACATTCAAGAGAGCATTGAATGACTACTCAAACAGCAATAGGATGCAGGGGGCATGGGGAATGATGCTTCTCTGAACAGGATTAGCCAAGTGGCCTCTTTGATTCTGTGACCCCCGTCGTCAAGCCTGGGAGAAAAGCTTTTAAATCAGTCTGTTCAGATATGTAATGACACACTTCTGGAGCAGGTATGATTTGAACTCTGTATACTGGGCCAGAGGTAGGCACGCTGCCACTGCACTACAACAATTCTATGGAACTGGGAAAATTAAGTCTCTTAATCTATAGCACAAAGTCCCAATTAAGGTATTAATTATAAAGGAGATTTGAGTAAAATCCGGCAAGTTGTCACCTATTTCTTCATATGATGAACATGTGTATTGCAAAGGTACAGACTGTAATCACTTGAGTACATACTTCCCACACTGTTGAAATAATGACTGGTCATAAATCTGTCAGATCTATTTTGCTGTGTCTGAGCTGCTGTGATTTAAGTAACTTTGGGGATTCATTAGCAGTGCCTGTGATGCAATCAGTGTGAAATTGCAGAGCCTGAATGCAATGTTTAAAGTTCACATTTATGGAAGGAATCGGATTAAAGAGACAGCACCCAACACAAATAGAAATGATCCTCTATCCAACTGAATAATGAGGCAAAACATCTTCTCATCCAGGAAATTATGGACGTGAGGATAGAGAAGTTTAAGAGACATGTCTGCTCACTTACCTTATTGCAATTTGGCCCATCGAGTCCACCTTACCCCTCTTGATTAGCATCGCACCCCAGATCCACTGCCTCCATACTCAATCCCTGTAGCTCTGCGTCTCCCATGGCTAACCCACCTAGCCTTGATGCTATGGGGCAGTTTAGCACAACCAATCCACATCTCCTGCACATCTTTGGATTGTGGGAGGAAACCAGAGCACCCAGAGGAAACCCACACAGACACGGGGAGAATGTACAAACCCCACACAGACAGTCACCCGAGGCTGGAATCAAACCCAGGTCCCGTGAAACGGCAGCACTAACCACTGAGCCACCAGGCTTCTCTTTGGAAAGTTAAAATCTGAACTTGTCTTAAGCATTGTCCAAGGGCAATTTTTCTTTTTTAGTTTATAATCATTTAGAACCAAAGATCAGATGCAGTATTTTAATCCAGGATATCTTTTAGCCTCGTCCAATGCTGTCCATGACTACAGTGTATAAACAAACACAGGGTCATTCCAAAGAGATGTTTGAATAAGCCAGTTTCCTGGCTGTTCAGGAAGAGCTAAAAGATCCCACCCCACTGCTTGAAGAGCTCAGCTCATTGAGGGGTGATGTGCACTAATAGAAATTCTGCTACTTAGTAATCCAGGGGCTCCTGATTAATTATCTGGCTATAGGGGTTCAAATCCCACCGTGACCAATTGTGAAGTTTAATTCAATCAATCAATTTAGAGGATACAATCTGTGGAGTTGATGGTGTTGTCACTCGATTATTATTCCACAGACCCAGTTAATGCTCTGGGGATCTGAGTTCCAAACTAAACATGCAGGTGGTGCAATTTGAAGTCAATTTTAAAAGAAGATCTGAAATTAAGGTAATGACCACAATGGAAAGCCGATGAGACTCACAAATGTTCTTTATGGAACAGAAGAAAGAATCTGGAGTTGAAAGGTAGTTAAATCTCCAAACTGTCCCCTCCCACAATGCTCCCATGACCCACCTCGCATCTCTCTCAGCCCATAATAGTGACCATGAAACTATCATTAACTGGCATATGAGAGACAACGGGTCCACGAGTGGCCATCATTGGGTTCAGAGCAATATGATTTACAACAGCTGCCTTCACAGACCAATTGGAGTTGGGTAACAAATGTTGGCCACATCCCATAAGAAAGTGTTGACCCTCTGTTGACCTGCAGAGGGTTTCTCCATTTTAACACTAACATCTCCCGAATCAGATATTTACAGCATACAAGAAGGCCATTCTGCCCATTGAGTTTGATTTGATTATTAAAGAACCATTCAGCTCCAGCCCACTTTGAGGTTGGCCTGATAGCTCAGTAGTTAGCACTGCTGTGCCACAGACCCAGGGACCCTGGTTTAATTCCAGCCTTATGTGACTGTCTGTGTGGAGTTTGCTCATTCTCCCTGTGTCTGTGTTGGCTGGTTCAGGATTTATCCAATGATGTGCTGGTTAAGTAAATTGGCCATGCTAAATGTTTCATAGTGTGCAGGCTTGAGAGTTAGCCATGGGAAATGCAGGGTTACTGGGAATGGGTCTGGGTGGCTTGTTTCTGCACCGTAGAGATTCTGAGGTTTTTGAAAATGGCATTGAAGTTTATGAATGCATATGCTTCCATCTCCCATTTAGACAGTGTAACCAGAGCAGAACAATTCACGTGCAATACAATTTTTATCTACCCTCTCATTCTTTTGCAATTCTTTCAAACCTATACTGACCTCCTGCTTATGGAAACAGTGCTGCTTATTTCTCAATCAAAACTGCTCAGAATCATGAACACCTTTATTAAATCGGCTCTATGTCTCTACTTACCATGCCAAGGATCCCACAAGATTTTTAGATGGTCATCTCAAATTACCCTGTCACCTTATGTATTTGAAACCCCATTGTTCCTGCAGATAATTTTAAAAGTTATCTTTAATTTCTCTGATTTTTCCTCATTTTTTTACATCAAATTGCAATCCTCTGCATTTAACATCATCTGCTATATGTCTTCATCCATCAATGAGCCTATTGGTGGAACATTTTCACGCAGAGAGTGGTGCGTGTAGAGAATGAGCTGTCAGAGGAAGTGGTGAAGGCTGGTACAATTACAACATATGAAATGCATCTGGATGGGTATATGAATAGGAAGGGTTTAGAGGAAAATGGGCTAAGTGCTGGCAAATGGGACTGGATTAATTTGGGACTGAATTGATTTAGGATATTTGGTTGCCATTGGTGAATTGGACTGAAGGGTCTGTTTCCGTGCTGTTCAGCTCTCTGACTCTATATCTTGTACAGAGGTATATGGAATATCAGGGAGACTATTGATCCCAACCAATGACTGCTGCTGAAGTGCATTCACTCAGATCTTTGGGTAAAAATCAGCATCAAACTCAGCTGGAGCAATGTGCCCACTGGCCTGTCTCTGTAGCTCTCTAATGTCATCACATACAAATATATATCCAGCTCTTGCTTAGGTCATGTTTTAATTTTAATTTTTGCTTCATTTCCATCTCCCTCCATGGCCTTGTCCCTCCCTATCTCTGCCAATACCTGAGAAGTCTGGGTTCTGGTCTCTTAAGCAATCCCCAATTTGGATGGTCATGACTGCATCTTCCTCGGCCATAAGCTCTAGACAGCCCTCCCGAAACCTTTGCTTCTTTAAAGCTCTCTTTCCTCTTTGGGTCATTTTTTAAAGAATCATAATCATAATTTTTTACAGTGAGAAAGAGGCCATTCAACCCATCGTGTCTGTACTGTCTCCTGAAAGAGCTGCCCAGTTAGTCCGACTCTCCAGCCCTATCTCTGCAGTCCTCTAACTTTCAGACATAAATCCAGCTCTTTTTTCAAACCTCCCATGGAATCCATCTTCATTACTCTTCAGGTAGTGCGTTTCAAATCCGAACAACTCTGTGAGTAAGGAAGTTTCTCCTCATCTTACTCTTCGCTCTCTTGCTGACAATCTTGAAATCGTGACACCTAGTTACTGACAGACCAAGTATCCTGACAGTGTAAAAGCATGTCATTTGGCACAAGTCCATACCAACTCTCTACCCAGACTCACCCCCCCCTACCCTATCCTTGTTAAACCCCACCCCCCCCACCTCCCCAGCTAATCTGGACATCCCAATAAGGCCAATGCATCTAACCTTCACATCTGTGGACTATGGGAGGAACCCACGCAGACAATGTGCAAACTTCACACAGACAGTCACCCAAGGCTGGAATTGAACTTTGGTTCCTGGCATTGTGAGCCATCAGTGCTAACCACTGAGCCACCATACTGCCCCCTAACTAGTGGGAAAAGAATACCCTTTTTGACCCTGTCAAATTTGTTCTTAATTTTGAACACTTCCTAATCTTCTCTGCTGCAAGGGGAATTTCTCTAATCTTTCCTTGCATCTAAAATCCTTCATTCCTGATATAATTCTAGTAAATCTCCTTTGAAGTCTCTCCAAGGTTTTATTATCCTTCCTTAAATAAATGCCCAGGAATGAACATAGTGGTCTGACTAATGTAGTGGGTAAGCTTTCATACCCTATGCTTCGATTAATAAACCCAAGGATCCTATAAACTTCTTAACAACTATTCTGACTTACCTGGCCACACCTTCAAAGACTCTTTTTGAACTAAACAAATAATCAAACTGGTATTAGACAAGCTGTACTTAAACACATTAAATCACCAGGACCAGATGAGATGCATTCAAGAATGCTAAGACAAGTAAAGGTGGAAATTGTGAAGTTAGTGAGGGGCTTATGGTGTGGAGGTTAAATCTGTGAAAAAAATACTAAGTAAATCATGAATTGGGTTGACTTAGTAAGCTCTGATAATTTTATTTCAGGTTCAAACATAGATTCAGAGTTAGGCTCTGATGTAGAACTAACAAACTTCAAATGAATTAGGTCCGATTGCCAAATAGGAAAATGCCTGATAGTAAGGGTTGTCTGTCATTCTGCTGAAATCAGTTGGTTCATTTGATCTTAATTACTGTGGAAGATAGCTGAATAGTTAATGATTCACTAATGGCTTTATCTAAGAGACAGTCCTTTCACATTGCACTGTCAGTAAGGGGTGTATGGTTAGGAGACCAAGTGAGGGTAAATTGTGGACCACAGTGAGTAGTGGGCTAGATTTACGTAGGAATAAGGCGGAGAGTTGGGATAAAAGGTTCTTTTTTGGAATGGCAGCTGGTGACAAGTGGGGACCCCAGGGTTCAGTGTTGGGCCACAGCTGTTCACTTTATATAGTAATGATCTGGATGAAGGGACTGGGGGCATTCTGGTGAAGTTCGCTGATGATACAAAGTTAGACGGACAGGCAGGTAGTGCTGAGGAAGTGGGGAGGCTGCAGAAAGATCTAGACAGTTTAGGAGAGTGGTTCAGGAAATGGCTAATGAAATTCAACGTGAGCAAGTACGAGGTCTTGCACTTTGTAAAAAAGAATACAGGTGTGGACTATTTTTTAAACAGTGAGAAAATTCATAAAACCAAAGTACAAAGGGATCTGGGAGAGCTAGTCCAGGATTCTCTAAAGGTTGATTCATAGGTTGAGTCTGTGATTAAGAAAGCAAATTTAATGTTGTCATTTACCTCAAGAGGGTTGGAATATAAAAGCAGCGACTTGCTTCTGAGATTTTATAAAACTCTAGTTAGGCCCTATTTAGAATACTGTGTGCAATTTCAGGCCCCACACCTCAGGAAGGACATACTGGCACTGGAGCTTGTACAGCAGAGATTCACACGGATTCAGGCTGATCCCTGGAATGGTAGGCCTAACATACGATGAATGGCTGAGGATCCTTCATTAGAGTTCAGAAAGTTGAGGGGAGATCTAATAGAAGCTTACAAGATAATGCATGGCTTAGAAAGAGTGGACGCTGGGAAGTTGTTTCCGTTAGGCGGGGAGACTAAGACCCATGGGCACTGCCTTAGAATTAGAGGGGGTCAATTTAGAATGGAAATGAGGAGACATTTCTTCAGCCAGACAGCGGTGGGATTATGGAATTCATTGCCATGGGGCCCATGGATGCTGGGATGTTGGGTGTTTCAAGGCAAAGATTCTTGATCTCACAAGGAATTAAGGGCTACGGGGAAAGTGCGGGTAAGTGGAGTTGAAACACCCATCAGCCATGATTAAATGGTGGAGTGGACTCAATAGGCCGAATGGCCTTACTTCCACACTTATGTGTTATGGTCTTATGGTTCTATAGAATTCACTGCATGGGGAGACCAGTTGTAGGTAAGGTTTATTTCAACTATCAAGTGTGTTGCAGTGTGGGATGGATTGTTACTAGTAAAGATTGTTATGTTAAAGTCAAGCAAAGTAATGTTAATAAAAGTAAACCAATGTAATGTAAACATCAATTGTAATATTTCTTATCTTACAAATAGCTCCAAACTGGGTGGGAATGTACTTATGAGCAGTTTTCAACAGGTTAAGAGGACTCACAGATGGAACAGAATGTGATTAAACTCAGTGTAATTCAGTTTGGAACAAAAATCTGACAGATAGACTATTTAGTTAATGATAAAAGATTGAGAGCTTTGGCTGTCTAAAGTGAGCTGGGTGTCCTTGATGATGAGGAAGCAACTGGGAAGGCAAATGGTGTCTTGGCCTCCAATGCAAAGTGTATTTAAGCAGAGGAATAAAGATGTCTTGCTGCCGTTAACTAAAGCCTCTGGTGAGATCTTATCTGAGTATTGTGTTCAGTCTTGATTCACTCAATCATTGCGCAGATTCCCAACAGACCTTGGGAGACATCAGGTGACTAATCAAGAGGATTTGGAGGTATGGCAGGAAAATTACTTTGAGGGAGATGAGATTACCTACAGTGTGGAAACAGGCCCTTCAGCCCAACCAGTCCACACCGACCATCTGAAGAATAACCCATCCAGACCCATTTCTCTCTGATTAATGCACCTAACATTATGGGCAATTTAGCATGGCCAATTCACCTGACCTGCACATCTTTGGACTGTGGGAGGAAACCGGAGCAAACCCATGCAAACATGAGGAGAATGTGCAAACTCCACACAGACAGTCACCCAAGGCTAGGATCGAACCTGGGACCCTGGTGCTGTGAGGCAGCTGTGCCAAACACTGAGCCACCGTGCCGCCCCAATGGCTTGATAGCCTGAATAGCGTGCTCTTCTCCCTATGACGCTGGTCATAATTATCCAGCCCTCCTTAAATACACGATTGGTGCCAGGAGAATTGTAAATGTTACACCTTCAGTAAAGCAGAGGCAGAAGGATAATAACAAGTGGGCGGCACAGTGGTTAGCACTGCTGCCTCACAGCGTCAGAGACCCGGGTTCAATTCCCGCCTCAGGTGACTCTGTGGAGTTTGCACGTTCACCCCGTGTCTGTGTGGGTTTCCTCCGGGTGCTCCGGTTTCCTCCCACAATCCAAAAATGTGCAGGTTAGGTGAAATGGCCAGGCTAAATTACCCGTAGTGTTAGGTGAAGGGGTAAATGTAGGGGAATGGGTCTGGGTGGGTTGCGCTGCGGCGGGTCGGTGTAGACTTGTTGGGCCGAAGGGCCTGTTTCCACACTGTAAGTAATCTAATCTAAAAACAACTATCGACCAGTAGGTTTAGCATATCTGATAGGTAAACTAGCAATGCTCACTTGGTCAAATAAAGACTAATTAAGGAATGCCACACACTATGTTAAACTAGAGTAAAACACAACTATTTTGTAAATTTGTATTGGAATATGGTTTACAACTATAACATTTGATGATGAAATAACAGCGAGTTTATGTGGGCAATGCTGTTGTTCTTGTATACATGGATATGCCACACAACAT
Organism: Chiloscyllium punctatum; assembly: GCF_047496795.1. Lineage (NCBI taxonomy): Eukaryota > Metazoa > Chordata > Chondrichthyes > Orectolobiformes > Hemiscylliidae > Chiloscyllium > Chiloscyllium punctatum. The sequence goes on along the minus strand of NC_092739.1, from coordinate 158,687,775 downwards.
GGCCAACACAAGTAATGTTACAGCTCAAGGAATGAAAGAGACATTAGCTACATAGATGTGAAAACTGGCTGAGTGACAGAATGGTGCAAAACTTGGAAATGTTGTGAACTGTGTGAAAGATATTGTTAATCTACAAAAGGACCACAGGCAAGGTGATATAATTGGCAAGCAAGTGGAAGCGAAATTTAATGCTGAGCACACACCGAGGTAATATAAAATAAAAAGTACAATTCTAACAGGAGTGTAGGAGCAAAGAGTGTTGAAGATGGCAGGGTAGGTTGAGACAGCAGTTAAATGGTACATGTGGGATTCTGAGCTTTACACATAGTGGCATAAACTACAAAATTAAGGGTGACATGGTGGCTCACAACCTCAGGGACCTGAGTTCAATTTCAGCCTCGGACAACTTTCTGTGTGGAATTTGCACATTGCCCCTGTGTCTACGTGGGTTTCTTCCAGGTGCTCCGGTTTCCTCTCACAATCCAAAGGTGTGCAGGTCAGATGAATTGGCCATGCTAAATTTACCATCGTGTTCATAGATGTGTAGGTTAGTTGCATTGGTCAGGGATAAATATAGGATCATGGGATAGGGGAATGGGTCTGGATGGGTTGCTCTTTGGAGGGTCGGTGTGGTCTTTTTGGGCCAAAGGGCCTGTTTCCATATTGCAGGGATTCTATGAAGGAGATTATGTTAAACTAGAGTAAAACACAACTATTTTGTAAATTTGTAGATGCTGCTTTTGAGGAAGATCATGAAGCATTGGAGAGCAGGTGCAGAAAGATTTATGAGAATGGTCCCAGACATGAGAGACTTCAATTATGCCAATAGATGAGAGAGGTTGAAACTGTTCTCCTTAGTGAAACTTAAGAGGAGATCTGACAGAGATTTCTAATGGAGAGATCAGAACAGAGTAGACAGGGAGAAGCTGTTCCCATTATAGGAATGATTGCAATGCTGAGGACTCCAAATAAAGTACTTGACAAAAGAATCAGGCATGACATGAGGAAAATCTTTTTTTAATTTGGCTGGTGGTTAGGAACTGGAATGCACTGCCTGGGAGTAAGGTGGATGTAAGTTTAATTCTAGTTTTCAGAAGGGAATTGGATCACTATCCAATGGGTGGCATGGTGGCTCAGTGGTTAGCACTGCTGCCTCATAGCGCCAGAGACTCGCGTTCAATTTCTGCCTCAGGCAACTGTCTGTGTGGAGTTTGCACATTCACCCCGTGTCTGCGTGGGTTTCCTCTGGGTGCTCCAGTTTCCTCTCACAGTTCCAAAATGTGCAGGTTAGGTGAATTGGCCATGCTAAATTGCCCGTAGTGTTCGGTGAAAGGGTAAATGTAGAGGAATGGGTCTGGGTGGGTTGCTCGTCAGAGGGTCGGTGTGGACTTGGTGGGCCGAAGGGCCTGTTTCCACACTGTAAGTAATCTACAGGAAGAGGGCTCTGGGGGAAAGGCAAGGGAGTGGCACTAGATACATTATTCTTTCAATGCCTACACAATGGGATGAATGGCCTTCTTTTCTGATCTGTGAGTAATCTATAATTGTCTGTAAACTGACATTCTTGTCCAATGTTCTGGCAATCTGCCCCAACATCATCTTAGGTTGCTGGCCGTTAACTTCTGCTTTATACTGCTCCTGTGAAGCACGTTTGATCATTTTACAGCATTGTAGCTGCAACATAAACACAGTTTGTTGTCATCGCTGCTCCTGTGTTACCGACAGCTACGGTCAAAGTTGGCAAATGTTGAGAGTCTCTTTCAGGGCGGGAGAGCAGGGGAGAGAGTCTGTGGGTTACTACACTGACGAGAAGTCAATTTCTTTGAGTGGCTGAAGGCTGCAGTGTGCTACTGACCGGTTCACCACTGCAACATCAAAACAACAAACAGGCATTTCTTCTCCATCTCTCACCAGTTTTGCATGGAAACTTGGCTGACCTTCTGTCACTCTGAGATCACACTTTGCTCCCCAGTCTTTATTTAGCATACGGTCTTGTGTCATCAAGGAGAGAAAAGATTGCATTTATTAACAGGAAGCAACAGGGAAGATAAAGATAAACTATTTCCATTGAGATTCTCGTACTATGGGCCAGAGTCTGATAATTTACTTTATTCACCCATGGGATGTGGGTGTCACTGGCTGAGCCAGCATTTGTTGTCTGTCCTTAGCCCTCCTTGATAGAGTGGTTGTGAGCTGCCTTCTTGAATTGCTGCAGACCCATAAGCTGTGGGTTGATCCACAGCGCTTTTTGGGAGAGAATTCCAGGGTTTTGACATGAACAACATTGAAGGAACAATGACATATTTCCAAGTCAGGACGGTGAGTGGCTCAGAATGCAACGTTTCGGTGGTGGTGTTCCCATGTAGCTGCTGCCCTTGCCTGTCTAGATGGAAGTGATTGTGGGTTTGGAAGACCTGTCTAATGATCTTTGGTGAATTTCTGCAGTGCAACTTTTAGATGGTACAGACTGCTACTCTGTGTAGGTCATGGAGGGAATGGATGTGGGCTGCTTTGTCTTTGATGGTATCAATCTTCTTGAGTGTTACTGGAGCTGCATCCATTCCAACAAATGGGGAGTATTCTATCACACTCCTCACTTGTGCCTTGTACGTGGTGGACAGGCTTTGGGGAGTCAACATTCTTAGCCTCTGGACTAGTGGTGCTGGAAGAGCACAGCAGTTCAGGCAGCATCTAACGAGCAGCGAAATCGACGTTTCGGGCAAAAGCCCTTCATCAGGAAGGGCTTTTGCCCGAAACGTCGATTTCACTGCTCGTTGGATGCTGCCTGAACTGCTGTGCTCTTCCAGCACCACTAATCCAGTATTTGGTTTTCAGCATCTGCAGTCATTGTTTTTACATTCTTAGCCTCTGACCTGCTCTTGTCACCAATATATTTATGTGGTGATTCCAGATGATTTTCTAGTCAATGATAACCCCAAAGATGTTGATAGTGGGCAATTCAGTGATGGTAACATCATTGAATATCAATGGGTGGTGGTTAGATTATCTCTTAGTTGTGTGGTATGAATGTAACTTGCCATTTCTCAGCCCAAGCCTGGATAATGTCCAGATCTTGTTACATTTGAACATGGAATTCTTTGGTGTCTGAGGAGTTGCAAATGTTGCAGAACATTGTGCAATCATTGGCAAACGTACCCACTTTTGAACTTATGATGAAAGGAAGTGATGGTTGGATCTCAGACACTATCCTAAGGAACTCCTTCAGAGATGTCTGACCTCAAACAATGACAACCATCTTCCTCTGGACCAGAAATGACTCCAACCAGCAGACGGTTTGATCCTGATTTCCAATTTTCTAGGGCTTCTTGATGTCACACTCGGCTGAATGCAATCTTGAAGTCAAGGGCTCAGACCTCACCTCTGGAATTCAGCTCTTTAGTCCATGTTTGAATCAAATAAGGTCAGGAGCTGAGTGACCACAGCAGAACCCAAACTGGGTGTTCGCGAGTAACACCCAAAACACTGAGAATTATCGCTGGACCATTTAGGAGAGATGTTAAAACACATTTCCACATGCAAAGGGTGGTGCGGGTTAGGAATTCTCTTGAATCAATTGTTAATTTTAAATCTGAAAGGGGTAAATCTTTGTTAAGCAAACATATTATGGGATATGGGCCAAAGATTACCTGCCATTGCATTGAATGGTGTAATAGGCATATGGAGCATTGTTGTGTCTCCATAGTCTTAGGAGGCAGTGAGGACTGCAGATGCTGGAGATCAGAATTCAGAGTGTGTTGCTGGAAAAGCACAGCAGGTCGGGCAGCATCTGAGGAACAGAAGAATTGACGTTTCGGGCCAGAGGCCTTCATCAGGAATCATTCCTGATAAAGGGCTCCGGCCCGAAACGTCGATTTTCCTGCTCCTCAGATGCTGCCTGACCTGCTGTGCTTTTCCAACAACACACTCTCCGTCGTCTTAGCAGTCCATAGGGGCTGCTCTCTTATTAGAGAAAAGCAACTGACGGTGATTTAACCTGAGGGCCACCAGACCTATGGTGAGGCAAGAGGTTGAGGAGGCGAGTCCTTCCTGGTGATGGGAATTGAACCCATACTGTTGGCATCATACTGCTCTGTAAACCAATGATGCAGCATTCCTGTTCTAATATAGCACTTCTCCAACAACTGCAGAGCACCTCAAAGCTGTTTACACCCAAGGAAGTTCTTTGGACATAAAAGTATTGTCATGCTGTAAGAAGCAAAGCAACCAAGACTCTGGCATGAGATTTGAATCCACAACCTTCTGGATCAGAGGCAGAGTGCTATCTATTGACCCACAGCTAAAACGTCAGCAAACTGCAGCTACTCTGGTTCCAAGTTCTGAGTTCCTTCCAACTGTGAGAATATCTTGCTTCCATTCAACTGTGCTGTATTGCTTAGCTCCCTCTCATATCTTTACATCCCCTGCGCGCTATTAATGGTCTTCAGTGAGTCAAATTTGGCACAATTGTAAAGCTGCTTAGCAAAGGCACTAGTAGACCGTGTGAGAAATGGAACTGCCACAAAGATCTAGTCTGTATTACAGTCGAGTCTCTTTTGCTTTTGCACAGAGTCATAAAAGTGTTTAGAGACAAGGTTTCGATATGTCTGTTTTTTTTCTGCTCTTTTCCCTTTGAGAATTGATAATTGTTGAGAAAATTAAATCCCAACATCACTCCAAGAACAGTGAAAATGTATAAGAAGCCAAAAATGTAGAAGTGCAGTGAGAGGACCATAGAATGCCAATTGAATACATGGAGGGCCATTCAGCCTGATATTTATGCTGGCTCTCTCTGTAAGTTCTGCTTAGCTGGATCTGTGCCTTTGGCTTTCCCTTTAGCCTTACTTTTTTTTTCTCTGTTCCGATAGTGAGCTCCTTCCCTTTAGAAAAGCACGGTTGAATCTGCATCCACGGCAGTGTCAGGATACACCTCTCAAATCTGAACCGTTCACTGTATAAAAACACTTTTCCTTGTGTAACCTGTTTGACTCTTCTACCAATCACCTTAAATCTCTGCCTTTTGGTTCTCAACATTTCCAAAAATGGAGAAAACTTCTCTCTTAAAAATTCCTTAAGAACCTCAAATGTTTCAATTCGAGCATTTTGAATTCCAGTGACTACATCCCAACCTGATTAGCTTTTACTCATAAGGTAATCCCTCCATACCCTGGTACGGAACCTTACTTGATATTGCCTGTATATTCTCTGTAAACAGAAAAGTCCCAATGTTGCCAGTTTATCTTTGTACCTGATGTTCATCGTCACTGGAACCATTCTTGTCAATTGTTTTCCTTCTCAAGTGTGGTTATCCATGCCAGCTCTTCAAAACTTGAGACCCTAAGACATAGGAGCAGCAATTAGGCCATTCAGCCCATCGAGTCTGCTCCGCCATTCAATTACAATTGATACGTCTCTCAAGGAGACAATGAGGTCTGCACATGCTGGAGATAAGAGTTGAGAGTGTGTTGCTGAAAAAGCACAGCAGGTCAGGCAGCATCCGAGGAGCAGGAAAATTGACATTTCGGGCTGGAGCCTCAACGCCATTCTCCTGCTTTCTCCCTTGATCCCCTTGACAATCAAGAACCTATCTATCTCTATCTATCTATATGCTAATTGACCTGGCCTCCACAGCCTTCTGTGGCAGTGAATTCCATAGATTCACCACTCTCTGGCTGAAGAAGTTTCTCCTTATCTCTTTACCTCTGTTCTAAACAGTCTTCCCTTTACCTAAGGCATCATGCTAGTTGGTGTTATTTTGCTGGTCTTGCCCCATAGCCATGTCAATGTTTTTCCTTTGTTTAGAAATGAGTAAATTTTCTTCTGAAAGATTCTTTTGAATGCTTTTACACCACGCTTTCAGATAGTGCATCCTAGGTCACATTTATCTGCTGTTCAAAAGAAATTTGCCTTGTCTCCTTCATGGCTGTCATTGACTATATGAATATTTTCCATCTGGTTAGATATGAACATATGAAACAGGAGCAGAAGGAGACCATTCGGCCCCTCAAACCTGCTCCACTATTCAACAAGATCATGACTGATCTAGTTATAATGGCAGACATCACAGAAACAGGACCTTCGGCCCATCGTGTCTATGCTAACCAACAAACACTAAATGACACTAACCCAGTTACTCACACTTAGTCTGTAGCCTACTATGACCTGGCCTTTTAAGGGCTAATCTAAATACTTCTTAAAAGTTGCATCAGTGACCTCAAAGACCCTCTCAGGCAAAGTATTGTATACTTCCACCAGTCTCTGCATGAAAAAAATGTCAGGATGCCTCAATGTGTGTTGTGTGGATGTTGTGCTACAAAACATATATAAAGTAATCAACAGAAATTGCTGGAAAGCTCAGCGGGTCTGGCAGCATCTGTAGAGAGAAATTAGAGTTAGCATTTAGGGTTGAGTGACTGGGTCATCGGAGCCGAAACGTTAATTCTGATTTCTCTCCACAGATGCTGCCAGACCTGCTGAACCTTCCCAACAATTTCTGTTTTCGTTTCAGATTTACAGTATCTGCAGTTCTTTCGGTTTTTACGAAGCAATCATTTTCTGTACAGTTGATTGTTTCCCGATGATCTCTGCTTTTTGTCAGTTCCATTTAGGTGTTGCCAGATCACCAGGCAAACCTTTTGTTGCTTTTCCTCAAATAGCAGTCATGAGATCTTTTACAGCCACTTGAGAGTTCAGTCAGAGCCTCAGTTTACCATTGTGTACCCAACCTCTAACAATACAGCACTCGCTAAGTGATACAGTGGGCAGTCAGCCTGGATTTTGCTCCTCAGTCTTTCGGCTAGATTCACACTCACCACCATCTGACTTCTAGGAGAAAGTGAGGGCTGCAGATGCTGGAGATCAGAGCTGAAAAATGTGTTGCTGGAAAAGCGCAGCAGATCAGGCAGCATCCAAGGAACAGGAGAATCAACGTTTAGGCTTATGCCCGAAACGTCGATTCTCCTGCTCCTTGGATGCTGCCTTACCTGCTGCGCTTTTCCAGCAACACGTTTTTCACCATCTGACTTCAAGACCAGAATATTACCAACAAATACACCGCTGTCCCCTTGCTGAGATTGAGAGTTAAATCCTGCTGAAGCAATGAGATGTTTTTCAGTAACTTCCTCTGGAACATGAACACATCGAGGAGGGCACAATCATGATGTGTATTGCAGGCAAATAACAATGTAACCTTGAAGTCCAATGTGAAAAATACGGAGGTGAGGTTGGATAGGCACCTGACTTGTTGTAATAGGTCATCACTTTCAGAAGAGGAGGTGGCTGTAAACAAAAACTGGAATGAGAAAAATATATTTTTAAAAGAAGATAACTAAGAAACACCCCCACACTCATTCTCATACTTACGCTCACTTACACGCAACTCATGAAGATGTAAGTGTTGATACGTGCATTCACTCACACACACAAGCACATGCACACATGTCAAGTCATTCACAAACACACAGTCACACATGCTGACAATCAAACTCTTGGGAGTCACAGAGATGTACTGCATGGAAACAGACCCTTCAACCAACTTGTCCATGCTAACCAGCTGTTCTAAATTAATTTAGTCCCATTTGCCAGCACTTGGCCCATATCCCTCTAAATTCTTCCCATTCATCTACCCATCCAGATGCCTTTTAAATGTTGTAATTGTACCAGCCTCCACCACCTCCTCTGGTAGCTAATTCCATACACGCACCACCCTCTGTGTGAAAAAATTGCCCCTTAAGTCTTTTCCCTCTCACTTTAAACCTATGCTTCTAGTTTTGGATTCCTTCACCCTGGGGGAAAATACCTTGTCTATTTATCCTATTCCATGCTCTCATTATTTTATAAACTTGTATAAGTTGACCCCTCAGTCTCCGATGCTCCAGGGAAAACAGCCCTAGCCTATTCAGCCTCTCCTTATAGCTCCAAGCCTGGCAACATCCTTGGAAATCTTTTCTGAACCCTTTCAAGTTTCACAACATCCTTCTGTTAGGAAGGAGACCAGAATTGCACACAATATTCCAAAAATGGCCTAATCAACATCCTGTACAGCCACAACATGACCTCCCATCTCCCATACTCAATGCACTGATACCCCTTTAACACCCACATACTCAAACACACTGACATACACTGCCATACACTCTTACACTCATACCTACAGACATTGTCTCATACTGCCTTCACACACACACACACATATTCCCACACAAGCTCTCACATGTGCACAAACACACATACATACACAAACCTGTGTCTGCACTCTTCCACACGTGCTATCTTGCATACTGGTACATAAACATAATTTCATACAAAAGCACATAAACATTCTAATAAAACTGCACTTGTTCACACACTTGCACATTAACAGATGCACACACACGATCACAGAAATACTATAATGCACGAAAATATGTGAAAGTAATTAATTTAGAGGGCTACAGAGATAACTAGAGAGTGGAACTAGCTGAGTAACTCTTTCAGGAGCTCGTACAGACGCGATGGGTCGAATGGCTTCTGTACTGTTAAATTCAATGATTCTGCATGTGTACACATAGACACGATGTACTTATAAGGTTATACATATGCATAGACTTGGAAACTGAAACAAACTTACATACATGCACTCACATACAGACACATACACCCAAACCGACAAATGCATATACAAAGACACAGGCACATAGTAACAATGCCATAGCCAATCACAATCACAGACAGGCACACACACGAACACATATATACTGACTCACAAACTGACACACAGATGAACACACACACTCTCATACACAAACACTCCACATACACTCTCATACACGCACCCACACTTTCTCTCACACTCTCTCTCTAGACACATTTTCTTTCACACACACACTCTCTTACACATACACACACTCTCTCATGCATACATGTACTCACACACACATTATCGCACATACACACACAATCTCTCACACGCAGTCTCTCTCTCTCTCTCTCTCACACACACACACACTCTCACACACACACACATAATCTCTCTCACACACACACTCTCATGCGCGCACACACACATACACATACATACACACACAGTCTCATGCATATGCAGACTTTCACGCACACACTCATGCACATTCACAAACCTGTGCACATACTCTGACTCACACAAATTCACAGTGGCACATCCCCATGTGCTCTGGCACAGAGATACCCACACAGACATACATACACTCTGCACACATAAAATCTTGAAACCACCTTTAACTGAAACAAAATAAAATACAATAGTAGTTTGACAGAGAAATATCCCAGATGCATGGGCCTCAGCTCGCTTTAATATTTCATTACTGGCCGAGTAAGGAATGAGTTCCAGATGTTTTAGTGCTTTACCTTCCTGTTTCCTCTCTCATTTCCCACAGCGCCATGGAATGTGACATTTTTTGGGGGGGTGTGAATTAATCTCTTCCAAGAAGCAAAGGGAAGAGAAATATGTAAAGACGTTTCCGTTCATACATTCTCACAAAGCTTTGAACTCAATAAGCAGGCAAAATCTCAGCTTTCACATTCATCTCCACGTTTCAATCAGGGGTTGAGGGGCAGAAATGTAGGGGCAAAGAATTAAATATAAGATGCTGGATAAAATGGCTCACTATGAAAAGAGCATCATTCCAATCAATGATATTTTTAATAGTGTACTTTCTAGAATCATCAAGTCCCGAAGGTGTGGAAACAGGCCATTTGACCCATTGAGTCCACACTAAGCCTCTGAAGGGCATTCCACCCAGACCAACGTGTACCTGCATTTCCCATGCTCATCCACCAATTTGATTTGATTATAGCTAACAGAGCAAAGGATCCCAATATAGACATTGCCTAAGGATGGAATCGAACCCAGTCCCTGGCGCTGTGAGGCAGCAGTGCTAACCACTGAGCCACCATGCCACCCTAGTGCACTGGTACACTACCAGTGATAAAGAGAAGGATGTTAATTGTTACACAGTTCTACAGTACAGAAAAGCGCTCTTCGATCCATCAAGTCTGTGCCAGACGAAGGCTTAAATGCTTTGCAGAACATGTGGGTTATTTTAGCCTGGATGGTGTTTAAACTGTTTTGCGTTGTTTGAAGTGCGGAGAACATTCGCTAGGTTAATCCTGACTATTGTGATGATGCTGCTCCCTTAACAAGGCTATGCTGCCCTTGGTTTTTTTTTCAGAGTGGTCATAAAAGCAGTGATTTCAAAAAGTCTGGCTTGGAAGGGTTTTAGGGCCAATTTGATTATCGCTAACAGGTACTGTCTCAGGAAAAAGGCTTTCAAGCTTCAAAGAAAAACACTTGTACAATGAAAGGGGGGTGGCCAGCTCTCCCAGCTCAGCTTTTCTCTGGTTTGGTTTGATTTTAGCAGTCTGGCTGTTCACTAAAAACAATCGAGAGTGTAGTGCTGGAAAAGCACAGCTGGTCAGGCAGCATCCGAGGAGCAGGAAAATCGACGTTTCGGGCAAAAGCCTTTCATCAGGGATGAGGCTTGGAGCCTCAGGGTGGAGAGATAAATGGGAGGGGGAGAGTGGATGGAGCTGGGTACAAGGTAGCTGAGAGTGCAATAGGTGGATGGAGTTGGGGTAATGGTGATAGGTTGGAAGCGAGGGTGGAGTGGGAAGGGGGGATGGAAGATGGACAGGTAAGATAGGTCATGAGGGTGGTGCTCAGCTGCAAGTCTGGAACTAGGATAAGGTGGGGGGAAGGGAAATGAGGAAACTGGTGAAAACCACATTGATGCCGAGGGGTTCGAGGGTCTCAATGTGGAAGATGAGGCATTCATCCTCCAGGTATCGGGTGGCAAGAACAGCTCAGCACTGTCCTCATGACCTATCCCACCTGTCCATCTTCCTTCCTACCTATCCGCTCCACCCTCCCCTCCGACCTATCACCTTTAACCCCACCTCCATCCACCTATTGCACTCTCAGCTACCTTCCCCCAGCCCCACCCCACCCCTCCCATTTATCTCTCCATGCTCGAGGATCCAAGCCTCATTCCTGATGAAGGGCTTTTGCCCAAAACATCGATTTTCCTGCTCTTTGGCTGCTGCCTGACCTGCTGTTCTTTTCCAGTAGCACAATCTCAACTCGAATCTCCAGCATCGGCAGTACTCACTTTCCCCTTGTTCACTGAAAGCAGTCAGTTCAGTTTGAGGCTGCTGGTCCAGGAAACAGCTACATGGAAGAAGGTGTTCCATGCTGAATCTCTCTGTCTCTCTCCTGTAAGACCCTGTGTTTGATTTTACCTTTTTTTGCAAAAAGGTGGTTATGGGTATTGTCGCAGGTATTTGGAACAGCATCATTAAGTTGGGATAATCTGTTGAGTCTTTGGATTGGTTAAGTTATTCAGTATTCTGTTCTTTTTTGTTTGTGTTTCATTCAGTAATCTTGGAAGTAAACTCTGTTTTGTTTAAGACTAAGTGCTTTGCTCCAACCTACATGTGACTCCAGACTCAAAGCAATGTGGTTGACCCTCAAATGCCTAATGGGTATTTGGGGATGGGCAATAAATGCTGACTTTGAATGAATAAAAAAAGTTCTCTGATCCACTGTGTGCTTTCCAGCATTTTCTATTTTGTCTCCACTTTCCAGCAGTCACTGCATGCTGCTTTGCACTAAGTCATTTTTTAAAATTAGAGTTATAGAGTCATAGAAATATACAGAGAAACAGACCCTTCGGTCCAACTTGTCCATGCTGACCAGATATCCTAAATTAATCTAGACCCATTTGCCAGCATTTGGCCCATATCCCTCTAAACCCTTCCTATTCATATACCCGGCCAGATTCCTGTCAAATGTTGTAATTGTACCAGCCTCCACCACTTTCTCGGGCAGCTCATTCCATACATGGACCACCGTGAAAAAGTTGCTCCTTTGGTCCTTTTTAAATCTTTCCCCTCTCACCTTAAACCTCTGCCCCTTGGTTTTTGGACCTTACCTTGTGGAAAAGACCTTGACTATTCACCATATCCATTTTCACCTGTCTTGCAGATTTCTGATTCCCTCAGATTCAGTATCTCACTAGATCTTTTAATCTTTGGAACCTGAAAGGAAAAAGAATGAATTTTTAATCTTTAAACCCTCCAATTGAGAGTTGTTAGTTGGGGAATTATGCCTGAGGGTGTGGCTGGAGTGCTGGGATAGGGGAGAGTGTGAGTAAGTTGCTCAATGTTATTGTTCGTCCATCAAATAGAACATAGAACATAGAAAAATACAGCGCAGTACAGGCCCTTTGGCCCTCGATGTTGCACCGATCCAAGCCCACCTAACCTACACTAGCCCACTATTCTCCATATGCCTATCCAATGCCCGTTTAAATGCCCATAAAGAGGAAGAGTCCACCACTGCTACTGGCAGGGCATTCCATGAACTCATGACTTGCTGAGTAAAGAATCTACCCCTAACATCTATCCTATACCTATCACCCCTTAATTTAAAGCTATGCCCCCTCGTAATAGCTGACTCCATACGTGGAAAAAGGTTCTCATGGTCAACCCTATCTAAACCCCTAATCATCTTGTAAACCTCTATCAAGTCACCCCTAAACCTTCTTTTCTCCAATGAAAACAGCCCCAAGTGCTTCAGCCTTTCCTCATACGATCTTCCTACCATACCAGGCAACATCCTGGTAAACTTCCTCTGCACCCGTTCCAGTGCCTCCACATCCTTCCTATAGTATGGCGACCAAAACTGCACACAATACTCCAGATGGTCAATTTACAAAGATGCAAATTAAAACCAGGACTCTCAGCCTCTTGAGCCTGCTTCTCTATTCATAGAATAGTGATAGAACTTTTACAACAGGGAAAGAGGCCCTTCAGCCCATCATGTCTATGCTAGTCATCAAATTTCCATTTGTTCTAATCCCATTTGCAGCACTTGAGGTACTGCAGCCTGTGTGCCCATAGCCTTGTATGCTACAATGCTTCAAATGTTATAGAGTCGTACAGATGTACTCCATGGAAACAGACCCTTCGGTCCAACTTGTCCATGCCGACCAGCTATCCCAACCTAATCTAGTTCCACCTATATACGAGGACCTGAGGGTCCCCACCTCAACCACCACCCTTTCAGGCAGTCAGTTCCAGATACTGCTACCCTCTGGGTGAAAACACTTTTCCACAAATTTGCCCTCAACCCCCTGCTCCTTATCTTAAAGCTGTGCCCTGCTCCCCACTCCTCACTCCATTATTGAGCTTTTTGCTAAGAGAACCTCTCCACCCTGTCTGTGCACCCTCGAACTTTGCACATGGAAAACAACTTCAGCCTCTCTTCACTGCTGAATCTCTCCAGCCCGGGCAACATCCTGGTGAATCTCCTCTGCATCTCCTCCTGTGCAATCCTGTCCTTCCTATAAATGTTGTGATCAGAGCTGCACACAGTACTTCAGCTGTGACCGAACTAACATTAGACACACCTCCATCATAACCTCTTGTGCTTATATTCAGTGCCTTGACTAATAAAGGCAAGTATCCCAAATGCCATCCAAACCATCTTATCTCTTTATTTCTGTCTTGAAGCAGGTGGACCCTTAGTTTGAGGTAGTGATCCCACATGAGGAGGGAGATTATGAAATTTGAACGGGTTCAGAAAAGATTTACAAGGATGTTGCCAGGGTTGGAGGGTCTGAGCTACAGAGAGAGGCTGATAGGCTGGGTCCATTTTCCCTGGAGCATTGGAGGCTGAGGGGTGACCTTATCGAGATTTATAAAATCATGAGGGGCATGGATAGGAGAAATAAACAAGGTCTATTTTTTTCAGTGGCAGTTGAAGTGGGAGGAGCAACAGCGAGGCCCAGAGGCCTGATGGGAAGGTAATTTTAAAGTGTATAAACTTACCTCATGTGTAGACAGAGCGCATGCTGAGCAGGAGTGGACATGGGACTGCTGGGTAAGTGAGGCTTGATATTTGGACAGTTGCTTTACCCAAAACACTTAAGCGGGTAGTGTCTCCCACCCGTCCTCCTCCTCGAACCAAAAGAAAGGTTCTGTGCACCGGATTGGTAAGTGGACTAGTTTTTATTTTATTTTTTAGTTTCTCAGTAGCTTCATTGGGAATTTAGAATAGTGGGAATGGAGGTTAGGGCAGCTGAATGTTCCTCCTGCAGAATGTGGGAGGTCAGGGTCACCTCTAGTGTCCCTGCTGACTGTGTCTGCGAGAAGTGCACCCAACTCCAGCTCCTCGAAAACCGCGTTAGGGAACTGGAGCTGGATCGTTCGGGAGGTGGATGGGGTTATTGAGAGAGAGTTACAGGGAGATAGTCACACCTCAGGTAAAAGGAGAAGGTCGATGGGCTACCGTCAGGGACGGAAAGGGAACCAGCAGGCAGTACAGGGATCCCCTGTGGCCGTTCCCCTCAACACTGACTGTGTGGAGTTTGCACGTTCTCCCCGTGTCTGCGTGGGTTTCCTCCAGGTGCTCCGGTTTCCTCCCACAGTCCAAAAGATGTGCAGGTCAGGTGAATTGGCCATGCTAAATTGCCCGTAGTGTTAGGTAAGGGGTCGATGTAGATGTAGATGTAGGGGTATGGGTGGGTACGCTTCGGCGGGGCGGTGTGGACTTGTTGGGCCGAAGGGCCTGTTTCCACACTGTAAGTAATCTAATCTAATCTAATCTAATCTAAACAAGTATACCATTCTGGATACTGTTGGGGAGGGACCACTTACCAGGAGTAAGCAATGGGGCACAGCTCTCTGGCATAGAGCCTGCTCCTGTTGCTCAGAAGGGAAGGGGGAAGTGCAATCGAGCTTTAGTCATTGGGGACTCCATAGTTAGGGGGACGGATAGGACCTTCTGTGGGAATGAGAGAGAATCACCGTTGGTGTGTTGGCTCCCAGGTGCCAAGGTTCGTGATGTCTCTGAGCATGTTTTCGGGATCCTTGAGACAGCAGGGGAGCAGCCCCAAGTCGTAGTCCACTTCGGCATCAACGACATAGTTAGGAAAAGAGATGCAAATTTAAGGCAGAAATTCAGGGAGCTCGGGTGGAAGCTTAGAGCTAGGACAAACAGAGTTGTTATTTTTGGTTTGTTGCCCGTGCCACGTGCTAGCAAGGCAGGAATAGGGATTGTGACAGGACGGAGGATTTTGGATTCTTGGATAATTGGGGCTCTTTCTGCAGTCATTGGGACCTCTATAAACAGGATGGTTTTCACCTGAACCAGAGGTGTACCAATATCCCAGGGAGGAGATTTGCCAATGTTATTCGGGAGGGTTTAAGCTAATTCAACAGTGGGGCTGGGAACTCAAATTGTAGTTCAAGAATACTGGAGGTTGAGAGCAGTGAGGTCAGAAAGAAGGTCTCAAGGTCGCGAGAGGGCACTGGCAAGCAAGAAGTTGGTTTGAAGTTTGTCGACTTCAATGCCAGGAGCACCCAGAATAAGGTAGGTGAACTGGCAGCATGGGTTGGTACCTGGGATTTCGATGCTGTGGCCATTTCAGAGATATGGGTAGAGCAGGGACAGGAATGGTTATTGCAGGTTATGGAATTTAGATGTTTCAGTAAGATCAGGGAAAATGATAAAAAGGAGGTTTGGGTGGGTGGCATTGTTAGTGCAGGACAGTATTATGGTTGCAGACAGGACTTTTTCAGTATTGTCTACTCAGGTAGTATGGGCTGAGGTTAAAAACAGGAAAGGAGAGGTTACCCTGTTGGGAGTTTTCAGTAGGCATCCAAATAGTTCCAGAGATGTAGAGGAAAGGATCGCAAAGATGATTTTTGATAGGAGCGAGAGTGACAGGTTAGGTGTTATGGGGTTCTTTGTATTGACTGGGAATACTATAGTTCAAGTACTTTAGATGGGTCAGTTTTTGTCCAATGTGTGCAGGACGATCTCCTGATATAGTATGTAGATAGGCCAACAAGAGGCAAGGTCACATTGGATTTGGTACTGGGTAATGAACCCGGCCAGGTATTAGATTTGGAGGTAGGTGAGCACTTTGCTGATACTGACCACAATTTGGTGATGAAAAGGGATAGGTATATACCGCAGGGCAAGAGTTACTGCTGGGGGAAAGGCTGATGTGATTAGGCAAGATGTAGGATACAAAGGATGGGGAAGGAAACTGCAGGGGATGGGCACAGTTGTAATGTGGAGCTTATTCAAGGAACAACTACTGCTTGTCCTTAATAAGTATGCACCAATCAGGCAGGGAATAAGTTGTTGAGCGTGGGAACCTTTGTTTATTAAGGAAGTTGATTCACTTGTTAAGAGGAAGAAGATGGCTTATGTTAGGATGAGATGCGAAGACTCAGTTCGGGCACTTGAGAGTTACAAGCTAGCCAGGAAAGACCTAAAGAGACAGCTAAGATGAGCCAGGAGAGGTCGTGAGAAGTTGTTGGCGGATAGGATCAAGGAAAACCCTAAGGCTTTCCATAGGTATGTCAGGAACAAAAGAATGACTGGACTAAGATTAGGGCCAATCAAGGATAGTAGTGGGAAGTTGTGCGTGGTGTCAGAGGAGATGGGAAAGCACTAAATAATTATTTTTCATCAGTATTCACACTGTCAAAAGACAATGTTGTTGAGGACAAGACTGAGATACAGGCTACTAGACGAGATGGGACTGAAGTTCTCAAGGAGGAGGTGTCAGCAATACTGGAAAGTTTAAAAATTCATAAGAAGGTGACCAAACAGGTGGATGTGGGTAAAGCAGTTGATGTGGTGTATATGGATTTCAGTAAGGTGTTTGATAAGGTTCCCCACGGTAGGCTATTGCACAAATTATGGAGGCATGGGATTGAGGGTGATTTAGCAATTTGGATCAGAAATTGGTTAGCTGAAAGAAGACAGAGGGTGGTCATCCTGGAATTCAGTTACTAGTGGTGAACTACAAGGATCTGTTTTGGGTCCACTGCTGTTTGTCATTTTATAAATGACCTGGATAAGGGCATGGATGAATGGATGAGTAAATGTGTGGATGACACTAAGGTCAGTAGAGTTGTGGATATTGACAAAGGATGTTGTGGGTTATAGAGGGATATGGGTAAGCTGTAGAGCTGGACTGACAGGTGGCGGAAAAGTCTGAGGTGATTCACTTTGGAAGGAGCAACAGGAATGCAGAGTACTGGGCTAATAGTAAGATTCTTGGTAGTGTAGATGAGCAGAGAGATCTCGGTGTCCAGGTACGTAGATCCCTGAAAGTTTCCACTCGGGTTGATAGGTTGTTAAGAAAGCATATGACGTGTTCACTTCTATTAAGTTAAAAATCACACAACACCAGGTTATAGTCCAACAGGTTTAATTGGAAGCACTAGCTTTCGGAGCAACACTCAGCAGTTGTCCGAAAACCAGCGTACTTCCAATTAAACCTGTTGGACTATAACCTGGTGTTGTGTTATTTTTAAACTTAGTACACCCCAGACCAACACCGGCATCTCCAAATCTTCGCTTCTATTAGAAGAGGGATCGAATTTCAGAAACAATAAGGTTATGCTACAGCTGTACAAAACACTGGTACGGCCACATTTGGGGTATTGCGTACAGTTCTAGTCACTGCATTATAGGAAGGATGTGGAAGCTTTGGAAAGAGTTCAGAGGAGATTCACTGGGTTACTGCCTGGTATGGAGGGAAGGTCTTATGAGGAAGGATTTGAGGCTATTTTTGTTACAGAGAAGAAGGTTGAGAGGTGACTGAATTGAGACATATACGATAATCAGAGGGTTAGATAGGATGGACAGTGAGAGTCTTTTTCCTCGGATGGTGATGGCTAACATGAGGGGACATCGCTTTAAATTGATGGCTGCTCAGATATAGGACAGATGTCAGTGGCAGTTTCTTAACTCAGAGAGTAGTAGGGATGTGGAACGTACTGCCTGCAATGATAGCAGACTCGCCAACTTTAAGGGCATTTAAATGGCCATTGGATAGATGTATGGATGAAAATGGAATAGTGTAGGATAGATGGGCTTCAGATTGGTTTACGTCAGAGTGGTGCTGGAAAAGCCCAGCAGGTCAGGCAGCATCCCCATCTGCAGTCCTCACTTTTGCCTTTCAGATTGGTTTCACAAGTCAGCGCAACATCGAGAGTCGAATGGCCTGTACTGCACTGTAATGTTCTGTGTTCTGTGTTCGATGTCTTTTCCCTGGGGTGGGGGAGTCCAGAACTAGAGGACATAGGTTGAAGGTGAGAGGAGAAAGATTTAAAAGGAGCCTAACGGGTAACTTTTTCACACAGAGGGTGATGTGTGTATGGAATGAGCTGCCAGAGGAAATGGTGGAGGCTGGTACAATTACAACATTTAAAAGGCATCTGGATGGGTATATGAATAGGAAGGGTTTAGAGGCATATAGGCCAAGTGCTGGCAAATGGAACTAGATTAGGTTAAGTTATCTGATCAGCATGGACAAGTTGGATTGAAGGGTCTGTGTCTGTGCTGTAAATCTCTATGACTCTATTACTCTCTAAATGATAGAAGTTTCCCCTGATTCCATAACATTAGATAGATGATCTCTTTCACTACTTTTCCAGCTTGAGTTGGACAAAATACAGCTATAATTTATAAGCTGCTATTAACATAGAATAAAGTTTAAACTCACTTGGCAAGAGGTTTAATCTCTTTTCAATGGAGCCATGTGGTATTTGACAGGGCAGTCGGGGCTAAAGACAGAAAATTCTAGAATTACTCAGCCAGTCAGGCAACAGATGTGGAGGGAGAAACAATAGACGATAAGCACTGAAAAGCAAGAAGACAGAAAAGGGTGGAAATTTAATCTATTTGGACTCAGGCAGCTGTAGGGATAGGTCAAAATATTGGAAAATAGATGGACGCCCATTACAATTATTTAACCAACATCTCTATGCTGAGGTAAAATTATCTGCCACGTGAAATCCTTTGTGGTATAACATGATTACAATTACTTTCCCTTACATTTGTGGAAATATTTGACAGATTGAGCTTTTTAATTACCAAAAAAAAGGAATAAATCACTGTCTGCGTCATGTGGTACATAAACCGACACAGTTCTCAAAGGCACCAAATCCACTGAAGACAAGAGCAGTGACACTAAAATTATCCTGATTCACTTGTGTTCAGGAGAATGATTCTGACCCAGATTTTACCACAAAAAATCATCTTAATGTTCTACATTACTGAGATATAGGTCATTTCATGACTAACACATTTTCTCTTCAGTTTTATTGGTGACCTACATCAGAAGCCTTGACCTTTCTATCTTGGCTTCCTCATGTGTAATGGTCGTCAAACCTCATCTCTCAAATATAAGTGAAAACGTGGAATTCCTCTATCCTTTGTACACTTTTGTATTCTTTTATTTTTGTTTCTCAATTTATTGCAATCCTTCTTTAACCTGGCCTCTCACACATGATTGTAATCTCTTCAACATTGATGGCCAAGGAGGTGACAGCAGGGTGGTGTTAAACAGAGAACAGTACAGCTACAAGAACAGGCCCTTTGGCCCAGCTTGTCTGCACTGATCTTTGTCCCATTCTAAACCAATCTCATGTGCCCTGCCCATGGTCCTTATCCCTCCCTGCATGTTCATGTATTTCTCTAAATACCACGGAAACACAGCTAATATATCTGCTTCTACCACCTCCTCTGGCAGAGTGTTCCAGGCACCTACTATCCTCTGTGTAAAACACTTGCCTCACACATCTCCTTTAAGCTTTTGCACTCTCACTTAACTCTATGCCGCCTGGTATTTGACATTTCCAATCTGGGAAAAAGACTCTGACTATCCAGGCAAAAGTGGGTACTGCAGATGCTGGAGATGAGAGTCAAGATTAGAGTGGTGCTGGAAAAGCACAGCAAGCCAGGCATTATCTGAGCAGCAGGAACATTGTCATGCTCCCCGGGTGCCGCCTGACCTGCTGTGCTTTTCCAGCACCACTCTAATCTTAACTTTGACTATCCACGCCTCTCATGATTTTCGATACTCCTATCAGGTCACTCTTCAGCCACTGATGCTTGAGCGAAAACAACCCAAGTTTATCCAACCTCTCTTTATAGCCAACACACTCCAAATCCAGGCAACATCTTGGTAAACCTCTTTTGCACCCCCTCCAGGGCCTGCAGTGACCAGAACGGCACATAATACTGTAAATGTGGCCAAGCTAAAATTTCATACAACTGCAACATTCCTCATCAACTTTTATACTCAATACCCCAACAATGAAGGCAAGCATATGTACACCTTTTCTTTAACCATCTAAAACACTTGTGTTGCCACTTTCAGGGAGCTATGGACCTGTCCCTCAAGATCCCTCTGTATGTCAATGTTCCTCAGGGTCTGGCTATTTACTGTGTACTTTCGTCTTCCACTTGACTTCCCAAAGTTCATCACCTCACACTTGTCCAGATTAAACGCCATTTGCCATTTTCCGCTTTACTTTCCAACTTATCTATATCCTGCTTTGTCCTTTAGTATCTTTACTCACTATCCACAACTCCACCAATTTCATATTGCCTGCAAACTTACAAATTGACCATCTCCATTTTCATCCAAATCACTTACACAAATTAAAACCAACAAAGGTCCCAGCATTAACCTTTATGGAACATCATGGGCCTCCAATAACAAAAATACTCTTCCACAAATACTCTCTGTCTTCTGTGACCAAGTCAATTTTGTATCCAATTTAAGGTTGGTTCCCATGTGATTTAGCCTTCTGTACCCAGTCCATCTTTGTCACTTCTGCAAAAAACTCAATCAAATCTGCAGGACATAAATACTCCTGCCCAAAGCCACGGTGTCTTTTGTTTATAAGTCCCTACTACTGATATAAAGCTCACCAGCTTGTGATTTCCCAGACTATCCTTCTTAATCAAAGGAACAACATTGGTTTTTCTCCAGTCCACGGGGATCTCGCTTGTGACTGATTTTGTACAAGGCTTCAGCAATTTCTTCCCTTGCTTCTCTCAGCATTCTGGGATAGATCTCATTAGGTCCTGGGAACCTGTTCACCATAATGCCTTTCCCAACACCCAATACCTCCTCCTTCTTCTTATTGACAGGGCCTAGAAAATCAGGTGATGATTCCCCACAGCAGATTCGCCGCTGATGATTAGCCATTGCCGGTTCGCCACCAGCGTTTCTCCACTGGGGTCGTTTGACCTCTGGAGACTATTCACCACCGGAAATATATATATGTAGTGATTATTTTCCGTCTCGCCTGTTCCTTCATACTTCTCAGTCCCCTTTATTTATACAACTACATCCTACATATTGATAAAAAAAGAGGTAAAATAAATATCATTTTATAGGTTAATTCTAACTTCAGGAAAACATTCTCTCACAGCACTGATAGCTGCCTGCTCAAAGTCACAGTGGCTATACTGTGGTCTGGGATTAGGTACCAAGGACTTCACCATTTCAAACATGCATACATACGTTGACACTGCTTATTTGGTCGAAGTTTATACAATATTGGATGAACCCCATCAAGTGCTTTTTGCTAAAATACAATATACAATATGTGGATCCATCTATTACATCGGCCCCTTTGTTCACATTGCCAAAACTTAATACTTGAATCACTCTTGGATAGTTTATCAAAAATATATACAAAACCATCGTGGTAAAACTTCTTATTTTCACGTTTACTAATAATTTCTGTTTCCATGCTAACACTTCCTGTTCCAAAAATACAAACTTAAATAAAACTCTCCAGTAATGAAAATAAGTTGTTACTGAAACAACGCAAACACTACCTTAAGCAATATAATGACAATTTTGTATACCACCAATATTCAAAATATATGACTTACTTGCGGTGGCGAAGCCTCTTCAGTGGCCAAAGGGCAGTGGTCAATCGTCTTCAGTGGCCAATGGGCAGTGGTGAATCATCTTCAGTGGCCAATGGGCTGTAGCGAAGCCTCTTCAGTGGTCAATGGGCAGTGGCGAATTGGCAGCGGCGAATCTGCTGTGGCGAATGGTCCCATCATGATCAGGATGCCCTTCAGATAATGCATGGACCAGTTGGCAGGAGTACTTGGAAACATCTTTAACTTCTCCTTTCTACGATGAAAGCTTCCCACCTCCTTCAAGAAGACCATTATCATCCTGCTGTCAAAACAACTCAGGCAATGTGCCATAATGAATACCACCAATGGCTCTAACATCTAGTATTACAAAGTGCTTCAAAAGGTTAGTAATGCCACACATCAACTCCAGCCTCCCAGATTGCCTTGATCCACAACAATTCATCCACCATTGCAACAGATCCATAGCAGGTGCCATCTCCCTGGCCTTACATTCATCCCTGGAACATCTGGATTATAGAGGCACCCAAGGTGACTCCTATTTATTGACATTAGCTCTGTCTTTAGCACCTTAATTCCAACTAAACCCACCTCCAAACTCCAAGAGCTAGGACTCTGCACTTCACTCCGCAACTGGATCCTTGACTTTCTGAATTGTAGGCTGCAGTCAGTAAGAATATGTGACAATACCTCCTCCATGATAATCCTCAACACTGGCTGTGTACTCAGCCCCCTACAGTACTCCTTCCTACACTCAACAACTGTGTGGCCAAAGTCTGCTCCAACTCCATTTACAAATTTGCTGATGACACAACTTCAAACGACGCTGAGACAGAATACAGGGAGGAGAGAGATAGCCTAATAGCATGGTGTAAAGACAACAATCTCTCCCTCAATGTCAGCAAGATGAAGGAGCTGGTTATTGACTTCAGGAAGCAGAACGTTGGACATGCCCCTGTCTGTATCAATGGTTCTGAGGTGGAGATGGTCAACAGCATCAAGCTCCAAGGAATAAATATCACCAACAATCTGTCCTGGTCTATCCACCTCGATGCTACAGTCGAGAAAGCACACCAAGCCCCTACTTCCTCAGAAGGCTAAGGAAATTCGACATGTCCACAATGCTCCTACCAATTTTTATAAGTGCATCATAGAAAGCATCCTATCTGGAATCATCACAGCTTAGTTTGGCAACTGCCCTGCCCAAGACTGCAAGAAATTACAGAGAGTTGCCTCAGTCCATCATGAAAACCATCCTTCCATCCATTAACTCTGCCTACACTTCCCACTGTCTTGGGAAAGCAGCCAACATCATTAAAGACCCCTCCTGCCTTGTTTATACTTTCTTCCACCCTCTTCCATTGGGAGACGATATAAAAGTTTGATACCTACAGATTCAAGAACAGCTTCTTTCCCACTGTTATCAGACTTGTGAATGGACCACTCATACATTAGAGTTGATCTTTCCCTGCACCTTCTCTGTAGCTGTAACACTATATTCTGCATTCTGTTCTATTACCCTGATGACCTTATGTAAGGTATGATTTGTCTGGATAGCACACAGTACAATACATTCCACCGTATCTCAGTACATGTGACAGTAATAAACTAAATCAAATCAAATCAAATATTACCATTCTCTGTGTCTTTCTACTTGGTGAGTACCTCTACAAAATACTCATTCAGGACCTCACCCACCTCCTCTGGTTCTACTCCCTCCTTTGTGCATGAGTGGACCTACCCTTTCTCAGGTTACACACTTACTCGGAAGGTTTGTATAAAATGCCATTGGACTCTCATTAATCTGAGATACCAATGAAATGTCATGGCCCCTTTTAGCCCTCGGAATTCCTTTCCTGCTTCCTTTGTATTCCTCAAGAGTCTTTTCTGATTTCCGTTTCCGAAATGTTATAGAATCATAGGGATGAACAGCATGGAAACAGACCCCTCGGTCCAACCTGTCCACGCCGACCAGATATCCCAACCCAATCTAGTCCCACCTGCCAACACCCAGCCCATATCCCTCCAAACACTTCCTATTAGTATAGCCATCCAAATGACTCATAACAAAGCCGATGAACTAATGGCACAGATAATAGTGAATGATTATGATGTAGTAGGCATCACAGAGACTTGGTTACAGGGGGGTCAGGACTGGCAGTTAAACCTCCATGGTTTTTCAACTTATCGAAAAGACAGAGAGGTGGGCAGAGGGGGTGGGGTTGCCTTGTTAGTTAAGAACAAAATTAAATCTATGGTATTGAATGACATAGCGTCGGATGATGTGGAGTCTGTGTGGGTGGAATTGAGGAACCACAAAGGCAAAAAAACCATAATTGGAGTTGTGTACAGACCTCCTAATAGTGGTCAGGACCAGGGACGCAACATGTACTGGGAAATAGAGAAGGCATGTCAGAAAGGCAAGGTTACATTGATCATGGGAGACTTCAATATGCAGGTGGACTGGGTAAATAATGTTGCTAGTGGATCTAAAGAAAGGTAATTCATGGAATGCTTACAGGACGGCTTTTTGGAACAGCTAGTCATGGAGCCCACAAGGGAGCAGGCTATTCTGGACCTAGTGCTTTGCAATGAACCAGACTCTATAAAAGATCTTAAAGTAAGGAAACCCTTAGGAAGTAGTGACCATAATATGGTAGAGTTCAGTCTGGAGTTTGAAAGGGAGAAGGCAAAATCTGATGTAATGGTGTTACAGTTGAATAAAGGTAATTATGAAGGCATGAGAGAGGAACTGACTAAAATAGACTGGAAGCAGAGGCTAACCGGGAAGACAGTAGAGCAAAAATGGCAGGAGTTTGTAGGTATAATTGAGGACACTGTACAGAGGTTCATTCCCAAGAAAAGAAAGATTAACCGGGGAGGGATTAGACAACCTTGGCTGACAAAGGAAGTCAGGAAATGTATTAAAGAAAAAGAGAGATCCTATAAAGTGGCTAAGAATAGTGGGAAATCAGAAGATTGGGAAGGATACAAAAGCAAACAGAGGATAACAAAGAGTGTAATAAGAAATGAGAGGATCAAATATGAAGGTAGGCTAGCCAGTAGTATTAGAAATAATAGTAAAAGTTTCTTTCAGTACATAAGAAACAAACAACAGGCAAAAGTAGACATTGGGCCACTTCAAACTGATGCAGGAAGCCTAGTGATGGGAGATAAGGAAATAGCAGGAGAACTTAATAAGTACTTTGCGTCAGTTTTCACAGTGGAAGACATGAGTAATATCCCAAAAATTGAAGGGTGTCACGGGGCTGAGTTGAGTATGGTTGCCATTACGAAAGAGATAGTGCTAGAAAAGTTAAAAAGTCTTAAAATTGATAAATCTCCTGGTCCCGATGGGATACACCCTAGAGTTCTGAGAGAGGTGGCTGAGGAAATAGCAGAGGCATTGGTTAAGATCTTTCAAGAGTCACTGGAGTCAGGAAAGGTCCCGGATGATTGGAAGATGGCTGTAGTAACCCCCTTGTTCAAGAAAGGATCAAGGCAAAAGATGAAAAATTATAGGCCAATCAGCTTAACCTCGGTTGTTGGTAAAATTCTAGAATCCATCATTAAGGATGAGGTTTCTAAATTCTTGGAAGAGCAGAATCTGATTAGAACAAGTCAACATGGATTTAGTAAAGGGAGGTCATGCCTGACAAACCTGTTGGAATTTTTTGAAGAGGTAACAAGTAGGTTAGACCAGGGAAACCTAGTGGATGTGGTCTATCGAGACTTTCAAAAGGCCTTTGATAAGGTGCCACACGGGAGGCTGCTGAGCAAGGTGAGGGCCCATGGTGTTCGAGGTGAGCTGCTGGGATGGATTGAGGATTGGCTGTCTGACAGAAGGCAGAGAGTTGGGATAAAAGGTTCTTTTTCAGAATGGCAGCCGGCGACGAGCGGTGTCCCGCAGGGTTCGGTGCTGGGGCCACAGCTGTTCGCATTATATATTAATGATTTGGATGAGGGAACCGGGGGCATTCTAGCGAAGTTTGCCGATGATATGAAGTTAGGTGGACAGGCAGGTAGTACTGAGGAAGTGGGGAGGCTACAGAAGGATCTAGACAGGTTGGGAGAGTGGTCCAGGAAATGGCTGATGGAATTCAACGTGAGCAAGTGCGAGGTCTTGCACTTTGGCAAAAAGAATAAAAGCATGGACTACTTTCTAAATGGTGAGAAAATTAATAAAGCCAAAGCACAAAGGGATCTGGGAGTGCTAGTTGAGGATTTGTGGGCGGCACGGTGGCACAGTGGTTAGCACTGCTGCCTCACAGCGCCAGAGACCCGGGTTCAATTCCCGCCTCAGGCGACTGACTGTGTGGAGTTTGCACGTTCTCCCCGTGTCTGCGTGGGTTTCCTCCGGGTGCTCCGGTTTCCTCCCACACTCCAAAGATGTGCAGGTCAGGTGAATTGGCCATGCTAAATTGCCCGTAGTGTTAGGTAAGGGGTAGATGTAGATGTAGGGGTATGGGTGGGTTATGCTTCGGCGTGGCGGTGTGGACTTGTTGGGCCGAAGGGCCTGTTTCCACACTGTAAGTAATCTAAGTAATCTAAATCTAATCTAAGTAAAGGTAAACATGCAGGTTGAGTCTGTGATTAAGAAAGCGAATGCAATGTTGTCTTTTATCTCAAGAGGGTTGGAATATAAAAGCACTGTTGTGCTACTAAGACTTTATAAAGCTCTGGTTAGGCCCCATTTGGAGTACTGTGTCCAGTTTTGGTCCCCACACCTCAGGAAGGACATACTGGCACTAGAACGTGTCCAGCGGAGATTCACACGGATGATCCCTGGAATGACAGGTCTAGCATATGAGGAACGGCTGAGGATACTGGGATTGTATTCGTTGGAGTTTAGAAGATTAAGGGGAGATCTAATAGAGACGTACAAAATAATACATGGCTTGGAAAAGGTGGACGCTAGGAAATTGTTTCTGTTAGGCGAGGAGACTAGGACCCGTGGACACAGCCTTAGAATTAGAGGGGGTAAATTCAGAACAGAAATGCGGAGACATTTCTTCAGCCAGAGAGTGGTGGGCCTGTGGAATTCATTGCCACGGAGTGCAGTGGAAGCCGGGACGCTAAATGTCTTCAAGGCCGAGATTGATAGATTCTTGTTGTCTAGAGGAATTAAGGGCCACGGGGAGAACGCTGGCAAGTGGAGCTGAAATGCGCATCAGCCATGATTGAATGGCGGAGTGGACTCGATGGGCCGAATGGCCTTACTTCCACTCCTATGTCTTATGGTCTTATGGTCTAAATGTTGTAATTGTACCAGCCTCCAACACTTCCTCTGGTAGCTCATTCCATACATGTACCACCCTCTGTGTGAAAAAGTTTCCCCTGAGGTCTCTTCTATATCTTTCCCCTCTCACCCTAAACCTATACCCTCTAGTTCTGGACTCCCTGACCCCAGGGAAAAGACTTTGTCTATTTATCCTATCCATGCCCCTCATAATTTTGTAAACCTCTATAACGTCACCCCTCAGCCTCCGAAGCTCCAGGGAAAACAGCCCCAGCCTGTTCAGCCTCTCCCTATAGCTCAAATCCTCCAACCCTTGCAACATCCTTGTAAATCTTTTCTGAACCCTTTCAAATTTCACAACATCCTTCCAACAGGAAGGAGACCAGAATTGCATGCAATATTCCAACAGTGGCCTAACCAACGTCCAGTACAGCCTCAACATGACCTCCAAAATCCTGTACTCAATACTCTGACCAATAAAGGAAAGCATACCAAATGCCTTCTTCACTATCCTATCTACCTGAGACTCCATGTTCAAGGAGCTATGAACCTGCACTCCAAGGTCTCTTTGTTCAGCAATACTTCCTAGGACCTTACCATTAAGTGTATAAGTCCGCTAAGATTTGCTTTCCCAAAATGCAGCACCTCACATTTATCTGAATTAAACTCTATCTGCCACTTCTCAGCCCATTGGCCCATCTGATCAAGAGCCTGTTGTAATCTGAGGTAACCCTCTTCACTGTCCACTACACCTCCAATTTTGGTGTCATCTGCAAACTTACGAACTGTACCTCTTATGTTCACATCCAAATCATTTATATAAATGATGAAAAGTAGAGGACCCAGCACTGATCCTTGTGGCACTCCACTGGTCACAGGCCTCCAGTCTGAAAAACAACCCTCCACCACCACCCTCTGTCTTCTACTTTCAAGCCATTCCATATCCAAATTATAGTTGCCCCTCTACTCCCTGTGATCTGCTTCCTTGTACTTTTCAATTAAAATTTCAATAACTCTTGTCATCCAGATGCACAGAGATGGACAGTAAATGCTTGCCCAGCCAGTGATGCCCTCATCCTGTGAATGAATAAAAAATAAAATTGTAGTCCCACGTTCTAATCTAGACTCTCAGCTCATCTGTTATACTCCTTACATTAAAATAAATACACTTCAGCCCTCCAGTCCGGCTGTACTCATTAACCTGGCCCTGTCTGTTTGTCCTACTAGACTTACTTGACTTAACATTGACCTTGTCCTCAGTCACTCCACATACTGACCTACTGCTATGGTTCCCATCCCTTGCTGCACAAGTTTAAACCTTCCTGAGGGGCACTAACAATCCTCCCTGCCAGAATATTAATGCCCCTTCAGTTTAGGTGCAACCTGTCCTTCTTGCACAGATCCCACCTGACCCAGAAGAGATCCCAATGATCCACACAGGTGAAGTCCTCTCTCCTACACCAGCTCTTTAGCTATGCGTGGTTAGTATTATCTTCCTATTTCTGGCTTCAATTGCAAGTGGCACAGGGAGTAATCCCAAAGTTACAACCGTCAAGGTCCTGCTTTTCAACTTTCTACCCAACTCACTAACTTCAATGTGCAGGACCTCATTGCCCCTCTTGCTGATGTGGTTATTACCAAGATGGACCATGACCTCTTGCTGTTCACCCTCCCCATTCAGAATATCCTGTGCCCACTCAGAGACATTCTTGACAATGGCGCCAGGGAGGCAATATGCCATCCTGGAGTTTCACTCACTCCCATAAAAAAACCCTATCTGTGCCCCTGACTATAGTGTGCCCTACTACTTTGACACCAGACTCTCCACAGTTCCATTCACAGTCATGGTGAATAAACCAACTTCTCCCAGAATCCTGCTCAGTCACTTTTCATTGCTGCCCTCTGTTGGTGTCGTTCAGTTCTGCAGGGATGTAAGTAAAGTTCTGGGTACCGGTTCGAATCCCATCACAGCAGATGATGAAATTTGGGTACAACTACACAGATCGAAATATTGTTAAAAAAATATATCTGTTTCACCTTTAAGGAAATAAATTGTCTGTTTGCACCTGGTCTGGCCTATGTCAATGTGAGTGAGTCTCACCCTCTCTTTAAAATAGCTAAGCAAGCTACTCGGTTGTATCAATTACTAGCAAGTCTCAAGAAAGGGACATAATGAGACAAACCGCCTGAACTGCAGTGACTCAAGATGAAAGTTTACCATCATCTTCTTGAGGGTAGCTAGGTACGGGTCACGCATGCTGGCCGAACTGTTGATGCACACTCCCCATGAGTAAATAAAAGTCTGCTGACTTGCCGTAAGTTCTGAAGTCCTCTCTCTCTCTCTCTCTCTCTCTCTGTCTCTCTCCCTCCCTCTCTGTCTCTGTCTCTCTCACTCTCTGTCTCTCTCGCTCTCTCTGTCTCTCTCTCTCTCTGTCTCTCTGTCTGTCTCACTCGCTCTCTCTGTCTCTGTCTCTCTCACTCTCTCTTTCTCTCTCTCTCTCACATGTGAGCATTACTGGCTAGATCAGCATTTATTGCTCACCCCTCGTAGCCCTTGGGAATGTGGCGGTGAGCTGGCTTCTTAAAGTACTGTAGGTATAGAGGAAGTTGCAGGGTTTTGACACAGCAACAGTGAAGTAATAGTGATATATTTCCAAGTCAGGATGGTCGGCGTCTTGGAGGGGAACTTGCGGGTGTTCCCATGGATCTGCTGTCCTTGTCCTTCTCAGTGGCAATAATTATGGATTTATTAGGTGGTGTCTGAGGGTCTTTGGTGAATTTCTGCAGTACATCTTGTAGATATATGCACTGCTGCTACTGAGCATCAGTGGTGAGGGAATGGCTGCTTGTGGATGTGATGCCAATCAAGCCGGCTGGGTTGCTGAATGGTGTCAAGCTTGTCCTTGGAAATGGCGAGTGGGGAGTATGCCATCACATCACGGACTTGTGCCTTGTGGATGGTGGAGAGGCCTTTAGAGTCAGGAGATGAGTTACTCTCTGTAATATTCCCAGCCTCTGACTTGTTCTTGCAGTCATTGCATTTATATGGCAAATAGAGTTGAATTTGTGGTCAATGGTAGATGCCAAAGTATTGATAGTGGGATAACTCAATGATGGTAATGCTATCGAATACATTAAGTTGCTGGTTAGATTATTGGAGACGGCCATTACCTGGCAGTATGTGGTGCAAATGTTACTTGTCATGTGCCAGCCAAGCTTGGATATTGTCCAGATCTTGTTGCATTTGAACACGGACTGCTTCAGTATTTGAGGAGTTGCAAATGTTGCTGAACATTGTGCTGGCATTAGCGCACACCCCTGCTTCTGACCCTCTGATGGAGGGAAGAGAGTTCATGCAGCAGCTAATAAGGATAGTTGTGCCAAGAACACTTCTCTGCGAAATCCCTGCAGAGATGTTGTGGAGCTGACCTCCACCAACCACAACCAGCAATCCATGTGCCAGCCGTGACTCTAATAATTGGAGGCTTGTCCCTGATGCTTATTGATTCCAGTTATACGAGAGATCCTCGATGCCACATTCCAGTCGAGATATCAACAACTGTCACTCTCATGTCCCCTCTGCAATTTAGTCTATGTTTGTACCAAGCCTGGAATGAGGTCAGGAGCTGAGTGGGTCTGGCTGAACCCAAACGAATCAGTAACAAAAACAGAAATTGTCACGGAAACTCAGCAGGTCAGGCAGCAACAGAATTTACCTTTGAAAGTGTTCAGAAGGGGAGACAGCGGTAGTGAGCTGGAGTGACAACAGTAGTGAGCTGCAGAGACAGAGATAGTGATCAGGAGAGACAGTGGTTGTGAGATGGAGAGACAATGGTAGTGAGCTGCAGAGATAGCGGTAGTGAGCTGCAGAGACAGTCGTAGTGATCAGGAGGGACAGCGTTAGTGATCAGGAGAGACAGTGGTAGTGAGATGGAGAGACAACGGTAGTGAGCTGGAGAGATAGCAGTAGTGATCGGCAGAGATAGCGGTAGTGAGCTGCAGAGACAGTGGTAGTGAGCTGGTAAGACAGCGGTAGTGAGCTGGGGAGACAGCGGTAGTGAGCTGGGGAGACTGTGCTACTGAACTGCAGATAATGTGGTAGTGAACTGCAGAGACAGCTATAGTGAGATGGAGAGACAGCGGTAGTGAGCTGGTGAGCCAGAGGTAGTGAGCTGGAGAAACAGAGGTAGTGAGCAACAGAGACAGCAGTATTGAGCTGGGGAGAGAGATGTAGTGAGCTGCTGAAACAGTGGTAGTCAGCTGCAGAGATAGTGGTAGTGAGCTGCAGAGACAAGAGTAGTGAGCTGGAAAGACAGCTGTAATGAGCTGGAGAGACAGCGATAGTGTGCAGCAGAGACAGCGATTGTGAGATGCAGAGGAAGCAGTAGTGAACTTGAGAGATAGTGTTAGTGAGCGGTAGTGAGCTGGGGAGACACAGGTAGTGAGCTGGAGCGACAGAGGTAGTGAGCTGGGGAGACAGTGGTAGTGAGCTGGAGAGACAGAGGTAGTGAGCTGGGGAGACAGTGGTAGTGAGCTGGAGAGACAGAGGTAGTGAGCTGGAGAGACAGTGGTAGTGAGCTGGTGAGACAGAGATAGTGAGCTGGTGAGACAGAGATAGTGAGCTGCAGTGATAGTGGTCGTGAGCTGCAGAGACAGTGGTAGTGAGCTGGAGAGACAGTGGTAGTGAGCTGGTGAGACAGAGATAGTGAGCTGCAGTGACAGCGGTAGTGAGCTACAGAGACAGTGGTAGTGAGCTGGTGGGAAAGCAATAGTGAGCTACAGCAACAGCGGTAGTGAGCTACAGAGACAACAGTTGTGAGCTGGATAGACAGCAGTTGTGAGCTTCAGAGACAGGAGTAGTGAGTTGGAGTGACAATGGTAGTGAGCTGGAGAAACAGCGGTAGTGAGATGGAGAGACAGCGGTAGTGAGCTGCAGAGACAGAAGTAGTGAGCAGCAGAGAAAGTGGTTCTGAGCTGCAGAGGTAGCATTAGTGAGCTTGAGAGAAAGTGGTAGTGAGCTGCAGAGACAGTGATAGTGAGTTGGAGAGACAGCGATAGTGAGCTGGAGAGACAGCGGTAGTGAGCTGGAGAGACAGTAGTAGTGAGCTGTAGCGATAGCGGTAGTGAGCTGGAGAGACAATGGCAGTGAGTTGCAGAGACAGCAGTAGTGAGCTTCAGAGACAGAGGTCGTGAGCTGGAGACACAGTAGTAGTGAGCTGGAGAGATATGGAGGTGAGCTGGTGGGACAGCGGTAGTGAGCTGCAGCGATAGAGGGAGTGAGCTGCAGAGACAGCGGTAGTGAGCTTCAGAGACAGAGGTAGTAAGCTGGAGAGACAGTGGTGTTGAACTGGTGAGACAGCGATAGTGAGCTGCAGAGACAATGGTAGTGAACTGGAGAGACAGCAGTAGTGAGCTGATAGACAGCGGTAGTGAGCTGGAGTGACAGACGAAATGAGCTGGAGAGACAGTGGTCGTGGTCTGGAGTGACAGTGATAGTGAGCTACAGGTACAGCAGTAGTGAGCTGGAGAGACAATGGTAGTGAGTTGGAGCAACAGCAGTAGTGAGCTGCAGAGATATCAGTAGTGAGCTGCAGAGACAGTGATAGTGAGCTGCAGAGACAGCAGTAGTGAGCTGGAGAGACAGCTGTAGTGAGCAGCGGAGAAAGCGGTTGTGAGCTGCTGAGGTAGCATTAGTGAGCTTGAGAGACAGTGGGAGTGGGCTGGAAAAACAGCAGTCGAGAGCTGGAGAGACAGCTGTAGTGAGCTGCAGTAAGAGACAATGATAGTGAGCTGGAGCGAGAGAGGTAGGGAGCTGGAGAGACAGTGGTAGTGGTCTGGAGTGACAGCGATATTGAACTACAGAGACAGCGGTAGTGAGCCGGAGAGACAACAGTTGTGAGTTCGATAGACAGCGGTAGTGAGCTGGAGAGACAGTGGTAGTGAGCACCAGAGACAGAGGTAGTGACCTGGAGAGGCACAGGTATGGAGCTGGAGAGACAGTGGGAGTGAGCTGGATAGACAGCAATAGTGAGCTGGATAGACAGCGTTAGTGAGCTGGAGAGATAGCGGTTGTGAGCTGGATAGAAAGCGTTAGTGAGCTGGACAGACAGCGGTAGTGGTCTGGAGTGACAGCAGTAGTGAGCCGAAGAGTTAACGGTTGTGAGCTGGATAGACAGCGGTAGTGAGCTGGAGAGGCAGCAGTAGTGAGAGGGAGAGACGGGGTAGTGAGCAGCAGAGACAGTGGTAGTGAGCTGGAGGGACAACGGTTGTGAGCTGGATAGACAGCAGTTGTGAGCTTTAGAGACAGCAGTAGTGAGCTGTAGAGGCAGTGGTAGTGAGCTGGAGAGATAGCGGTAGTGAGCTGCAGAGACAGCGGTAGTGAGAGGGAGAGACAGAGGTAGTGAGCAGCAGGGACAGCAGTAGTGAGCTGGAGAGACACAGGTAGTGAGCTGGAGAGACAGCGGTAGTGAACCGGAGAGACAACGGTTGTGAGCTGGATAGACAGCGGTAGTGAGCTGGACAGACAATGGTAGTGAGTTGGATAGACAGTGGCAGTGAGCTGCAGAGATAGTAGTAGTGAGCTGGAGAGACAGCGATAGTGAGCTGCAGAAACAGCAGTTGTGAGCTGGAGAGACAGCGGTAGTGAGCTGGAGAGACAGAAGTAGTGAGCTGGAGAGACAGGAGTAGTGAGCTGGAGCGAGAGAGGTAGTGAGCAGCAGAGACAGTGGTTGTGAGCTGGATAGACATCGGTAGTGAGCTGGAGAGGCAGCGATAGTGAGCTGGAGAGAGAGCATTAGTGAGTTGCAGAGACAGAGATAGTGAGCAGCCGAGACAGCGGTCGTTTGCTGGAGAGACAATGGTAGTGAGCTGGAGAGGAAGCAGTAGTGAACTTGAGAGATTGCGGTAGTGAGCGGCAGAGACAGCGGTAGTGAGCTGGACAGACAGCAATAGTGAGCTGGAGTGACAGACGAAAGGAGCTGCAGAGACAGCAGTAGTGAGCTGTAGAGACTGCAGTTGTGAGCTGGAGAGACACCATTAGTGAGCTGGAAATACAGCAGTAGTGAGCTGGTCAAACAGTGGTAGTGAGTTGGAGTGACAGCAGTAGTGTGCAGCAGAGACAGCATTAGTGAGCTGCAGAGGAGGTAGTAGTGAACTTGAGAGATTGCAGTAGTGAGCTGCAGAGACAGTGGTAGTGAGCTGTAGAGACAGCAGTTGTGAGCTGGAGAGACAGCATTAGTGAGCTGGAGAGACAGCGGTAGGGAGCTGGAGAGACAGTGGTAGTGAGCTGGAGAGATTGCGGTAGTGAGCGGCAGAGACAGCAGTAGTGAGCTGGAAAGACAACATTAGTGAGCTGGAGAGACACAGGTAGGGAGCTGGAGAGACAGTGGTAGTGAGCTGGAGAGACAGCAGTAGTGAGCTGGAGTGACAGTGGTAGTGAGCTGGAGAGACAGCAGTAGTGAGCTGGAGTGACAGTGGTAGTGAGCTGGAGAGACAGCAGTAGTGAGCTGGAGAGACAGCAGTAGTGAGCTGGAGAGACAGTGGTAGTGAGCTGGAGTGACAGACGAAAGGTGTTGGAGAGACATTGGTAGTGAACTGCAGGGACAGTGGTAGTGAGCTGGAGAGACAGAGGTAGGGAGCGGGAGAGACACTGGTAGTGAGCTGGAGTGACAGCGATAGTGAGCTACAGAGACACGGTAGTGAGCTGAGCTGGAGATACAGCAATAGTGAGCTACAGAGACAGCGATAATGAGCCGGAGAGACAATGGTTGTGAGCTGGAGAGACAGCGGTAGTGAGCTGGAGAGGCACCGGTAAGCAGCTAGAGAGACAGCGGTAGTGAGTTGGAGTGACAGCCGTAATGAGCTGGAGAGACAGCGGTAGTGAGCTGGAGAGACAGCGGTTGTGAGCTGGATAGACAAATCTAGTGAGCAGCAGAGACAGAGGTAGTGAGCTGCAGAGAGAGCAGGAGTGAGCTGGATAGACAGCGGTAGTGAGCTGTAGAGGCAGCGGTAGTGAGCTGGAGAGAGAACAGTAGTGAACTACAGAGACAACGGTAGTGAGAGGGAGAGACAGAAGTAGTGAGCAGCAGAGACAGCGGTAGTGAGCCGGAGGAACAAAGATTGTGCGTTGGATAGACAGTGGTTGTGAGCTTTAGAGACAATGGTAGTGATCTGGAGAGACAGCGGTAGTGAGAGGGAGAGACAGAGGTCGTGATTGGGAGTGACAGCCATTGTGAGCTGGAGAGACAACGGTTGTGAGCTAGATAGACAGTGGTAGTGTGCTGTAGAGGCAGCGGTAGTGAGCTGGAGAGACAGCGATAGTGAGCTACAGAGACAACGGTAGTGAGCCGGAGGGACAACAATTGTGAGCTGGATAGACAGCGGTAGTGAGCATTAGACACAGCGGGTGTGAGCTGGAGAGACAGTGGTTGTGAACTGCAGAGACAGCCGTAGTGAGCTGGAGAGACAGCCGTAGTGAGCTGGAGAGACAACGGTTGTGAGCTGTATAGACAGCGGTAGTGAGCTCTAGAGGCAGCGGTAGTGAGCTGGTGAGAGAGCGGTAGTGAGCTGCAGAGACAGTGGTAGTGAGCTGTAGAGGCAGCGGTAGTGAGCTGGTGAGAGAGCGGTAGTGAGCTGCAGAGACAGTGGTAGTGAGCTGTAGAGGCAGCGGTAGTGAGCTGGGGAGACAGTGGTAGTGAGCTGTAGAGACAATGGTAGTGAGCTGCAGAGACAGTGGTAGTGAGCTGCAGAGACAGTGGTAGTGAGCTGCAGAGACAGCTCTAGTGAGCTGGAGAGACAGCGGTACTGAGCTGCAGAGACACCAGGACTGAGTGCAGAGACACCGGTAGTGAGCCGGAGTGACAGAGGTAGTGAGCTGGAGAGACACTGGTATTGTGCAGCAAAGACAGCGTTTGTGAGCTGCAGAGGAAGCAGTAGTGAACTTGAGAGATAGCGTTAGTGAGCGGCAGATACAGCAGTAGTGAGCTGGAAAGTCAGCGGTAGTGAGCTGGAGAGACAGCGGTAGTGAGCTGGAGAAACAGAGTTAGTGAGCTGCAGAGACAGAAGTAGTGAGCTAGAGAGACACAGGTAGTGAGCTGGAGAGACACAGGTAGGGAGCTGGAGAGACAGTGGTAGTGAGCTGGAGTGACTGATGTAGTGAGCTGGTTAGAGAGCAGTAGTGAGCTGCAGAGACAGAGGTGGTGAGCAGGAGAGACACAGGTAGGGAGCTGGAGAGACAGTGGAAGTGAGCTGGAGAGACTGCAGTAGTGAGAGGGAGAGACAGAGGTAGTGGTCTGGAGTGACAGCTGTAGTGAGCCGGAGAGACAATGGTTATGAGCTGGAGAGACAGCGATAGTGAGAGGGAGAGACAGCGGTAGTGAGAGGGAGAGACAGCGATAGTGAGAGGGAGAGACAGCGGTAGTGAGAGGGAGAGACAGCGATAGTGAGAGGGAGAGACAGCGGTAGTGAGAGGGAGAGACAGCGGTAGTGAGAGGGAGAGACAGCGATAGTGAGAGGGAGAGACAGTGATAGTGAGAGGGAGAGACAGCGATAGTGAGCTGGAGAGACAGCGGTAGGGAGCCGGAGGGACAATGATTGTGAGCTGGATAGACAGTGGTAGTGAGCTTTAGAGATAGCAGTTGTGAGCTGGAGAGGCAGCGGTAGTGAGCTGGAGAGGCAGTGGTAGTGAGCTGGAGAGATAGCGGTAGTGAGCTGGAGAGACAACGGTAGTGAGCTGGAGAGACAGCGGTAGTGAGCTGCAGAGACAGCGGTAGTGAGCCAGAGAGACAACGGTTGTGAGCTAGACAGTGGTAGTGAGCTGTAGAGGCAGCGGTTGTGAGCTGGAGTGACACAGGTAGGAAGGTGGAGAGACAGTGGTAGTGAGCTGGAGCGACTGATGTAGTGAGCTGGAGGGACAGCAGTGATAGTGATCATGAGCTGCAGAGATAGCGGTCGTGAGCTACAGAGACAGTGGTAGTGAGCAGCGATGAAAGTGGTTGTGAGCTGCAGAGGTAGCATTAGTGAGCTTGAGAGACAGTGGCAGTGAGCTGGAGAGACAGCAGTAGTGAGCTGGAGGGACAGCGGTTGTGAGCTGGAGAGACAACGCTAGTGAGCTGGAGAGACAACGCTAGTGAGCTGGAGAGATAGATCTAGTGAGCAGCAGAGACAGAGGTAGTGAGCTGCAGAGAGAGCAGTAGTGAGCTGGATAGACAGCGGTAGTGGTCTGGAGTGACAGCCGTAGTGAGCCGGAGAGACAACCATAGTGAGCTGGAGAGACAGTGATAGTGAGCTCCAGAGACCGCGGTAGTGAGCCAGAGGGACAACGGTTGTGAGCTGGATAGACAGCAGTAGTGAGCTTTAGAGACAGTGGTCCTGAGTTGGAGAGACAGCGGTAGTGAGCTGCAGAGATAGTGGTCGAGAGCTGAAGTGACAGCGGTAGTGAGCTGCAAAGGTAGCTGTAGTGTGCTGCAGAGATAGCAGTAGTGAGCTGGAGAGACAGCGGTAGTGAGCTGGAGAGACAGCGGTAGTGAGCTGGTGAGGCAGAGGTGGTGAGCAGCAGATATAGCGGTAGTGAGCTGGAGAGATAGTGGTGCTGAGCTGCAGAGAGATCGGTAGTGAGCTGGAGAGGTAACGGTCCTGAGCTGGTGGGATTCAGGAGAGAGTTTAAGACCAAGCAACCGAAGTCAAAGCCATTGAGAAAATGTTTGAATTGTGTGGGACCCCAAATCAAAGGAGCATCAGTGTAATGTCGTAAGTGAGGAAAATCTGTTGTTTTAATTTGTGGCTTGCTTCCGAAAGCGAGTAGTGGAATCAAACAGCTTTAAGATAATTACGGATGAAGCCGTGGAAGAATGTGAGAAAGGGTTTGTCAGCATGGTTCAAAGGATAAGGACCTGCTGTTTTGAAAATATGTTGTAGAAATGTTCCTTGGAAAATGGAGTTCCAAATCACAAAGTGTCGGGACAGAGGAGATAGAGGGAAACTGTTCCCACTCATTCAGGGAACGAGAACAAGGCGGCACAGATTTAAAGCCATTGGTAAAAGATCCCAAAGCAATATGAGGTAAAGCTTCTCCCCGTACGGAGGTGGTTGAGGTCTGGAATGCACTGCTTTAGTGTGTGATGGAGGCACGTTCAAATAAAGCATCCAAAGCAGGACTTCTTTGTATTTATTCACAAGACAGAGGGTGTCACTGGCTGTGCTACATTTATGGCCTATGCCTAATTGCCCAGAGGGCAGTTAAGAGTCCAACACATTGCTATGGAGTCTGGTGTCACATGTGGTCCAGACTAGTTAAGCATGGCAGTTTCCTTCTCTAAAGGGCATGAGGGAACCAGATGGGTTTTTCCAAAAATCCACAATGGATTCACAGTCATCATTCGACTCTAACTTCCAGATTTTACTGAGTTCAAACTACACCAGTTGCCAGGTGGGATTCTAACCCAGTTCCCAGAGCATTGACAGTCCAGTGATAATGCCACTATGCCATTGCCTTCGCATTATGCTGGTTGCACTGGTCCCTGAAAAGGAAGAAAGCTTGATAAATGGCACTAAGGGAATTGTTCATCCAGAGAGCTGGCACAGACATGCTGTGCTGAATGGTCTCCATCAGAGCTGTAACAATTTCTGTGGTGAGAAATAGAAGGCTAAGCATACAGGCTTGGAGGAGATGGGTTGCGAGTGTAGTGCTGGAAAAGCACAGCAGGTCAGGCAGCATCTGAGGAGCAGGAAAATCCACATTTCAGGCATAAGCCCTTCATCATGGTTGGCATGGTGGCTCAGTGGTTAGCACTGCTGCCTCACAGCACCAGTGTCCCAGGTTCGATTCCAGCCTTGGGCGACTGTCTGTGTGGAGTTTGCACATTCTCCCAGTGTCTGCGTAGATTTCCTCCAGGTGCTCCGGTTTCCTCCCACAGTCCAAAGATGTGCAGGTCAGGTGAATCGGCCATGTTATGTTGCCCACAGTGTTAGGTGCATCAGTTAGAAGGAAATGGATCTGAGTGGGCTACTCTTTGAAGGGTTGGTGTGGACTGGTTGGGCTGAAGGGCCTGTTTCAGCACTGTAGGGAATCCAATCATCAGCCCTTACTGCATTATGCCCGAAACGTTGATTCTCCTGCTCCTCAGATGCTGCCTCACCTGCTGTGCTTTTCCAGCACCACACTCTCAACTCTGACCTCCACATCTGCAGTCCCTCACTTTCTTTAGAGGAGATGGGGTAGGAGGAGGCTTACATAGAGCATAAGTGGATTGAGTGGGTTGCCTATGAAGCTGCGCTCTGCAAGTATAGCTGCCAAGGTCTCTGATTACCAGTGGAACCGTATCAATGTGATGGTCAGAATGTGACTACTCAGTGTCAGTGTAGTTAGCAGGCAAGCTTGAGGAAGGTGAACAAGGGTGGAAACATGCCGATATCTCGCATAAACCAACTGGCCTTTATCTGTGCTGTAGGTCCTTTGTAATTCCTGTAATGAATCACTACGTTTATTGCTCCAGCAACATTTTGTTTTTCAATTTTAATTTTGGTGGTAGCCTCAGAAAGGCGCTGTCACAGCCTCCCGCCCACTCTCAGCGGGCACATGATCAGAAACGAGTTTTTAAGCCTCAAAATTAAAATAAAATCAATAAAACTTTAATCCCAGCAAACTCCTGGCAGTCGTGCAGTTCAGGGTCTCACAAAACATCTGGCCAAACCAGCCCGTTGTGCTTTTTCTCTTTCCAACAGCAAAAAGTTACAAAGTCATTAACTTTGCATGAAAATGCATGAGTTGAGCATCTCATCCTTAATACCTTTGTGACCAGTGCTGCATAATTCAGGCTGGCGTGTCTGCCAAGAAAGTGTCCTCGTGTCTTATAATGAACTGTGGTTAATTAGAGTTGGATATTTTGGGAGCAGTTGGCATCACATTAACACTCTTTTTTTTACTGCACGTGTGGATCGAGGGGGGCAGCTTATACACACTCGCTGTTTTATGCCAAAGATACTGTTTTCTTATTTGCAAGGCCCAGCTGAAGGCCTCAGGCATGAAATTAGATTTTTGTTGCGCTTTTTTCTCCCTCTTCTTCTCTGCTGCCACTTCTCCTGTCTCTTGTCCTTCCCCTTCTCCCCCTTCTCACTCTCCTACAGATTCACAAGGACATTAGAACCTGAGCAGGGGTAGGCCATCTGGCCCCTCGAGCCTGGGAGAGTCATGGTCAAGAGAAGAAGGTGGTTTGACTGATTTTCAGACTGTATTTTCTTCAAGATAAAAACACTATGTCGTCTTGTTTAAATTCTTTACTTAAAATTCTTTATTTCATGGCTGATCGCTTCATGGCCTCAGCTCCACTTACCCGCCCGCTCATCATAACTCTTAATTCTTTTACTGTTCAAAAATCTGTGGGCGGCACGGTGGCGCAGTGGTTAGCACTGCTGCCTCACAGCGCCAGAGACCCGGGTTCAATTCCCGCCTCAGGCGACTGACTGTGTGGAGTTTGCACATTCTCCCTGTGTCTGCGTGGGTTTCCTCTGGGTGCTCCAGTTTCCTCCCACAGTCCAAAGATGTGCAGATCAGGTGGATTGGCCATGGTAAATTGCCTGTAGTGTTAGGTAAGGGGTAGATGTAGGGGTATGGGTGGGTTGCACTTCGGCGGGGCGATGTGGACTTGTTGGGCCGAAGGGCCTGTTTCCACACTGTAAGTAATCTAATCTAATCTATCCAATTTTGCCTTAAAAAACATTCAATGGGATAGCTTCAACTACTTTATGAGGTCAGGGAACTCCACAGATTCACAACCCCTTGGGTCACTCATAAAGCAATCGGCTACATTCCTAGGAACATAGCAACATGAGAAGATAATTCCACCTGTCTTCTGCCAATCATTCACATTATAGCTGATTTGCCTCTTAGATCCAGCAACTTATCTTCATCCTATAACCATTAACACCCAAAAGTCTATTTGCCCCAGGCTTTTATTCCTGATGAAGGGCTTTTGCCTGAAACATCGATTTTCCTGCTCCTTGGATTCTGCCTGACCTGCTGTGCTTTTCCAGCACCATTCTGATCTAAATTATACAAAGGAATAGTCAAGACGATGCTCATGACAGTCAGAACTGAGCAAAGCGGGCACCAATAAACCCATTATTGTTTAATTCAGTGCCTACGCGTTTACATTTATCTTCCATAAAGCAATACAGAGGAACCTCGATTATCCGTACATCAATTATCCAAATTTCGGATTATCTGGAGAAGATCTCAAGGTCCTGCAGAAATATTACATCAAAGAGGCAAGTGTATTCGGATAACCTGTACTGAGGAACTTGTGAAAACACTGGCAAAAACAAAGAAACACAAGCAGCTCAAGCATCAGCAACTGGATATTTTTTCGATAAGGGTTAGTTCCCCAGCCCTTTACAAAAGTTATTGTTTTACAAGGTACTGTATTCCTGTCCCTTTAATGGGCTGTTCATGAAAAAAAAAGGCCGAGAAACTAAACGCATGGACGAGGCGTTGCTTCTGTCTTTCTATTGAGAGACTGAGTTCACAGAAACTGATAACTGCTCTTGTGATCGTAGAAGCAGTTCGGGACCTTGGTTCATGCTGAGATTTGATATACAGTATTTATGTGATGGTAAGGGTTTGGAACTTCTCAGTTTAATCTGAAATTTGCAGAATGCAAAGATTAGTTTGTTTAAATAGCAGACTCAATAAAATTATGGATGGAAACAAATTATCTGGTAGAACACAGCATTAGATCAGTATGGCTTCCCTCGTTTAAGGTAAAATCGATTATCCAAATAATCAATTATCCGAATGAAATAGTGCCCACCCATCTCGTTTGGATAATCAAAGTTCCTCTGCATAGGCTTGGCCAGGACTTCAAAACCTGCCTTATTAGCTGATGACTCAGCTCGAAAGTTAGTTATATGGCAAAACTCCTGGTTTGTTTGAATCAACTTTTAATTATAACAGTTTTTAACTCCTTTCGTGTAAGCAGCTTCACGCTCAACCAACACCTGTTTCTGAGCTCGATTCGTCCGCAAAAGAATGAGGAATTCTGGAAATAATGCTCCATCCCCCCCCTGCAAGGTGAAGCGAATCCTGGATTACAACTGCTGCAACTAGAGTTACGATTTGACTGTATTGCAGCTGCTACATAAAAGGAGTCTAGAACATAGAAGAATACAGCGCCGTACAGGCCCTTCGGCCCTCGATGTTACGCCGATCCAAGCCCACCTAACCTACACTAACCCACTATCCTCCATATACCTATCCAATGCCCGCTTAAATACCCATAAAGAGGGAGAGTCCACCACTGCTACTGGCAGGGCATTCCATGAACTTACGACTCGCTGAGTGAAGAACCTACCCCTAACATCAGTCCTATATCTACCCCCCCTTAATTTAAAGCTATGCCCCCTTGTAATAGCTGACTCCATACGTGGAAAAAGGTTCTCACTGTCAACCCTATCTAACCCCCTAATCATCTTGTACACCTCTATCAAGTCACCCCTAAACCTTCTTTTCTCCAATGAAAACAACCCCAAGTGCCTCAGCCTTTCCTCATAGGATCTTCCTACCATACCAGGCAACATCCTGGTAAACTTCCTCTGCACCCGTTCCAGTGCCTCCACATCCTTCCTATAGTATGGCGACCAAAACTGCACACAATATTCCAGATGCGGCCGCACCAGAGTCTTATACAACTGCAGCATGACCTCAGGACTCCGGAACTCAATTCCTCTACCAATAAAAGCCAGTACGCCATATGCCTTCTTCACTGCACTATTTACCTGGGTGGCAACTTTCAGAGATCTGTGTACATGGACACCAAGATCCCTCTGCTCTTTCACACTACCAAGTATCCGACCATTAGCCCAGTACCCCATCTTTTTGTTACTCTTACCAAAGTGAATCACCTCACACTTAGCTACA
The DNA here is from genome assembly GCF_047496795.1 of Chiloscyllium punctatum. NCBI lineage: Eukaryota > Metazoa > Chordata > Chondrichthyes > Orectolobiformes > Hemiscylliidae > Chiloscyllium > Chiloscyllium punctatum. The sequence goes on along the minus strand of NC_092739.1, from coordinate 158,644,899 downwards.
TTGAACTCCATTTGCCACCTTTCTGCCCAGCTCTGCAGCTTCTCTATATCCCGCTGTAACCTGCCACATCCTTCCTCACTGTCTACAACTCCTCCGACTTTCGTATCATCCGCAAACTTGCTCACCCAAACTTCTAACCCTTCCTCCAGGTCATTTATAAAAATGACAAACAGCAATGGTCCCAAAACAGATCCTTGCGGAACACCGCTAGTGACGGCACTCCAAGATGAACCTTTGCCATCAACTACTACCCTCTGTCTTCTTCCAGCCAGCCAATTCCTAATCCAAACCTCCAACTCACCCTCAATGCCATATCTCTGTATTTTCTGCAGTAGCCTGTACACAGTCTGTACACAGTCAACTGAATTGAATTGAATTGAATTGAATTTATTGTCATGTGTACCGAGGCACAGTGAAAAGCTTTGTCTTGTGAGCAATACAGGCAGATCATGAAGTTAAGTAGCATAGATAAGTAAATAATAGGTAACAGCAGCAAAAACAAAAACACAGGTACAGTACCAAGAAACCTCCAATGGACATACAAATGCTAGACTCTCTGATTCAGGTGAACTGATTCTAATATTTTGATTTTAAGTAATTTGCAATTTGAAACTTCTCTCCTTTCCCATCTCGTATCTTTCGCGTGTGTGTGTGTGTGTGTGTGTGTGTGTGTGTGTGTGTGTGTGTGTGTGTGTGTGTGTGTATCATTTTATACTGGACTTCAGAAACAGGGTTTGGAGAAACGCACCGCTGCCTCGTTTTAAAATTGAAAAGTAAATGAAGTCAATAAAATTGAAAGACGAAGCACTGTAATGGGTCGTGCAGAAGCATAGAATCCCTACAGTGTGGAAGCAGGCCATTCAGCTCATTGAGTCCACATCAACCCTCCAAAGAGCATCCCACCCAGACCCACTACACCCCCGTAACCATGTATTTCCCGTGACCTATTCATCGAAATGTGGTGGCATTTGGAGGCAAATTTTTCATCACCTCATCACCACTGGGAAGCTATGCATAGGCAGGAGGAAATGACCAAATGTATTATCGCTAGACTATTCATCCCAAAACTCACCTGATGTTCTGTGGACCTGGGTCCGAATCCCTCCACAGCAGATGGTAGACCTTGAATTCAATGAAGAATTTGGAATTAAGCGTCCAATGATGACCATGAAATGATTGTCAGGAAAAACCCATCTGGTTCACTAATGTCCTTTAGGGAGGGAAACTGCCATCCTTACCTGATCTGGCCTACATGTGACTACAGACACATAGCAACATGGTTGATTCTTGAATGCCCTCTGGATGCACAGTAAATGCTCGCCTAGCCAGTGATGCCTACATCCTTGTAAGTGAATGCAAGAAACCATAGAGACATGAAATTGCAAACAAGTCAACTCCAATGCACCTTGAGGAAATAAATATTTTACCTTCAAATCTACAGCTGAAAAGCTTTGGGACTTAATGGATTGCAACAACAATTTAGACAGAATGCCTGCCTTTATTTTCTATTAGTTAATTTAAAATTGTGCGCACAAATCCATCATCTACACGGCTGATAGAAAATTTCACTCAAAGCTGGGATCTGAGATTAACCAGACTGAGACATGGGACAGGAGGTTGGATTATGGCCGAGCTTATGAAGAGTTTTGAAAATGAGGGCAACTATATAAAATGAAGTGCTTTGGAATATGCAAAGACAAGAGGAGGTGGCAGGAGAGAGAGTGTGCATGAGGGAGGGCTTGGACTGGAGCAGAAGGTGGCCAGAAGCTTTCAGACACAGGAATGTAATGGTTATGTCATACTGCAAGGTCTGGGCTATTAATTCAGACATCCCTCAGTGGCAGTTTCACAATTATATTCAGTTACAACATCAGGCCAGAAGCTTGGAAAGGTTGCAGCGAGTAATTCATAGAGTCATAGAGATGTACAGCATGGAAACAGACCCTTCGGTCCAACCTCCCCAAAGCCTGACCATTATCTATGTGATATGGAGGAGCTGGTGTTGGACTGGGGTGGACAAGGTCAGAAGTCACATGACTCCAGATTAAAATCCAACAGTTTTATTTGAAAGCACAAGTTTTCAGAGCAGTACTCCTTTGTGAGCTGAACACTTTACTAGATGACGGAGCTGCACTCAGAAAGCTTGTGATTTCAAATAAACCTGGTCCATAAACTGGTATCAAGACACATGTCATGATTGTGTTGGAATAGTTTCCACTTGCCTGGATGGTTGCAGCTCCAATAACTTCCAAGAAGCCTGACTCTATCCAGGAATAATCACCTAGCTTGGTTGGCACCCCATTCTACACACAGTCATAGAATCATAGAGATGCACAGCATGGAAACAGACCCTTCAGTCCAACCCGTCCATGCTGACCAGATATCCCAACCCAATCTAGTCCCACCTGCCAGCACCCAGCCCATATCCCTCCAAACCCTTCCTATTCATATACCCATCCAAATGCCTTTTAAATGTTGCAATTGTACCAGCCTCCACCACTTCCTCTGGCAGCTCATTCCATACATGTACCACCCTCTGCATGAAAATGCTGTCCCTTAGATCTCTTTTATATTCTTCCCCTCTCACCCTAAACCTATGTGCTCTAGTTCTGGACTCCCCCACCCCTGGGAAATGACCCTATCTATTTATCCTATCCATGACCCTCATAATTTTGTAAACCTCTATAAGGTCACCCCTCAGCCTCCGGTGCTCCAGGGAAAACAGCCCCAGCTTGTTCAGCCTCTCCCTGTAGCTCAAATCCTCCAACCCTGGCAACATCTTTGTAAATCTTTCCTGAACCCTTTCAAGTTTCACAACATCTTTCTGATAGGAAGGAGTCCAGAATTGCATGCAATATTCCAACAGTGGCCTAACCAATGTCCTGTACAGCCGCAACATGACCTCCCAACTCCTGTACTCAATACTCTGACCAATAAAGGAAAGCATACCAAATGCCTTCTTCACAATCCTATCTACCTGTGAGTCTACTTTTGACATGATCTGCCACCAATGCAATGTGTACCATACACTGATGTTAGTCACCAAGATTCCCGAGACAGCACCTTCCAAAACCACAGCCATTTTAATCTAGAAGGGCAACGGAAGCAGATACACTGATTTGATTTAATTTATTATTGCCACATGTATCTAAGTACAGTGAAAAGTTTTGTTTTGCATGCAGTGCAGGCAGATCATACCATGCAAAGCGATGAATACAATGTTATGGCTGCAGAGAAGGTGCATAAAAAGCAAGATCAACATTAGATTTTAAATTTGAGAGATCCATTCCAAAGTTTAATAACAGTGTTGAAGAAGTTGCTCTTGAACCTGTTGGTATGGTGTTGAAGCTTCTGCCTGACAGAAGATGTTGGAAGAGATTATAACGGAGGTGGAAGAGCTCTTTGGCAACGTTGGCTGCATTTCCGAGGCAGTGAGAAATGTCGGTGGAGTCAAGGAATGGAAGGTTTGCTTGTGTGATGGACTGGGCTGTATTCATGACTTTTTATGGTGTGCTTTCTATGGTGTAAAAGTGACTGACGACATGCCCAAATTCCGTAACCACTCGAGGAAGAAGAGGCGTTGTTGTGCCTTCTTAACCATCGCATTAATGTGGGTGGTCCAGGATGATTATTGGTGATAGGAACACTACCAACTATGAGTTCTCCTCCAAGCTACTCTCCTGATTTGGAAATATATCGACATTCCTACTGGGTTAAAACCCCGGAATACCCTCCCTGACAGCACTGTGGACATATCTACTCCACTTGATCCTCAGTGCTTCAAAGGTCAGGTCTCTACCACCTTCTAAAGAACAAAGAGGGATAAGCACCAAATGTTGGCCCAGCCAGAAATGCCCATATCCCATGAAAGAACTGTATGTCACATTAGAGTGTTTCATAAGCAAGACATTCTTTTGCATCAAATCGTGACAAAGAATTTCAAAGATACAAGAGGGAATTCCAACACCTACCTTCTCAAAGAAACCACGGGTAGATGATAAATGCTAGACTTGGAAGTCATGTCCACAATCTGAGGATGCATTTAAGCAAAAGAAATGAGATTTACACTTGGAAGGAAAGCTCAGGGAGCCAACAGAAACCAGACCAAAAGTGAGTCAAGGTTACAATGGCAATATGGACACTGGTGTGGAATTAGTCATCAAAGCCCTTTGTTGCTGGAATATATAGAGTTTAAAGAGGAACACTCTGTCAAACAGGATGTCAAAGTTCAAAGTTACATACCATCTGTTCCAGCTTAAGTCAGCAGCTCTCAAGAGATTTGTAGAATAACAGAAAGTGCACTTTAGCAAGTAACTAATTTGATGAAGAATTTGGGATTAGGAGTGAGGGGTGTGGGGGGGGGGGGCAGTGAGGGAGAGGTGGGGGTGGTGAATGTTGGTAGGGGTGGTTAGTGCTGATGGGGAAGCGTATTGTGGTTTACTATAAACACAAAAGAAGAATATTGATTTATTTTCTCCTTGCTCTTTGATGGCCAACAAAGGGCCACTTCGGATTGCACTTCGGAGTCATTCATTGAGGGAGGAATTGTAAAATGGTTTGTTAGTGATAATTCCCAACACAGAAGGAGTTGATAATTTTTGCACCTCTCCACTAAATAGCCCAGAGGTCGGGACCTGAGAAGGTTTGCCCACTTGTCCAACTTTTATTTGAGATTTATTCAAACGTTGTGACTCGCCTCAATCACTATTGCCCAGTCGCTCTGACCTCCATGAAGTGCTTCAAGAGGTTAGTCATGGCTCATGATGAAGGGCTTTTGCCCGAAACATCGATTTTCCTGCTCCTCAGATGATGCCTGACCTGTTGTGCTTTTCCAGCACCACTCTACTCTAGACACTGATCTCCAGCATCTGCAGTCCTCACTTTCGTCTGTGCCTTATATCAACTCCAGCCTCCCAGATTGCCTTGATTCTTTGTCATTTGCCTATCGGCACATCAGGTCTTCTGCATACGCCATCTTCCTAGCCCTACACCCATCCCTGGAACATCTGGATAACAAGGATACCTATGTCAGGCTCCTTCTTATTAACCACAGCTCCGTCCTCAACACCATAATTCTAATCAAATTCATCTCTAAATTCGAAGACCTATGGTCTCAATCTTTTGTAACTGCATCCATGATTTCCGGAACCACAGACAGGAAGAATAGGCAACAGCACCTTCTCCAGCCAAATCCTCACCACTGATGCCCCGAGAGTCTGTGTACTCAGTCCCTTACTACACTCCTTACACAGTCAAAACTGTGTGGCTAAGTTCTGCCCCCAACTCCATTAACAAGTTTGCTGATCTCAAACAACAATGAGTCAGAATGCAGGAAAGAGATTGAGTGCTTCAAGGCATGGTGTAACAATAACAATCTCTCTATCAACATCAGCAAAACAAGGGAGCTGGTCATTGATTTCAGGACGGCACGCCCCTGTCTGTATCAATGGTACTGAGGTGGAGAAGTTCGAAAGTATCAGGTTCCTGCAAGTGATGATCACTACCAATCTGTCCTGGTCCACCCACTACCACCCAATGCTTAAAAAGCACAACAACTCTACTCCTTCAGGAAGCTAAGGAAATTTAGCATATCCCCAAGGAGTCTTGCCAATTTTTATAGTTGCACCATAGAAAGCATCCTATCCAGATGTACCACGGCATCATATAGTGACCTCTCTTTCTAAGACTGTAAGAAATTACAGAGAGTTGTGAATGCAGCCCAGCCCATCTCGCAAACCAGCCTTCCATCCATTGCCTCGGGAAAGTAACCAACATAGTCAAAGACCCTTTCCATCGCTCATACTCTCTTCTATCCTTTTCTATTGGGCAAAAGATATAAAAGCTTGAATACATGTACAACTGGATTCAAAAACAGTTTCTTCCCCGCTATTATCAGGCTATCGAACGGACCTCTCAAATGTTAATTCTGATCTCTCTCTCTGCACCTCCTCTGTCATAGAGTCATAGAGTCATAGAGATGTACAGCATGGAAACAGACCCTTTGGTCCAACCCGTCCATGCCGACCAGATATCCCAACCCAATCTAGTCCCACCTGCCAGCACCCAGCCCATATGCCTCCAAACCCTTCCTATTCATATACCCATCCAAATGCCTCTTAAATGTTGCAATTGTACCATCCTCTGGCAGCTCATTCCATGCACGTACCACCCTCTGCATGAAAAGGTTGCCCCTTAGGTCTCTTTTATATCTTTCCTCTCACTGTATGCTACACTCTGTTTTGCTACCCTGATGTACTATGTATGGTACAATCTGCCTGTACAGCACACGAAACAACATTTTCACTGTATCTCGGTACATGTGACAACAATAAATCAAACTCAAGTCACAGAACCTGGGATAAATTACACCAAGCAAACAGGAGAAAACAATAATCTATGTGATTTCATTGTAGATACACTGCATTGAATTTCAACATTGCAGAAGCTCCTATTAGGTATTGTTAGCAATAGTTTCATTAATAATACTCCGGCCATAATACCGTACTCCATCTGAACAAAGAATTCAATTTGAGAATCACCACACCACAAGCATGGGGGGGCGGGGATGGTTGAGAAGGCAGGAACTCCAACCTATTCTCAGCCAGTATGGGACTTATGTGTCAGTATTACCTACATCACAAACTAGCTATCCAGCCAACTGAGTTATGTCCCGGTTAATAGGTCACTGACTCCCGTTCTGCTCCAGAGAACTAAGTACATAATGGGTGGCATGGTGGCTCAGTGGTTAGCACTGTTGCCTGTAGGGATTCTGTAGGGCACATAATAGGGATCCTATAGGCAGCACAGTGGCTCAGTGGTTAGCACTGAGCCACTGTTAGGGGAATGGGTTTAGGAGGATTACTCTTTGGAGGGTTGGTGTGAAATTGTTGGGCCAAATGGCCTGTTTCCATATGTGGGGATGCTATGGGTGCACAGTGGCTCAGTGGTTAGCACTGCTACCTCACTGCACCAGGGATCTGAGTTCGATCCTAGCCTCAGGTGACTGTAAGTGTGGAGTTTGCACAATCTCCCTGTGTCTGTGTGAGTTTCCTCCGGGTGCTCCAGTTTCCTCCTTCCATCCAAAGATGTGCAGGTTAGGTTGTGAATTAGCCGTGCTAAATTGCCCATAGTGTTCAGGGATGTATGGGTTAGGTGCATTAGTCAGGGGTAAATGTCGGTTAGGGGAACGGGACTGGGAAATGTTTCCGTACTGTAGGGATTCTATGATAATCTGTAGGTTAATATTTTCGAACATTGGCAGATTTCTATACAACCTAAGGCACCACCTTTCAGTGTTTATCAGAAAGATCAGGAGAATTTGTGCAGGCTTTCTAGCCAATACTTATCCCTCAGTGTAAACTACGCTGGCAGACATACAGAATGCTTCCGGCCAGAACATGGTAGTGCCAAGATTATGTTGATGGAATTGTAATCCCAGGAATCTGAGTTCAAATTTTACCTCAACAATTTGCAACTATTAGTGAAATTACAGAAGCAGTCTCGGCAAAAGTAGCCATGAGGCTGTTGGGCATCACTCTGGTTCAGGACTGATCTTCAGGAAAAGATCCTAATCCAGTCTGCACCTATATGTAACAATGGTCTCACACTGATGTCACTGATTCTTAATGGCCTACTCCTGTTGCGACGTAAGCAGAAAATACTCAGGTGTGTGTTATAGCAGGGGGTGACTGCTGCTGCAGATTCACCAGACAGTCTGTCCACCATTCAGGCACAGCCATCGCTCACAGTAGATAGAACAAAAAACATAGAACATAGAACAATACAGCGCAGAACAGGCCCTTCGGCCCTCGATGTTGCGCCGACCTGTGAGCTATTCTCAGCTCATGCCCCTACACTATCCCATCATCATCCATGTGCTTATCTAAGGATTGTTTAAATGTCTGCTACAGATCTTTGTAAGGGCCAGGAACAGGACTGCTAACACCTTTAAGCTTCAATTCCCTGCCTTAGGATGGAATTTAAAGGGGAAGGTGGAATCAAAGCTGTAGTGTATGAGGAAATAGGGTAAGAGGCATTGGACCTCAGAGAGAAAATTAATTATCTGTCCATTTTATTTAGACTGTAGGTTTTGCCTCCTTTTTTAAGCAATGGTGAGGATGCTTTGGAGTTGATGTGTACTAGATCTGTAACATGGTATGAGCAAGTTCATGTGTGGAATGAACTTCCTGAGGGAGTGGTGGATATGGCACTGTTACAGTGTTTAAAAGATACTTAGATATGAATAGGAAAAGTTTGGAGAGATATGGGCCAGGACCAGGCAGGTGGGACTAGTTTAGTTTGGGATTATGTTCAGTATGGATTGGTTGGACTGAATGATTAGATTAGATTAGATTACTTACAGTGTGGAAACAGGCCCTTCGGCCCAACAAGTCCACACCGCCCCGCCGAAGCGCAACCCACCCATACCCCTACATCTACCCCTTACCTAACACTACGGGCAATTTAGCATGGCCAATTCACCTGACCTGCACATCTTTGGAGTGTGGGAGGAAACCGGAGCACCCGGAGGAAACCCACGCAGACACGGGGAGAATGTGCAAACTCCACACAGTCAGTCGCCTGAGGCAGGAATTGAACCCAGGTCTCTGGCGCTATGAGGCAGCAGTGCTAACCACTGTGCCACCGTGCCGCCCAATGGCCTGGTTCCGTGCTGTCTGATCTTATGACAAACTAGGCTTGTTTCTGCTGGAGCGCAGAGCTGACTGGATTGAGGTGTATAAGTTTCTGGACAGTATTGATGAGATGAACATAGAAAGGATGTTTCCTCATGTAGGTGAGTTCAGAACTGGGAAGAACAATTTTAAAATAAGGGGTTGCCCTTATAGAATAGTGTTGAGAAAAAGAGAAGTCTCTCTTTATGATTTTTAAAAATTAATTAATTGTTGGGATATTGGGGTGTCACTGGCTCGGCCAGCATTTATTGTCCATTTCTTATTGGCCAGAGGGCACTTAGGAGTCAACCACTTTGCTGTGGGTCAGGAGTCACATGTAGGCCAGACCAGGTAAGGATGACAGATTTCCTTCCCTAAAGAACATTAGTGAACCAGACAGCTTTTTCTTGACAATAATAAGTTTGCGGGAGACACAAAATTTGTTTGTAACATGAACAGTGAAGAATGTTATCTGAGATTACAAAGAGATCTTGATCAATTGGGTCAATGGGCTGAGGGGTGGGAGATGGAGTTTAATTTGGATAAGTATTGCATTTTGGTGAAACAGCAAGAGCAGGACTTGTCAAATTAAAAGTAGGTCTTTGGGTAGTGATGTAGAACAGAGAGACCTCAAGCTCAGGTACATAATTCTTAGAAATTTGTGTCACATATAGACAGGGTAGTTAAGAAGGCATTTAGCATGTTTACCTTCATTGCTCAATCCTTTGAGTACAGGAGTTGGGACATCATATTGAGGTTGTACAGGATCTTGGTAAGGCCTCTTCTGGAGTACAGTGTCCAGTTCTGGTTGCCCTGTCACAGGAGAGATATTATTAAGCTGGACAGGGCTCAGAAGAGATTTACCAGGATGTTGCCGGGAACGGAGGGTTTGAGTTTAAGAAGCTAGGACTTTTTTTTCACTGGCGTGTAGGAGGTTGAGAGGTGATCGTATACAGTTTATAAAGTCATGAGGGGTACAGATAAGTGAATGGCAGGTGTCTTTTTCCTAGGGTGGGGAATTTCAAGGGGCATATTTTAAAGGTGAAAGGAGAAAGATTAAAAAAAATGTGGGGTTTATTTTTACACAGAGAGTGGTTCATGTATGAAATGAATTTCCAGAGGAAGTGGTAGATGCAGTTACTGTTACAATTTTTAATAGACATTTGGATAAGTACATGAATAAGAATTTTTTGGAGGGATATGGACTAAAGTTGGATTTGTTTTTCTTGGGATTATGGTCAGCATGGAATGGCTGGACCAAAAGGTCTGTTTCTGTGCTGTATGACTCTCTGCCTCTATTAACTCCAAATTCCAGATATTTGATTGAACTCAGATTTTACCACCTACCATGGTAGGATTGAAATCCAGGTCTCCTGAACATTACCAGGGGCTCTGGATTAATAGGCTAGTGATAATACCACTGGGCTAATACTTCATTTGGAGCTCCCTGTCTCAGCCCGTGGTCGAGGCAGGGTCATTTAATCATTTTAAGACAGAGGGGATAAGTTTGGGTAGGGAATCTGATTACAACGAGTAGACGGCATTGTGGAATTTGAAACACAAACACCTCAGCTGCATCTTACTGAGTTGCAGATCAGGCGCAAGGAGATGAATCATCTCGTTCTGCTCCTATGCTGTATATTAATATAAAGTCTCAAGGTAGGTCACTAGCATCATTCGCTGGAGGAATAGTTGTGAGTGCCTGCAGCACAGTTCAGAAACTGAATACCGTCCACACACAAAGAATAATAATAGTACAGGTTTTAATTGCTCACTGAACACTTTATCAAAGCAGACAATTGACAAATGACCCCTCCACCTCTTGGCTGAACAGCTCTTGGTCCTGCTCTGACATCAATCCCCCTCCCCCAACCGCCCCCCCCCCCCCCTCCCCCCACTCCCTCAGACCTGAAACCTGAGGTGTTTAGTGAATAGATCCCATGAGCTGCCAAGCATGATCTTACTCGCTAGCTTCAATCTTCCACCAGTTGGAGTTTTACTGCAAGGCTGGGAATTTTCAGCACAGCTGTGAAAACATTCCTTTCGAGACATTTGAGGGCTGATTTCGAGCTCGGGATCCAAGCGCCATTCATGAAAGGAAACATTGTTCTTTTTTTTAAAAATATTGTACCTCTCCAAAGGAAAAGGCGAATAAAAGACCTGCACATTGCCCAGAAATTATATCACCTACATTTTGCAGCTGAAGATTGGCAGTACATCAAGATGGGCATCTTGCAGATTGAAATATTAGACTCCAGGCTGTGTCTGATTTTCATTTCACTCTTAATTGGAAGTGAGTCGTATTGGTGTCTGGTACTAACACTTAAGACACACTTAATCGCACACTTACATTCGGAAACATTCGTCAGTTGTCACTGCAGCTAATCAGTATCAGATTTTAGTTTTGAAAGTGCCCTGTAAAAGTGTATGGAGCAGTTTTATACAAAGAGGCCCTGAGCACTTTCATGATTATAAAGAATAATTACCCACACTGTAAACTCCAGCAAGATGGATGGGTCGTAATCCCTGCCTGTCTCCTCTCTTCTCTGCTCCTGGGGTCTTGGGATATTTTCCAGGCTGACCCACTTTGTGTGCAGTATTGAAGGAGTGCAGCACTGTCAGATTTTGTTTTGATAGAATCCGTAGAATCCCTACAGTGCAGAAACAGGGCATTCAGCTCAACAAATCTACACTGTCTCTCTGAAGAGCATCCCACCCAGACTCACCCCCTTACCCTATCCCTGTAACCCTGCATTTCCCATGGCTCATCTACCTAACCTACACGTTTCTGAACACTATGGGCAATTTAGCATGACCAATCCTTCTAATCCACACAGGTTTGGATTGTGGGTGAAAACCAGAGCACCTGGAGAAAACCCATGTAGACACGGGGAGAATGTGCAAACTCCACAAGGGCTATTGCCTGAGGCTGGAATTGAACCCGGGTGCCTGGTACTGCATGGTGTCAAGCTTCTTGAGTGTTGTTGGAGCTGCACCCATCCAGGCAAGTGGGGAGTATCCTACCACACTCCTGACTTGTGCCTTGTTGTTAGTAGACAGACTTTGGGGAGTCAGGGGGTGAGTTACTTGTCACAGTATTCTTAGCTTCTGAACTACTGCTATAGCCACTGTGTTTACGAAGTGAATCCAGTTGAGTTTCTGGTCAATGATAACTCCCAGACTATTGATAGTGAGGGATTCAGTGATGGTAACACTGCTGAATATCAAGGGGCACTAGTTAGATTGTCTCTTATTGGTGATGGTGAGATCCTGGCATTTGTGTGTTGCAAATGTTACTTGCCACTTGTCAGCCCAAGACTGGATATTGTCCAGATCTTGCTGCATTTGAACATGGACTGCTTCAGTGTCTGAGGAGTCACGAATGGTGGTAAGCATTGTGCAATCATCTTCAGACCTTATGAAGGAGGGAAGGCCATTGATGAAGCTACTGAAGATGGTTGGGCCTGGAACAGTACCATGAGGAATTCCTGCAGAGATATCCTGGAGCTGGGATGACTGGATCCAACAACCACCACCATCTTCCTTTGTGTCAGGTATGACTCTAATCACTGGAGAGCTTTCTCCCGCTACTGATTGATTCTAGTTTTGCGAGGGCTCTGTGATCCCACACTTGAATATGAAAGGCTAAGAGGAAACATAATATAACAGGCTGCACTAAACAAATGGAACAAATGTTCTTCAAACATATTAATGGTAAATGTTAGTGAAGGACAGAGTAGGGGTCTTATGGAACAAACAAGGTAGATGGCTCACAAAGCAAAGGGTATGTTCTGTCTTTAGTAAGTCAGTAGGTGGCAACAATAGTTCGGTTAAAAATATGGGTTTTGAGCAATTGAGCAGTATAGGTGATAGGTAAAGAAGAGGTGCTAAAAAGGCAGGCAGCATTCCAGGCAGGGAAGTTATCAGCCTCAAAGGGGATGCATCCCAAATTGCCAAGAGATGTAAGGGAACAAATCATGGAGCTGTTTGACTGAAATTTTCTAGGTCTCTCTGAACATTGGATTAGTTCTGGTGGCCTGGAGGATTGCAAATGTGACACTGCTGTTTAAGAAAGGGACAAAGGATAACCCAGGAAACTACAGCTTGACATCAATAGTGGCAAAACGGATGGAGGACAAAATACAGGATAAGGTGTAAAGTCTACACTTAGAGAAAAGTACAAGATAGTAAACAGAGCTTTGTTAAGGGCAGTTCATAGCTGATAAATTTAAGTGAATTCTTTGATGAGGTGACATGAACAGCGAATGAGGGTAGTGCTGTGGATGTTATATATTTGGACTTTCAGAAAGCATTCAATACAGTGCCACATGGCAGGTTGATGAGCAAATTAGAAATGTTTGGGATTGGTGCGCCCTTGGCAGCATGGATTAGAAGTTGGCTAAAAGACAGGAAACAGAGGATGAGTGTAGATGGGTATTTCTTAGATTGAACATGTGTTGAATGTAGTGTCCACGAGAGATCGATGTTGGAACCCTTGCTTTTTCTGATTTATATAAATGATGGGTCTTGAGGGCACCATCTGCTAAATTGCAGAGGATACCAAGCTCGGGAGATTAGTGAACTGTGAGGATGATGCTGAGCAACTCAGAGGGACAGGTTGGCTAAATGGGCAGATATCTGGCAGATGAATCCCAATGCAGAGAAATGTGAGGTAATGCATTTTGCTTGAAGAAACATGGAGAGACAATACAGGCCTCAATAGGACGACTCTGAGAGGAGAACAGGAGCAGAGGGACCTAAGGGTTCACGTGCATGGTTCTCTGAAGGTGGCCAGGCAAGTTAAGACACTTATTAAGAAGACTTATAGGATTCTTGTGTTTATAAAAAGAGGCATAAAGTATCAAAGCAAGGAAGTGATTGTACACCTCTACAAATCATCGATCAGACCACATTTGGAGTATTGTGTTCAGTCCTGGGCACCTTATTTCAAGAAGGATGTCAGAGCCCTGGAGAGAATTCAAAGGAGAAATACTAGAATGATATGAGTAATGAGGGATTTTAGATACAAGGAAGGATTAGAGAGATTGGGCTTATTCTCCTTGGAGCAGAGAAGATTAAGCGGTGACCTTATTGAAGTGTTCAAAGTTATCAACAATTTGGAGAGGTTAAAGAAGAATATTCTGTTTCTATTAGTTGGCATGTTAGTAACTAAGAGTCACAACTTCAGCAAGAGAGCTAGAAGTGAGATGAGGACAAACTTCTTTAGTCAGAGATTTGTTAGGATTTGGAATGTGCTGCATGGGAGAGTGGTGAAGGTGGATTCTATAGGAGGTTTCAAAAGAGAGCTGGATATATATTTGATGGTGATGAATTTAGAGGGCGACAGAGATAGGCTACAGAATAGGATTGTGGATTAGTGGGGCTGGGAGAGCACAGCAGTTCAGGCAGCATCCAAGTAGCTTCGAAATCAACGTTTCGGGCAAAAGCCCTTCATCAGGAATAAAGGGAGTGAGCCTGAAGCGTGGAGAGATAAGCTAGAGGAAGGTGGGGGTGGGGAGAAAGTAGCATAGAGTACAGTGGGTGAGTGGGGGAGGAGATGAAGATCAAGGAGGAGAGGGTGGAGTGGATAGGTGGAAAAGAAGATAGGCAGGTAGGACAAGTCCGGACAAGTTATGGGGACAGTTACTGAGCTGGAAGTTTAGAACTAGGGTGAGGAGGGGGAAGGGGAAATGAGGAAACTGTTGAAGTCTACATTGATGCCCTGGGGTTGAAGTGTTCCGAGGCGGAAGATGAGGCGTTCTTCCTCCAGGCGTCTGGTGGTGAGGGAGCGGCGGTGAAGGAGGCCCAGGACCTCCATGTCCTTGGCAGAGTGGGAGGGGGAAGTTGAAATGTTGGGCCACGGGGCGGTTTGGTTGATTGGTGCGGGTGTCCCAGAGATGTTCCCTAAAGCGCTCTGCGAGGAGGCGCCCAGTCTCCCCAATGTAGAAGAGACCGCATCGGGAGCAACGGATACAATAAATGATATTAGTGGATGGGCAAGTAAAACTTTGATGGATGTGGAAGGCTCCTTTAGGGCCTTGGATAGAGGTGAGGGAGGAGGTGTGGGCACAGGTTTTACAGTTCCTGCGGTGGCAGGGGAAAGTGCCAGGATTGGAGGGTAGATTGTTTGGGGGCGTGGACCTCGCCAGGTATTCGCAGAGGGAACGGTCTTTGCGGAAGGCGGAAAGGGGTGGGGAGGGAAATATATCCCTGGTAGTGGGGTCTGTTTGGAGGTGGCAGAAATGTCAGTGGATGATTTGATTTATGCGAAGGTTGGTAGGGTGGAAGGTGAGCTCCAGGGGCGTTCTGAACTTGTAACGGTTGGAGGGGTGGGGTCTGAGGGCGGAGGTGCGGGATGTAGACGAGATGTATTGGAGGGCATCTTTAACCATGTGGGAAGGGAAATTGCGGTCTCTAAAGAAGGAGGCCATCTGGTGTGTTCTGTGGTGGAACTGGTCCTCCTGGGAGCAGATCCAGCGGAGGTGGAGGAATTGGGAAGACGGGATGGCATTTTTGCAAGAGGTGGGGTGGGAAGAGGTGTAATCCAGGTAGCTGTGGGAGTCGGTGGGTTTGTAAAAAATGTCAGTGTCAAGTCGGTTGTCACTAATGGAGATGGAGAGGTCCAGGAAGGGGAGGGAGGTGTCATAGATGGTCCAGGTACATTTAAGATCAGGGTGGAATGTGTTGGTGAAGTTGATGAATTGCTCAACCTCCTCGCGGGAGCACGAGGTGGCGCCAATGCTGTCATCAATGTAGCGGAGGAAGAGGTGGGGAGTGGTGCCGGTGTAATTACGGAAGATCAACTGCTCTACATAGCCAACAAAGAGACAGGCATAGCTGGGGCCCATATGTGTGCCCATGGCTACCCCTTTGGTCTGGAGGAAGTGGGAGGATTCAAAGGAGAAATTGTTAAGGGTGAGGACCAGTTCGGCCAAACGAATGAGAGTGTCGGTGGAAGGGTATTTTTGGGGACGTCTAGAGAGGAAAAAACGGAAGGCTTGGAGGCCCTGGTCATGGCGGATGAAGATGTAGAGGGATTGGATATCCATGGTGAAGATGAGGTGTTGGGGGCCAGGGAAACGGAAGTATTGGAGGAGATTGAGGGTGTGAGTGGTGTCTCAAACGTATGTGGGGAGTTCCTGGACTAGTTGGGATAGGACAGTGTCGAGGTAGGTAGAGATGAGTTCAGTGGGGCAGGAGCACGCTGAGACAATGGGTTGGCCAGGGTGGTCAGGCTTGTGGATCTTGGGAAGGAGGTAGAACCGGGCAGTACGGGGTTCCCAGACTATGAGGTTGGAAGCTGTGGGTGGGAGATCTCCTGATGTGATGAGGTTCTGTATGGTCTGGGAGATGATGGTTTGGTGATGGGGGGTGGGGTCATGGTCGAGTGGGCAGTAGGAAGAGGTGTCCTCGAGTTGATGTTTGACTTCAGCGGTGTAGAGGTCAGTGCGCCAGACTACCACTGCGCCCCCTTTATCCGCTGGCTTGATGGTGAGGTTGGGATTGGAGCAGAGGGATTGGAGGGCTGTGCATTGTGAGGGTGAGACGTTGGAGTGGGGGAGGGAGGTAGACGGGTTGAGGCGGTTAAAGTCCCGGCGGCAGTTGGAAATGAAGAGGTCGAGGGCAGGTAATAGGCCAGTGCAGGGTGTCCAGGTGGATGCAGTGTGTTGGAGGTGGGCGAAGGTGTCCTCGGAAGGTGGGCGGGAGTCCTGATTGTGAAAGTAAGCTCGGAGGCGGAGGCGATGGAAGAATTGTTCGACATTACGGCGTGTATTAAATTAATTGATGCGTGGACGGAGGGGGATGAAGGTGAGTCCTTTGCTGAGGACTGATCATTCGTCCTCAGTGAGGGGGAGGTCTGGGGGGATGGTGAAAACTCGGCAGGTCTGGGAGCTGGGATCTGGTGTGGGTATAGAGCTGGGAGTGGGGGCGGAACCTGTAATTGGAGTGGATGTGATGGTGGGGGGAATGGGGGTGGAGTCATGAGCAGGGACAGTGTTCCCCTCGGGGTTCTGGGGGGTGGGGATAGTGACAGTGGGGTCTGTGGGGGCATGTCAGCAGAATGCAGGTGAATGGCGCTGGTGGGGGCGGAAGTGGTGGTGAACACGGCAGTAGGGGTGGCGGAAGTCACTGAGCATGTGGCATCAGCGATGATGTGTAGGGCAGAAGTGATGTCAGGTGTGATGCATGAGGTAATGTGAGGGGTCGAAGTGGTTGTGGGAGTGGCCATGATGGGGGCGGAAGTGACATCATCAATCAGCGTGGGGGTGGCAGCTGCATCAGCCGCATGGCTAATGGTGGAATAGGTTCCGAGGCTAGGGGAATCTTCTGGAATGTTTGAGGAGCGCTGGTTATGGAGGTGGGTGGATAAAAGTTTGTTGTACTTACAGTTTTTGATGTTTGAGATGGAATTGAATTACTGTTTGTTGAGAATATGAATTATCCTGAGGATGTAGTACAGAGTGGGTCCTTTGCAATTCTGAGAGAGTGTGGCCCTCAGCTGAGGCAGGGATGACTGGAGAGAGGTTAGGTACCGGCGCATTGCTGCAAGCGTGGAGCGAAGGATCTTGAGGGTGAACTGTTGCTGGTGTTTTTGAATCTGTAGTCTGTACTGTTTGTCCTGTTCGGGTCCGAACTCTGCTGGTTTAAAGGTGGTCCGGAGTCCATGTGGGATGAGTTGGTTATGGAGGCAGGCACTGAGGAAGTGAATGTGGCTGTGGTAGCGAGGTTGTTTCAGGACATGGTTGAAGAGCTTCAGGGCAGAGGAAATGACCTGGGAGTTGCAGTGGGAGAGGGACTCCCTGAGATTCTTGTAGAGAGAGGAGGAAAACTTCTTCAAGTTCCACGCCACCAAATAACCCACCCTCCAATCCTGGCACATTCCCCTGCCATCGCAGAAAATATAAAACCTGCGCCCACACCTCCTCCCTCACCTCTATCCAAGGCCCTAAAGGAGCCTCCCACATCCATCAAAGTTTTACTTGCCCATCCACTAATATCATTTATTGTATCCGTTGCTCCCGATGCGGTCTCTTCTACATTGGGGAGACTGGGCGCCTCCTAGCAGAGCGCTTTAGGGAACATCTCCGGGACACCCGCACCAATCAACCACACCGCCCCGTGGCCCAATATTTCAACTCCCCCTCCCATTCTGCTGAGGACATGGAGGTCCTGGGCCTCCTTCACCGCCGCTCCCTCACCACCAGACGCCTGGAGGAAGAACGCCTCATCTTCCGCCTCGGAACACTTCAACCCCAGGGCATCAATGTGGATTTCAACAGCTTCCTCATTTCCCCTTCCCCCACCTCATCCTAGTTTCAAACTTCCAGCTCAGTTACTGTCTCCTTGACTTGTCCGACCTGCCTATCTTCTTTTCCACCTATCCACTCCACCCTCTCCTCCTTGACCTATCACCTTCATCCCCTCCCCCACTCACCCAGTGTACTCTATGCTACTCTCTCCCCACCCCCACCCTCCACTAGTTTATCTCTCCACGCTTCAGGCTCACTGCCTTCATTCCTGATGAAGGGCTTTTGCCCGAAAGGTCGATTTCGAAGCTACTTGGATGCTGCATGAACTGCTGTGCTAATCCAGAATCTGGTTTCCAGCATCTGTAGTCATTCTTTTTACCCTACAGAATAGGATTGGTTGGGTCGCTGTTTCAGGAGCTGGTACAGGCACAATGGGTCTTTCTGTACTGTAAAATTCTATGACCCTATGATTCTAGTGAGCTTGTGAGCAGAACAGATTGAAACGGAAAGGAATAAGACTGAAGATCTTACTCACATTCTCTGCAATAATACTCAATGCATCAAAATGACTAGTAACTAGTTGCTAACAGGCAACAAAATCCTATTTCTCTAATACATAAGCATCTTCTCATTAGACCAGTAATGACAAGCAGGTCCTGTAGATCCCTAGCTGAAAATGTGTTGCTGGAAAAGCGCAGCAGGTCAGGCAGCATCCAAGGAGCAGGAGAATCGACGTTTCAGGCATGAGCCCTTCTTCAGGAATGAGGAAAGTGTGTCCAGCAGGCTAAGATAAAAGGTAGGGAGGAGGGACTTGGGGGAGGGGTGTTGGAAATGCGATAGGTGGAAGGAGGTCAAGGTGAGGGTGACAGGCCAGAGTGGGGGTGGGGGCGGAGGCAGAGAGGTCAGGAAGAAGATTGCAGGTTAGGAAGGTGGTGCTGAGTTCGAGGGATTTGACTGAGACAAAGTGGGGGGGGAGTGGAAATGAGGAAACTGGAGAAACCTGAGTTCATCACCAAGGGATCACTCAGATTTATCTTAGCCTGCTGGACACACCTTCAGGAATGAGGAAAAAGGCCTCGTGCCCGAAACGTGGATTCTCCTGCTCCTTGGATGCTGCCTGACCTGCTGCGCTTTTCCAGCAACACATTTTCAGCTCTGATCTCCAGCATCTGCAGTCCTCACTTTCTCCTGTAGATCCCTATCCACGAAGATAATATTCACAGCAAACAGACCGCAGTTTGTGGTACAGACTTGGTTTAGTTACACATACAACATGATAAGCAGTGGTATAGATTTCAATTTGCTATTTCATATCACAGCCTACTCTAGAGTACTGCATGCAATTCTGGTTGCCCTGCTCTTGGAAGGATATTATTAAGCTCTGGAGGATTCAGAAGAGACTTACCAGGATGCTGCTGGGAATGGGAGGTTTGAGTTATAAAGAATGGCTGGGTAGACTGGGACTTTTTTCACTGGAGCATAGGAGTTTGAGAGGTGATCCTATCGAGGTTTTTCAAATCACGAGGGGTATAAATAAGCTGAATGCGAGGGTTGGGAATTTCAAGAATACGGGGGACATTTTGAAGGTGAGAGGAGAGAGATTTTAAAAAGATATGAGGGGAAAATCTTCTACACAGAGGGTGGTTCACATGTGGAATGAACTTCCTGAGAAGTGGTGGATGTGGGCGCAGTTACAAGGTTTAAAACACACTTAAATAATACATGAATAGGAAAGGTTTGGAGGGTCCTGACACACACACTAAACAGTCCCACTCTCCTGTGGGCAAACACTTTAATTCCCCCTCCCACTCTGCCAAGGACATGCAAGTCCTGGGCCTTCTCCACGACCAAAAACTTGCCACCCGACGCTTGGAGGAAAAACGCCTCAGAGTCATAGAGAAATACAGCACGGAAACAGACCCTTCGGTCCAACCTGTCCATGCCGACCAGATATCCCAAAACAAACTAGTCCCACCTGCTGGCACCTGGCCCATATCCCTCTAAACCCTTCCTACTCATATACCCATCCAAATGCCTCTTAAATGTTGCAATTGTGCCAGCCTCCACCACATCCTCTGGCATCTCATTCCATATTCGTACTACCCTCTGCGTGAAAAGGTTGCCCCTTAGGTCTCTTTTATATCTTTCCCCTCTCACCCTTAACCTATGCCCTCTAGTTTTGGACTCCCCGATTCCAGGGAAAATACTTTGTCTATTTATCCTATCCATACCCCTCATAATTTTGTAAATCTCTATTAGGTCACCCCTCAGCCTCCAATGCTCCAGGGAAAACAGCCTCATCTTCTGCTTTGGGACCCTACGACTACACAAAATCAATGCTGATTTCACCAGTTCCCTCATCTCCCCTCCCCTACCACCTTATCCAAGATTCAACTCTTCAACTCGGCACCACTCTCTTGAACTGTCCTACCTGTCCATCTTCTTTCCCACCTATCCACTCCACTCTCTGTTCCAACCTATCACCATCACCCCCATCTTCATTTACCTATCACATTCCCAGCTACCTTCCCCAAGCCCAACCTCCCCTCCCATTTATCTCTCTGCCCCCTTGGGCCCCCCCCACATTCCTGATGAAGACCTTATGCTTTGAAACGTCAATTCTCCTGCTCCTCAGATGCTGCCTGACCTGCTGTGTTTTTCCAGCATCACATGTTTTGACTCTGATCTCCAGCATCTGCTGTCCTCACTTGCTCCTAGTGGGGTCACCTGGTGACATCAATCCAAGATTCTGGTTAAGGCCAACCCCATGAATACCAAACTTGGCTATCAGCCTCTGCTCGGTTGTTGCATATCCCGAAGTCCGCCTTGGAGGACGGCCACCCGAAGTTCTGAGGCCGAATGTCCCTGATCGCTGAAGTGTTCCCCAACTGGGAGGGAATATCCCTGTCTGGCAATTGTTGGGTGTCATCCACTTCTTACACATAGATACAAAAACACAGACACAGATGTACACACACATAAACATACGCATAGACACACATGCACATATATACACACGCATGTACACATGCGCAAACATGCACACACATTTATATACACATATAGATGTACACACACACACCACATTCATGGGCCATGTCATTTGACATGTATTATCCATTAAGAATGCTCATGGCACATCTCCAACTCATTTACAGTATGTTTCTGTACTTTACTGCTGCACCTTGTGATGCAACACCAACTATCATTGCAATGCTGCAGCAAAGACATTGTGTACTCAGGGACATCCAACCAACTCATGGACTGTAAACTAAATCTAAAATAAACAAAAAGCTAATCTCACTGGCATGGACTGTGAAACTGTAGGATTGACATAAAAACCCATCTGGTTCACTCCTGTCCTTCAGGGAAGGACATCTGCCATCCCTACCTGGTTTGGCCTACATGCAACTCCAGAGCCACAGCTGTGTTGTTGACTCACAACTGTCCTCTGGGCAAGCAGAACCTCGTCGATGGCCTTGTTAAAGCCCATGCAGACAGTGCCTACTGCTCTACTTTCACCTATAATCTTGGCCACCTCTTCAAAAAACTCAGTCAAGTTTGTGAGTCATGATTTCCCAGGCACAAAGCCACGCTGATTATCTCTACTCAGTATTTGCCTTTCCAAACACATGTAAATGCAGTCTCTCAGAATCTCCCAGGAACTTACCCACCACTCACATCAGGCTCACCGGCCTACTTCCCTGGCCTTTCCTTGCAGCCCTTCTTAAATAGTGGCACAAACTTCCAGTCTTCTGGCCCCTGACCTGTGGCTGTCGATGATACAATGTCTCTGCTAGGGGGCCTTGCAATTTCTCCCATAGCTTCCCACAATGTGCTGGATACATTTGATCAGGTCCCAGGGATTTATCTACCTTCATAGGTTTTATCCCTTTATGCCTCATCCCTCCCAATCTCTGTTAACCTCCTCCAGCCCTCGTAAGCCTCTCAGATATCTGCACTGCTCCAATTCTGACCTCTTGTTTCAGCTGCAAGGCCCTAAGCTCTGGAAATCCCTCTGTAAACCTTGCTGTCTCTCTTTCCTCTTTAAAAACCCTCCTTAAAAGCTAACTTTCCTGGCCATCTTGTTACTACAATATCTCAGTGTAGACCGGTGTGAAAATTTGGCTGGTAATTTTCTAGAGAAACATATTAAGACGTGTTAAAACTTAAAAGATGCTTGATAAATGTATATTGTTGGAGGGGTTTCAAGCTAGCAGTAGGAGCTGTTGAGAGAGGAAATACTTTCCAAAGGGTTATCAGTATTTGCAGTATAGAATCAGAAAGGAGAAGACCACTCAGCCAAATGATTTAGGGCTAGTCCTTTCAAAGAATTTGCCAAGTAATCCCACTCATGGAATCATAGAATCCCAATAGTGTGGAAGCAGGCCATTCAGCCCATCAGGTCCACACCAATCAAATAGCATCTTACCCGTTCCCACACCCTTACCCTATCCTGAAACCTTGCATTTCCCACGGCTAATCCATCAAGTCGACAGATCTTTGGACACTGTGGGCAGTTTAGCATGGCCAATCCACCTAAACAGCATGGTGGCACAGTGGTTAGCACTGCTACCTCACAGCACCAGAGACCCAGGTTCAATTCCCGCTTCAGGCATCTGTCTGTGTGGAGTTTGCACATTCGCCCCATGTCTGTGTAGGATTCCTCCGGGTGCTCCGATTTCCTCCCACAGTCCAAAGATGTGCAGGTCAGGTGAATTGGCCATGCTAAATTGCCTGTAATATTAGGTGTAGGGGAATGGGTTTGGGTGAGTTGCTCTTCGGAGGGTCGGGGTGGACTTGCTGGGCCAAAGGACCTGTTTCCACACTGTAAGTAATCTAATCTTTGGACTGTGGGAGAAAACCTATGCAGACATGGGGTGAATCATGCAAACTGCATATAGATGGTCACCTGAAGGCAGAATCAAACCTCCCTGGTGCTGTGAGGCAATAATGCCAACACTGAGCGACCATGCCACCCCACCTCTTTGCTTTATCACCAAAACATTTAAAATTTTATTTTGGATGCTTTGAAAGAAGCTGCTGATTTTGGTGGTTTGTGATCACAGTGACCTAATAATAGGCAGTTGATGTTTTATAGTAATTTTCCGATAGTTCACTGAGGTTGTTAAAAAGCAGCAGCCTACATATGATGCAATAGTCAATTAGATAAATAACTTATGCAACTGTGACAACTGCAGATGGTTCACTGGTTCACAAGAGGACAAAGAGACAGCTGGCATGGAATGTTTCAGTCTTGCTGAAGTGGTGGGGCCAGCATCCTGTCCTCTAGGCAAGGTGTCAGGGAACTCTTCCCTGGGTCTTCCTCCTCTTCTTCTCGTCTGTCTTCAACCTGCCTGGCAAAGACAGTTTGATGAACACTACTCTCTGGAGACCGCTCAATGAGAACTGCTTTTTTAGGAACTTCCCCGAGCACTTATTGTGACATCATATTTTCAGGGGCAGGCTGGAAATGTTGTGTTGTGTCAATCAGTTTGTGATGATACTATGGCATTAAGGGGTGTATTTTGTCCTTTTTCTTTGTGAAGGTAGGCTGAGACAGAGGTAGTGAGTAGTCTGTTCCCAGCCAATAAAATAGACAGATTGTGAGGCCTGCGGGGTGTTTTTTTTCCCCCCCGAGTTGGAACAATAGAAGCAGCCTGAATGGGTGGGGTCAAGCTCCCACAGAACCAGGATTTTAGTTTCACTTTCAGTAGTGGTTAGGTTTGGAAGCTGCTTTGCATCTCTCTCTAAATCAGCACAATGCTTGAGTTCTCTCTCTAACTCCCTCTCTCTCTCTCATTTTGATTTTTCTCTTAATGCCCTTTCCCCCCGGACTGGAGAATGATGTGAGACAATCTATTTTACTGAATTTGCCTTTGGGATGTTACTGTATTGGATTGGTTCCCGTTTGTAGTTAAATAATCTATTATTCTATTAAGATTTTCAACGGAGCTAAGTTATTTCAATTCTTCTTTATTTTGTTTGTATTTTAATGAAAATATAAGAATAAAGTGTGCTTGCCTTAAACTTGGTAGTTTCACCAATCAAATTGCATCCATAATACCTTAGATTGCCGGACAAAGAGTCCTTGGAGTGCAGGTTCATAGCTCCTTGAAAGTGGAGTCACAGGTAGATAGGATAGTGAAGAAGGTGTTTGGTATGCTTTCCTTTATTGGTCAGAGTATTGAGTACAGGAGTTGGGAGGTCATGTTGTGGCTATACAGGACATTGGTTAAGCGACTTTTGGAATACTGCATTTAATTCTGGTATGCCTGCTATAGGAAAGATGTTGTTAAATTTGAAAAGGTGCAGAAAAGATTTACAAGAATGTTGCCAGGGTTGGAGATTTTGAGATATCGGGGCAGACTGAAGAGGCTGAGGTTATTTTCCCCGGAATGTCAGAGGCTAAGCGGTGACTTTATAGAGGTTTATAAAATGAACATGGTCATGAATAGGATAAATAGTCAAGGTCTTTTCCCTGGGCTAGAGAAGTCCAAAACTAGAGGGAAAGATTTAAAAAAGAACCTAAGGGGCAACTTTTTCACGCAGAGGGTGGTACGTGGATGGAATGAGCTGCTGGAGGAAGTGGTGGAGGCTGACACAGTTCTAACATTTAAAAGGCATTTGTATGGGTACATGAATAGGAAGGGTTTAGCGGGATATAGGCCAAATGCTGGCAGATGGGACTGGATTAATGTATGTTATATGGTTGGCATGGACAAGTTAGACCATAGGGTCTGTTTCCGTACGGTGCCTTTTTATTACTCTATGATTTGCCTTGGAAAATAAGAAATAGCCTTCTTAATATATTTTGAGGGGCTTTGGTCTAGTCCACAACAAATTGTCTGAAACCTTTTGGCTAATGGGCATTCATTATTATTGTCACCTTGCTAGCATTCATTTTCGGGGTCAGTTTACTGATCTTTCTCAGAACAAACGCTTCTTGTTTTCAAAAACAAGGGCGTCGTAATAAGGTGTGTTAAGCACCGGGCAAATTGTTGACTCTGGTTCAATGGGCACCATGACCTCTATGTTTTTCATCGTCCTTCTTTTTGTGTTCATATGATCGAGTTTTGGAAAGTCAAATAGGGCTGTAACAGCTGTTTAAATGAAATCTCGTACTGCCCAGTAAAGTCTAGGAAAATTCAATTTTTCAGGGACATCAGCATTCAACAGTACCATTAAATCCGTTTCAATCAACCTTTCAGCTAATGAATTGCAGATCATAACTCTTTGGTTTGAAAAAATCTCATCATGTCCCTTTTCTTTTGCCAATTAGCTTAAATCTATGTCCCCGATCCTCCTGCCATTGGAAACAGTTCCTTTTGATCTACATAATAAAAAGTCATTTGAAAAGGCAGCTAATAAAATCCCATTACACCTTCCCCTGCTTCAGGCAATGCAATTGAAAACTGATAAACTTGCAGACAACTTGTCAGTCTCTACCAGCAGTCAGTTGTGTCGCCTGAATCAGTGGGACCATATTTCATTTGCGATCAACTTGGGCATAAATCAGTCTGGCTAGAGTAAGCTTACAGTGCCCTGGCACTAGTCAGTAAGTTCGTCAAAGAGCTCCTCTACTATAGACAATGGGAAAGCAGTCACAAATAAATGAGGAGAAAATATTCACACTTACAGGATGGAAACAATGGCCCATCAAAGCAAAAGCTCCTTAGCTGACAAAAAATGATACAGAGAAAGATGGAGCAGAATAAAATCTAAATATGACAACAATGCCTGCTCAGAAACTCTGGGCTGATTGGCCTCCTACTGTATGATACTATACTCCAAATACTGATGAATATTTCGGAAAATATTTTCTCTTCATGCTTATCTATCCTCATCACTGAGAAGGAGACAGGTCTTCAGATAAGACCTGATGATATAGGAGCAGAATTAGGCTTTTCAACCCAGAGACTCAGTTCCTCTATTCAATCATGGCTGATACTACACAGGAAGGAGGATTATGTCATTGGAGAGGGGACATTTGACTGTTAACTGTCCTCTGGTCAACTAGGGATAGGCCTAATAGGCAGGATGGTGGTGGAGTGGTTAACACTGTTGTCCCACAGTGCCAGGGACCCAGGTTTGATTCCAGCCTTGGGTGATTGCCTGTGTGGAGCTTACGTATTCTCCCTGTGTCTGCGTGGGTTTCCTCTGCGTGCTCCAGTTTCCTCCCACAGTCCAAAGATGTGCAGGTCAGGTGAATTGGCTGCGCTAAATTGCCCGTAGTGTTCAGAGATGTGTAGGTGAGGAGCATTAGTCAGGGGGAATGGGTCTGGGTGGGTTACGCTTCAGAGGCTCAGTGTGGATTTGTTGGGCTGAAGGGCCACACTGTAGGGATTCTAGGACATAAATGCTGGCTCAGCCAGTAACATTGAATGAATGAAAAATAAATTTTGAATCCCTCTCAATCTGTGTAACCTGAGCCTCTCAGATATCTGCACTTCTCCAATGCCAGGCTCTTGATCATTCCTGACTTTAACTGCTCTACCATTGATGATGGTCCTTTCAAAAACCAAGGCCTTAACTCTGGAATTCCCTCCCTAACACTCTCTGCCTTTCTTTCCTCTTTTAAAACCCCCTTCCAAAACTAACTCTTTACCTGTGCCCCCTGGGCATTAGTGATTGGTTGGTACCATTGCACAGAGCTGCTCGTTGGATGCTGCCTGAACTGCTGTGCTCTTCCAGCACCACTAATCCACCATTGCACAGAGGCCAATCCACAACTCGATCACAACTTGTTCTGTTTTCTTTCTGATTTGAGCTCTGCCAGCAGTGACTCCTTATGAGCTGTCTGTGCTAAACTTGTTTGTATTGCAAACCGGATTATTGGAAGCCAGTAGAAAGGAGTACTGGGGGAGGTATCTGTTGACAGGCTTCAGGTTTTTGACATACAAAGGTGAGGGTGCATCATCACCTTCCAACTCACCTTCTTGCACCCCACACCCCCACCTACTACAACAACCAGAACTCGCACTTTGAAATTATGTAGCAGTATCCTCTCTGGGCTGCCAATCCTAATTCCTATTTAACTCACTTAGAATCACAGAGTCATTGAGTTGTACAGCACAGAAACAGACACTTCAGTCCAAGTCATTCATGCCGACCAGATAATCTAAATTAATTTAGTTCCATTTGCCAGCACTTGGCACTTATCCCTCTAAACCCTTCCTATTCGTTTACCCATCCAGGTGCCTTTTACATGTTGTAATTCTACCAGCTTCCACCACTTCCTCTGGCAGCTCATTACATACAAACACGCACCACCCTCGGCAACAGAGTTGTCCCTTAGGTCCCTTTTATATCTTTTCCCTCTCACTCTAACCCTTTCCTTTCTACTTCTGGACTCCCCCACCCAGGGAAAAGACCTTGTCTATTTATCCTATCCATGCCCCCCCCATGATTTTATAAACCTCTATAAGGTCACCCCTCAGCCTCCGATGCTCCAGGGAAAACAGCCCCAGCCAATTCAGCCTAGCAGGATGTAGAATGTAGTGCCTGATGTTGTGATGAAGTAACATTCAATCATAGCTTTCTGAAGAGATTTGGATCATTATCTGAGGTGGAAGTGTTGTGGGTCTACGGCAATAAGTGGAGGATGGACACAACCTGCATTGCTCTTGCAAAGATCTAGCAAAGCCAACTGAGGGGCTAAATGGCCTCTTTCTGCGTTGTAACCATTCTATGACTCTATAGATTTTGTGATTTGGAAGGAGATTCAATAGTAACTTTCAAAAGGTAATTCAAGCAAAATGAGATGGGAATGATTTACAGAGCTAAGGAGAAAGTGAATTGGGACCAGTGTGTTGCTGAGTTAGCTCCACAGTTGGTACTAATAGCATGAGTCAAATTCTTGCAACAGCTGAGGTTACCACAACCCTCTCCCCGCACCTAAGAGATAGTGACCCTCGGGTTAAAAGACCTGTGGTCTGACATGATTTTACCTTCAGCTCTTACAAAGTGCTAATACGCACAGATAAAGAGCTGAGTAACATCCAACAGTCCCTCTTTCTACAGATTTGTTATTTTCTGTGAGGTACAAGGCAGGCAAATACAAATATTGGCAACAAGAAGACGTGCGTGGGAAAAATTGTTTCTTCCTGAAGCTGTATTTTACAGACAGCAATTTATGAGGGGGAGTGAACATAATGGACGTTGCTCTCCTCTCTGTTCTGCTGCAAGAAAGTTAATTGGATCCTGAATGGAACACTTACTGGGTGTCTGAAAGTTTCCAAGTCAGAAACAATGCCAACACTGGAAAAGCAGTGATACAAACTGATTCAGTTTAACGTTTTACAGATGTTTGTTAACACTTTCATCTTTCTCCTGGGACAGGGAGTTTTTCTGGTCTTTGACTATCAGTTGATTAGAAGGGTGAGAATACCGCATTCTCTTCTGTATCTTCAAGGCTCTTACCTTCCTCAGTACTCTGTGCCAGAAAAATCATACACACATACACCGAAAACAACTCTGGTCATTATCACATTGCCTCCTCTGTCTGGCATCTGACTGTTGGCTTTTCTACATTGCAATCATGATCAGCCTTGACCTTGCCATTCAGGAATGAATCTGGAAGTAAATTATTGTCACAAAAGACAGTAAAATCTGAAATTTCCTCAGCTCTGATCTGCTGAGGACTTCCAGCGGTTTCCATGTTCCTGTTGCACGTCCATTATGCCTTTAAGGTGGTAAAATTTCTTGAAATGTTCCATCGAGCAGCATTCGACAAAAACTGATGCCAAACCACAAGGAGGTGTCAGGGCAGGTGATAAAAGGATGATCAAAGAGGTAGGTCTCTGAAAGAAGGAAAGGAGATAGTGAGGTCGAGGGGTTTCATGAGGGAATGTCACAGGTTAAGGCCATAAGCAGGTGATGACACAATCTTGAATTGAGCAAAACTGAGGATGTGTATTGCAGAGTATGGTACAGTGCATAACCAGGCTATTCAACCTAGAGAACCAGCACCGGTTCCATTACACAGGACCAATCTCCTGTATACTAAGAAGTCAATCCAAGGGTTCCCCAACAGTCAACCCTGGATGAATCAGGACGTACAGAACCTGCTAAAAACCAGGCGCGAGGCCTTCAGATCAGGAGACCCACTCAAATATAAGGAATCCAAATATGACCTTCGCAGAGCCATTAAGACAGCCAAGGACCAATACCGATCCAAACAAGAGACCCAA
This sequence comes from Chiloscyllium punctatum, assembly GCF_047496795.1. Classification (NCBI taxonomy): domain Eukaryota; kingdom Metazoa; phylum Chordata; class Chondrichthyes; order Orectolobiformes; family Hemiscylliidae; genus Chiloscyllium; species Chiloscyllium punctatum. The sequence goes on along the minus strand of NC_092739.1, from coordinate 158,615,784 downwards.
ACAGATACCCGGCGACTATGACACAGACTGAATGACGTCACAGGTTCTAAAAAGAGACAGTGCAAGATAGCAGTCAATGACACATCCCTCCCAGATCGTCTCAACGCTTTCTATACTCGCTTTGAGCAGAATTCCTGCAGAGAGGTAACACCTATTCTGACAAACCCTGACAAACCTATCCCAACAGTCACTGCATCAGAGGTCAGATCAGTTTTCCTTCGTGTGAATCCAAGGAAAGCGATGGGACCAGATGGAGTACCAGGCCGTGCACTCAAAACAAGCGCAGATCAACTGGCAGAGGTCTTTGCGGACATCTTCAACCTCCCCCTGCAGCAGGTCACTGTTCCTGCCTGTTTCAAGATGGCCAACATCATCCCTGTGCTCAAGGCGGCTCATGCCGCATGTCTCAATGACTACCACCCAGTGGCCCTTACTTCGGTGTCATAAAGTGCTTTGAAAGGCTGGTCATGGCATTAGTTAACTCCAGCCTCCCCACTACTTTTGACGCATTCCAAAATATCCATGTCAGATGCCATATCACTTGCCCTTCACTCATCCCTAGAACATCTTGACACCAAGAACAGCTATGTAAGAATCCTACTTATTGACTAAAGTTCAGCTTTTAACACTATTATCCCCTCAAGACTAATTACTAAACTTAGTGATCTCGGACCAAGCCCCACTCTCTGCAACTGGATCCTCAGTTTCCTGACCCACAGGCCACAATCAGTGAAGATTGGGGACAATATTTCATCCTTACTAACACTCAACACTGGAGCCCCCCCAGGGATGCACACTCAGCCCCCTACTGTACTCACTGTAAACCCATGACTGAGTCACCAAATACCAGACTAATGCCATTTATAGGTTCACTGATGACACCACCATAGTCGGTCGAATCTCAGATGGCGATGAAACAGACAACAGACGGGAGGTGGAAGACTTGGAAAAATGATGCACTAAGAACAATGTAGCTCTCAATGCCGGCAAAGCCAAGGAACTCACTATTGACTATCGGCAGGATGTTACTCATGCCCCACTGCACATTAACAGCACAGAGGTGGAACAAGTGGAGAGTGTCCATCTCCTAGGAGTGGTCATCCACAACAAGCTTTCTTGGACTCTTCGTGTGGACGCACTGGTTACAAAAGCCCAACAACGTCTCTTTTTCCTCAGGCAACTGAGGAAATTTGGCATGACGGTAAATACCCTTGCCAACTTTTATAGGTGCACCATCGAGAGCATTCTGTCTGGATGTATCACTACCTGGTATGGCAACTGTACCATTCAAGATCGGAGACGGTTACAGAGAGGGGTGAACTCAGCCCAGACAATCACAAAGGCCAACCTCCTATCTATAGAATCCACCTACCATGCCCACTGTCAAGGAAAGGCTGCCAACATTCTTAAAGATCCATCCCACCCTGGCAATGTTTTTCTACAACCTCTACCATCGGGGAGAAGGTACAGAAGCCTGAACACACACACCAGCCGGTTTCGAAACAGTTCTACCCTACTGTTGTAGAATACTGAATGGACTCACAAACTCTTAACATTCGCCTGTACCTGTGTTTTTGTTTTTGCTGCTGTTTGCCTATTATTTACTTATCTATGCTACTTAACTCTGTGATCTGCCTGTATTTCTCATAAGACAAAGCTTTTCACTGTGCCTCGGTACACGTGTCAAAAAATTCAATTCAATTCAATTTTCCCCATATCCCTGTATACCTTATCTATTCAAATACCCACCCAATACCCTCTTGAGTGCCTCACTTGAATCTGCCTCCTTTCCAGATAGTATAGTCCATATCTTAACTACCTGCTGTGTGAGGGAGATTTTCACTCAAATGTATTGAGTTTAGGAGGTCATGTTGCGGCTATACAGGACATTGGTTTAGCCACTTTTAGAATACTAAGTGTATTTCTCATTTCCCTCCTATAGGAAGGATGTTGTGAAACTTGAAAGGGTTCAGAAAAGATTTACAAAGATGTTGCCAGGGTTGGAAGTTTTGAGCTATAGGGAGAGGCTGAACAGGCTGGGGCTGTTTTCCCTGGAGCGTCGGAGGTTTAAGGGTGACCTTATAGAGGTTTATAAAAACAAGAGGGACATGGAGAGGATGAAAAGCTGAGATCTTTTACCTAAGTTAGGAGATTCCAAAACTAAAAGGCATATGTTTAAGGTGAGAGGGGAAATATTTAAAAGGGACTTAAGGGGCAACATTTTCACAGAGAAGGTGGTGTGTGTATGGAATGAGCTGCCAGACAAAGTGATGGAGGGTGGTACAATTACAACATTTAAAAGGCATCTGGATGTGTATATGAATAGGAAGTATTTAGAGGGATATGGGCCATATGCTGGCAAATGGGACTAGATTAATTTAGGATATCTGGTCAGCATGGACGAGTTAGACTGAAGGGTCTGTTTCCGTGCTGGACATGTCTTTGCCTCTATGACTGTATGATTCTATCTCATTCTTGCTTCCTTTGCACATTGTTTGAAATCTCTGCCTTCCACTTCTTTTATGAACAGGAACAGCTTCTTCCTCTCCACTCTAGCCAGCCCACTCATGATTTTGAAAGCCTCAATGAGATCTCCTCTCAGCCTTCTTCCCTCTGAGCAGAACAATCCCAATATCTTCATTCTATCCAATTTGAGGAATAAAGGACCAGTTGACAGCAAAAGGTTATTTAGCATGAATCAATGCTGGCATAAGTTAAAAGATATCTCCAGCCAATGTCATAAGAGACAGACATGCCATTGCAAGTTTACATTCTTGTTTCACAAGTCGCAGTCCTAATCCAACATGAGGATGGGAAAATATTGTGGTAGTAAGAGCTGTTCCTTTTTTGGGGTATTTTCAGTGTTGGAGCTGATTTCCTAGAATTCCTGGAACAGTAATTGCTGTTTTATAAGCTGTTGGATTGTTTTGGAACTCTGGGGGAAAAAAAATCAAACAATAAACACTTTAAAAAGGAGGAAGAGAGACAAAGGCACCCACATAGGAAGTGAATCAAATGGAGAAATGAACCTGCACTGCTGTCTGACCCAGCAGTGAATCTGCACAGATTACTGTCTTTGCTGTTTGATTTCAACTACATCCGGACATCACAGTTTGTCTCAGAAAAAACACGATCTGCTCTTATAAAGAGATAAAGGTGGCACGGTGGCACAGTGGTTAGCACTACTGCCTCACAGTGCCAGAGACCTGGGTTCAATTCCCGCCTCAGGCAACTGTCTGTGTGGAGTTTGCACATTCTCCCTGTGTCTGCGTGGGTTTCCTCCGGGTGCTCCGGTTTCCTCCAACAGTCCAAAGATGTGCAGGTCAGGTGAATTGGACATGCTAAGTTACCCATAGTGTTAGGTGTAGGGGAATAGGTCTGGGTGGGTTGCGCTTCGGCGGGGCGGTGTGGACTTGTTGGGTCGAAGGGCCTGTTTCCACACTGTGAGTAATCTAATCTAATAAACCACCTTACATGACATCCCATTTCCTTCTCTGGCAATTGTTCATGTTTGGAATCCAGCAATTTTCTGAGATCTCGGCAATCCTTAAATTCTGTCATTAAATTCTTAAATTATTTTGTGAATCTGCCATTAATCCCCTTCCTAACCCATTCCATCCCTGCTTCTTGCCCCCCTTTCAAAATAAACTTAGATGAACAAATTCCCAAGCAGATCTTCTATGAGGAGTCTCAGGGGAAACAAGATCAAGGTGGTGAGCATAACAGATTCAACTAAAACCTTTTCATAATGAGCTTAACAATGGTCAGCATGACAGCCTATCTCTCTTCGGAAAACACTGCAGCTGTAAGGGAAAGGAGTGGTATTATGTCTAGATCACTAATCCAGAAATCCAGCAAATGTTCTGGAGATCTGGGTTCAAATCCTGTCATGGCAGATGGTGGAATTTACATTCAATCAAAAATATCTGGAATTAAGCATTTAATGATGACCATGAAACCATGTCACTTGTCAGAAACCCCATCTGGATCACCAATGTCCTTTTGGGAAGGAAATCTGGTATCTGTTCCTGGTCTGGCCCACATGTGACTCTAGACCAATAGCAATGTGGTTTGACTCTTAGCTGCTCTCTGAAAGGGCCTGGCAAGCCATTTCTTTGCTACAAAGTCTCAACAAAGAAAAGAAACCAGAAGGACCACCTGGCATCGACCCAGGTACCAGAAAAAACGCCAGCAGAAACAGCAGTGTTGACCCTGCAAAGTCCTACTTGTTAACATCTGGGAGATCTGTCTCACAGAGTAGACAAGTAGACATAATCAGACTCACGGAATCATACCTTACAGACAGTGCCCCAGGCAACACTCTCACCATCCCTGGATATGGCCTGTCCCACTGGCAGGACAGACCCAGCAGAAGTGGTGCCATTGTGGTACACAGGTGAAAGGGGTTTGCCCTGGGAGTCCTCAACATTGACTCCATTCTGCTTGAAGTCCCTGTTTTCTGGTTAAACATGGTCAAGGAAACTTCCTGCTAATTACCACGTACAGTCCTCCCTCATCTAATGAATCAATACCTCCCCATGTTAAACAACACTTGGAGGAAGCACTGAAGGTGCAAAATGTACTGTAGGTGGGAGCTTTCAATGTCCACCAGCCAAAGTGGCTCGGCAGCAGCATTACTGATTGGGTTGGTTCAGGTCCAAGGACAAAGCAGCCCTCTTGATTGACACCACATCCACAAGTATCCATTCCCTCCATCACCAATGCTCAGTATCAGCTGTGTATTATCTACAAAATGCACTGCAGAAATTCACCAATGATCCTCAGACAGTGCCTTCCAAACCCATGACCACTTCCAACTAGGAGGACAAGGGCAGCAGATACAGATCAGAAATTTCAGTTTGCAAAGTTGTCAGAATTCTCAGCTGAAGTTGCATGTGTCAAATGGTTGCACCTGACAAAGGGATGTTGTTCAGGACTGTTAAGAGAAAACTTAACACTGTGTAGGGACTTTAGTTTAAAACTGCCAGATAAGAAGTGTTTGATTAAAACCCTAAAAGGTTTACGTTAAGCTGAGGAGGTCTAGGCTCAGACTTGAGAGTGTGCTGCTGGAAAAGCACAGCAGGTCAGGCAGCATCCGAGGAGCAGGGGAATCGACGTTTCGGGCTTATGCTTGAAATGTGAATTCTCCTGCTCCTCGGATGCTGCCTGACTTGTGCTTTTCCAGCATCATACCCTTGACGCTGATCTCCAGCATCGGCAGTCCTCACTTTCTTCAAGCCTAAGCTCAGTGTTCTGGTGAATCAAGGAAGAGGCGATCAGATTCTTACTGTCAGGAATTGAAACGACAGTTAGGTCGAACCCTATGTGGGACAGAGAAAGGAATTCTTTCTGGTGTTTGAGTACTGTTCTGGGAAGTCATTTGGATTGATGGGATCGTGTTGTTACCATGTAATTTGAAACCTTTAAATATGTGTTAGAGACCATTCGGTCCCTCTAGTGACCCTTCCTCCGAACAGATGTTCTGCAACTGAATGGATACACAGAAGAATGGCTGATTGGAACATTATACAGGATAAGGAATGGTTTGACTAGAAAGTAAGGACAGATTAGAGTATGAGTAAAGGCTAGCTGAAAACATAAAACAGGAACCATTTATATCAATATTTAAAACAGAGTGTGTGGAATAGAAAGTAAGGAAATTAAAAGTGAAATGAGCAGCCATTTTGCATCAGTCTTCACTTTAAAAGATCAAAGTAGCAATAAGAATTAGAATTTGCACGTGAATAAAAGGCTGGAGAGATGGGTGAAGGAAAAAGGTGAAAGATTCCTGTGACAATGGGACCAGTTCTGGGGGAGACACAGTCGGTACAAACTGGATGGGTTACACCAGGGCAGGACCAGGGATTAATGTCCTTGGGGGGAATATTTATTCGTGTAATCGGGGAGCATTTAAACCCAAATGTTAGGGGATGGTAATGTATGCAGAAAGACAGAGGAGAGGGAAACAAGGGCAAAAACAAAAGACAGAATGGGAAATAAGAAAAACGTTAGGTAGAGAATTTAAGAAGAAAAATCAAACAGGGCCACAGCATAAAACAATATGAATGGGACGAAGAATTTTAAAAGGTCTTGTGTCTTAATGCTTAGATGAATAAAGTGGACAAATTAGATGCATATATTGATGGAAATGTGTATGATATAGTTGGGATTACAGAGACATGGTTGCAGGATGACCAAGGAGCAGAATATCTAGGGTATTCTGTTTTTTTAGGAAGAACAGACAAAGAGAAAAAAATAGCTGGAGTAGTATTGTTGGTTATGGAGTATTAGCTCTGGTGACATGGAAGCTGTGTGGCTACAGAGATTAGAACGACCACAGAGACGTACTATACTGTCCTATACTGTTGTGGTAACATTGGGGAAACAGGAAATTCGAGACACAAGCAATAAAGGCACAACTGTAATTATGGGTTACTTAATCTGTATGCAGATTGAACAAATCAAACCAGTAACAGTCCACTTCTTGGAGTGTGTGTGAGACCATTTTCTGAATCACTGCATTGAGAAATCAACGAGAGAATAACCCATTCTAGACTGAGTACTGTAATCAGAAAGTAGCAATCTAACTATGTGAGACTCTATAGGGAAGAGTGACCATAGTATGATTTAAAAAAAGAACAAAGAATCTTATAGCACAGGAACAGCCCTTCGGACCTCCAAGCCTGCGCTGATCCAGATCCTCAAACTAAACCTGCTGCCTGTTTTCTAAGAATCTGTCTCCCTTTGCTCCCCGCCCATTCATGTATCTGTCTGGATACATCTTAAAGGATGCTATTGTTCCTGCCCCTACCACCTCCACTGGCAATGCATTCCAGGTACCCACCACCCTCTGCATGAAGAACTTTCCATGTACATCTCCCCTAAACTTTTCCCTTTCACTTTGAACTCGGGACCCCTCGTAATTGAGCCCCCCACTCTGGGAAAAAGCTTCTTGCTATCCATCCTGTCTATATCCCTCATGGTTTTGTAGGCCTCAATCAGGTCACCCCTCAACCTCCTTCTTTCCAATGAAAATAATCCTAATCTACTCAATCTCTCCTCATAGCAGGCACCCTCCATACCAGGCAACATCTTGGTGAATCTCCTCTGCACCCTCTCCAAAGCATCCACATCCTTTTGTAATGTGGCGACCAGAACTGTACGCAGTATTCTAAATGTGGTGAAATCAAAGTCTTATACAACAGTAACATGATTGCTAACTCTTGTACTCAATACCCCGTCCAATGAAGGAAAGCAAGCCATATGCCTTCTTGACCACTCTACTAACCTGCATTGCCACCTTCAGGAAACAATGGACCTAAACACACAGATCTCTCTGTACATCAGTTTTCCCCAGGACTTTTCCACTTACTGTATAGTTTGCTCTTGTACTGGATCTTCCAAAATGCATCACCTCACATTTGCCTGGATTGAACTCCATCTGCCATTTCTCTGCCCAACTCTCCAATCTATCTATATTGTGGTGTATTCTCTGACAGTGGCCTTCACTATCTGCTACTCTGCCATTCTTAGTGTCATCTGCAAACTTGATAATCAGGCAACCTACACCTTCCACAAAATCCTTTATGCATATCACAAACAACAGTGGACCCAGCACAGATCCCTGTGGAACACCATTGGTCACAGGTCTGCATTTTGAGAAACTCCTTTCCAGTACTACTCTCTGTCTGCTGTTGCCCAACCAGTTCTCTATCCATCTAGTTAGAACACCCTGGACCCCATGCAACTTCACTTTCTTCATCAGCCCACCATGGGGAACCTTATTAAATGCCTTATTAAAGTCCAGTTATATGACATCTACGTCCCTTCCCCATTCAACCAATGTTGTCACCTCTTCAAAGAATTCTATTAGGTCTGTAATACATGCGTTCCTGCCCAAAACCATGTTGCCTATCACTGATAAGTCCATTTTCTTCCAAATGGGTATATATATCCTATCCCTCAGTATTTTCTCCAGTAACTTCCCTACCACTGACATCAGGCTCACAGGTCTATAATTACCTGGATTATCCCTGCTACCCTTCTTAAACAAGGGGACAACATTAGTAATTCTCCAGACCTCTGGGACCTCCCTCATGCTCAAGGATGCTGCAAAGATATCTGATAAAACCCCAGTTATTTCCTCTCTCGTTTCCCTCAGTAACCTGCGATAAATCCCATCTGGACCTGGGGACTTGTCCATCTTAATGCCTTTCAGAATACGCACTTCCTCCCTCCTTATGCCAACTTGACTGATAGAGTTCTCCATGAAATTGGAGGGTAAAAGTTTGGATTCTGAATATAAATAAGGGAAACTATGATGGTCTGAGACAGAAACTGATAAGGGTGGGAATGTTACCTGAAAGGACACTGGTAGGTAGACAATGGGAAATATTTAACCAGCAAAGGGAGGAGCTGCTGCAATTGTTCATTTCTATATATAATAAAACAAAGAACTGCAGATGTTGGAAACCTGAAATCATAATAGAAGTTGCTGGCGAAATTCAGCAAGTCTAGCAGTAACTGCAGAAAGAAAGCAGAGTTAGCATGTTAAATCTATTGAACCTTCATCAGAAGGGTGATGACCTGAAATGGTAACTCTGCTTTCTCTCCCTTCATGCTACGTTTCTCTGAAAATTTCTGCAATCATTCATTCCTGCCTGGCAGAAGACTAAACCAGGAAAGGTGGGTCGACCAAGGATTAGATTAGATTACTTACAGTGTGGAAACAGGCCCTTCTACCCAACAAGTCCACACAGACCTGCCGAAGCGTAACGGACCCAGACCCATTCTCCTACATTTACCCCTTCACCTAACACTACGGGCAATTTAGCACGGCCAATTCACCTAACCTGCACATTTTTGGATTGTGGGAGGAAACTGGAGCACCCGGAGGAAACCCACGCAGAGAATGTGCAAACTCCACACAGAGAGTCGCCTGTGGCGGGAATTGAACCCGGGTCTCTGGCGCTGTGAGGCAGCAGTGCTAACCACTGTGCCACCGTGCTGCCCACTAATAAGTTAAATTCAGGTTCGTATAAAATCCAAGGAATAGGAATACAACTTGGCCAAAAAAGCAACAAACCTGTTCTTCTCTATCTTTGGGCTCTATCACCACCTATCATTTACTCCTTATCCCCTCCTCCAACCCAATCTTTTGCACATAAGCCAACAATTTCCTAGATAACATCAGTTCTGAGGAAGGGTCACCGGACCTGAAACGTAAAGTCTGATTTCTCTTCACAGATGCTGCCAGACCTGCTGAGCTTATCCAGCAACTTCTGTTTTTGAGGGTGTGCAAACCTGAGCATTGGGAACTGTTCAGATTTCAAAGAAACAAGGGCAAAGGGATGGAGTAAGGGGGAGTAGAGTAAGCTTGTGGGGAATATACCATCTGGGGGACCTAAAATCAGGGGATGTAGAGTCAGTGTGGATAGAGCTGAGAAATTCTAAGGGTAAAAAGACCCTCTTGGGAGTTATCTACAGGCCCCCAAACTGTAGTCTGGATGTCGGATGTAAGTTGAATCAGGAGCTGAAATTGGCCTGTCGCAAAGATGTTACTACAGTTGTTATGGGGGATTTCAACATGCAGGTAGACTAGGAGAATCAGGATGGTATTGGACCTCAAGAAAGAGACTTTGTGGAGTGCCTCCGAGATGGATTCTTAGAACAGCTGGTGTTGGCCTACCAGGGAGAAGGCAATTCTGGATCTGGTATTATGCAATGAACCAGAATTGGTCAGGGACCTCGAAGTGAAGGAGCCATTGGGAAGTAGTGACCATAATACAATAAGCTTCAATCTGCAATTTGAGAGGGAGAGGGTACAATCGGAAGTTACAATATTTCTGTTGAATAAAGGGAACTATGGAGCTATGAGGGAGGAGCTGGCCAAAGTTCAATGGTGCAATACCTTAGCAGGGATGACAGTGGAGGAACAATGGCAGATATTTCTGGGTATAATGCAGAAGATACAGGATCAGTTCATACAAAAAGGAAGAAAGATCCTAGGAGGAGGCATGGGTGGCTGTGGCTGTCGAGGGAAGTTAAGAAAAATATAAAGTTAAAAGAGAAATAGTATAACATAGCAAAGATAAGTGGGAAATTGGAGGACTGGGAAGCTTTTAAAGAACAACAGAGGATTACTAAGAAGGAAATATGCAGAGAAAAAAATGAGATACAAAGGTAAACTGGCCAAAAACATAAAGGAGGATAGTAAAAGCTTTTTTATGTATGTGAAAGGCAAAAAAAATGATTAAAACTAAAATTGGGCCCTTGAAGACAGAAACAGGGGAATATATTATGGGGAACAAAGAAATGGCAGAAGAATTGAATTGTTACTTCAGATCTGTGTTCACTGGGGAAGACACAAGCAATCTCCCTGAGGTAACAGTGGTTGAAGGACCTGAACTTACGGGAATTTATATTTGCCAGGAATTGGTGTTGGAGAGACTGTTAGATCTGAAGGGTGATAAGTCCCCGGGGCCTGATGGTCTACATCCCAGGGTACTGAAGGAGGTGGCTCGAGAAATCGTGGATGTGTTAGTGATTATTTTCCAGAGTTTGATAGATTCAGCATCAGTTCCTGCGGATTGGTGGGTGGCTAATGTTGTACCACTTTTTAAGAAAGGTGGGAGAGAGAAAGCAGGAAATTATAGACCAGTTAGTCTGACCTCAGTGGTGGGAAAGATGCTAGTGTCTATTCTAAAGGATGAAATTACGACACATCTGGATAGTAGTAACAGGATAGGTCAGAGTCTGCATGGATGTATGAAGGGGAAATCATGCTTGACTAATCTTCTGGAATCTTTTGAGGACGTAACCCTGAAGATGGATGACGGAGATCCAGTAGATGTAGTGTACCTGGACTTTCAGAAAGCTTTTGATAAAGTCCCACATAGGAGGTTAGTGAGCAAAATTAGGGCGCATGGTATTGGGGGCAAAGTACTAACTTGGATTGAAAGTTGGTTGGCTGACAGGAAACAAAGAGTAGTGATAAACGGCTCCATTTCGGAATGGCAGGCAGTGACCAGTGGAGTACCGCAGGGATCAGTACTGGGACCACAGCTTTTTACAATATATGTTAATGATATAGAAGATGGTATGAGTAATAACATTAGCAAATTTGCTGATGACACTAAGCTGGGTGGCAGGGTGAAATGTGAGGAGGATGTTAGGAGATTACAGGGTGACCTGGACAGGTGAGGTGAGTGGTCAGATGCAGTTTAATATGGATAAATGTCTGGTTATCCACTTTGGTGGCAAGAACAGGAAGGCAGATTACTACCTAAATGGAATCAATTTACGTAAAGGGGCAGTACAAAGAGATCTGGGTGTTCTTGTATACCAGTCAATGAAGGTCAGCATGCAGGTACAGCAGGTAATGAAGAAGGCTAATAGCATGCTGGCCTTCATAACAAGAGGGATTGAGTATAGAAGCGAAGAGGTTCTTCTGCAGCTGTACAGGGCCCTGGTGAGACCACACCTCGAGTACTGTGTGCTGTTCTGGTCTCCAAATTTGAGGAAAGACATTCTGGCTATTGAGGGAGTGCAGCGTAGGTTCACAAGGTCAATTCCTGGAATAACGGGACTACCTTACACAGAGAGACTGGAGCGACTGGGCTTGTATACCCTTGAGTTTAGAAGACTGAGAGGGGATCTGGTTGAGACATATAAGATTATTAAAGGATTGGACACTCTGGAGGCAGGAAACATGTTTCCACTGATGGGTGAGTGCTGAACCAGAGGACACAGCTTAAAAATATGGGGTAGACCATTTAGGACAGAGATGAGGAGAAACTTGTTCACCCAGAGAGTGGTGGCTGTGTGGAATGCTCTGCCCCAGAGGGCAGTGGAGGCCCAGTCTCTGGATTCATTTAAGAAAGAGTTGGATAGAGCTCTCAAGGATAGTGGAATCAACGGTTATGGAGATAAGGCAGGAACAGGATACTGATTAAGGATGATCAGCCATGATCATATTGAATGGTGGTGCAGGCTCGAAGGGCAGAACGGCCTACTCCAGCATCTATTGTCTATTGTCTATTGTCTATTGTGGAGATATGTGAAAAGAAAAAGACTGATGAAGGCAAATGTACATCGCTTACAATCAGAAACAGGGGAAGCTACACTGGGGAGCAAAGAAATGGCAGACCAAATAAGTATATATTTGGTAATGTTTTCACAGAGAAGGACATAGTAATGTCCCAAAAATGTTGGGGAATGTCAGTTTTAGTGAGAAGGAAGAACTGAGGAAACCAGTATTAGGAGGGAAATGGTATTGGGACATTGATGGAAATAAAAACTGATAAATCATTAACGCTCATTATCTACACCCTTGACTACTTTAGGAAGTTGCCCTGGAAACAATGGAAACATTGCTGCTCCTCTTCAAGTTTCTCGAGACTCTAGACTCTGGAACAGCTCCTATGGGTTAGAGGGTAAATAATGTAACCACACAATTTTTAAATAGAATGGAAAGAGAAAATTATAGACCGGTTAAGCTGACATCAGTAGTAGGAAAAATGTTACAGTTCATTATAAAAACTTCAGTAGCAGAATACTTGAAACAGTTATAGAATTGGACAGTCAGCATCACATTTGACAAATCTACTAGAACTTTTCAAAGATATAGCTAGCAGAGCTTTCGATTAGGTTTTTGATAAAGTCCCACGGATGAAACTAGCATGCAAGATTATCCGCATGGAATTGACACTCTCTCGAGTTGGCAGACAAGAAATAAAGAGCAAGAGTGAACAGGTTATTTTCTGAGTGGCAGCCAGTGACTAGTGGGTTAGTGCAGGGATGAGTGCATTGAGCCCAGTTATTCATCATATACATTAATGATTTAGTTGAGGAAACTAAATGTGACATCTCCTAGTTTGCAGGCAACACAGAGCTGGGTGGGAGGGTGAACTGTGAGAAAGATGCAGAGATGCTTCAACGTGATTTGGACAAGTTGAGTGAGAGGGCAGATAAATAGCTAACACATGGAAAAATATGACGTTATCCACTTTGGTAAGAAAAATAGGAAGGCAAATTATCATTTGAAGGGTGATAGATTAGGAAAGGGGAGGTAAAATGAGACCTCTGTATTCTTGCACACTAATTACTGAAGTTAAGCATGCAGGTGCAACAGGCATGAAGAAAGCAGAATGTATGTTGGCCTTTGTAATGAGAGGATTCAAATACAGGAGCAAACACACAAGTCTTATTGAAAATGTACAAGGCTTTTGTGAAACCACACCAAGTATTTTGTGCAATTTTCTTCTTATCTTGAAGAAGGATGTTCTGGCTATGCAGGGAGAGCAACAACGGTTCACCAAACTGATTCCTGGGATGGCAGGACTTAAGTATGAAGGGAGACTGGATCGGATAGGACTGTATTCACTGGAGTTTCAAGTACATGGGGGCACCTCATAGAACTTGAAAGATTCTTCACAGGGCTAGGCAGGATAAATGCAGGAAGGATGTTCCTGCTGACCAAGTTAGAATAGGTTACAGTTGTAAGACTGAGATGGGAGGAAATTTCTTCACCCAGAGTGTGTTACTATGGGAACAGAGACATAGAAGATAGAGGGGGCCATGTAACCCTTCAAACCTGCTCCACCATTCATAATGATCATGGCTGATGGTCCAACTCAATAGCCTAATCCTGCTTTCTCCCCATAACCTTTGTGATCCCATTCACTCCAAATGCTATACCTCTTGAATACATTTCAATGTTATGGCACCAATGACTTCTTGTGATAATGAATTCCACAGGCTCACTACTCTTTGGGTGAAGAAATGTCTCGTCATCTTTATCCTAAATTGTCCACCCCGAATCCTCAGACTGTGACCCCCTGGTTCTGGACACACCCACCATCCAGAACATCCTCCCTGCATCTACCCTGTCTCGACCTGTTAGAATTTTATATGTTTCAATGAGATCCCCCTCACTCACCTGATCTCAAGCGAAAACATTCCTCACCTCGTCAATCTCTCCTGTGGATTCTCTGTCGCAAAAGCAGTTGAGGCCAAACAGTGAATACTTTTAAGAAGAAGTGAGAGGCACTTCTTAGGGCTGAAGAGATCAAAGGGAACGTTGCAGCAGGTTTGAAGGGCTGAATGGCCTACTCCTGCTACTATTTTACATGTTTCTGTTTTTTCACTATCCCAAAAATTTGCTGTAAATGAGGAAATCGAAGGGATTGAGAAACCTAAGAAAATGATCATAATAATGGAAGTGGTACTGAGTAAATCATTGGACCTTGAAGTGATGATTCCCTGGTCCTGACAGATTTCACTCTCGGGTCTTAAATGAAGTGGCTAGTGAGCTACTGATGCAATGGTTTTAATTTTCCAAAAGTCCCAAGATTCAGGAAAGATTGGAAGTAACAAATGTTTATTCAAACAGTGAGATACAGAAAGCAGGAAACTACAGGCCAGTTAACTTAACATCTATCATAAGGCGATATTCAAAGTGATTATTGAAGACAATATTGCAGGGCGCTTAGCAAAGTTCAAAGTAATCAGGCATAGTCAACATAGTTTTGTGAAAGAAAAATCAGGTCTAACCAATTTATTGGTGTTCTTTCAAGGGCCACCTTGCACTGTAGACAAAGGACAATTTATGAATGTATTGTACTTAGATTTTCAGACAGCATTTGCAAAGCTATCAAGTCTGGTGTTTCAGGAAGTGAAGGTTCATGGTGTTGGGAGTGGTACACTGGCACAGAGAAAAAAGATGTCTGGCTAACAGGAAGCAGAGAATAGCAAAAGTAGGTTATTTTCAGGTCAGTAATGTGTGGTATACCACAGGGATTACAGGGATCCAATCCCGACAGCGCAGAAAGAGACCATTCATCCCATGAAGACTGCACTGACCCTCTGAAGATCAAACCACCCATAATCCGCACAGAGGTTTTGCCAAAGCTAGCCCACACATTCCTGGTCATTATGGAGCAATTTTAGCATGACTAATCCACCTAACCCATACAGCTTTGTGGGATGAAACCAGAGCACTCAATGGAAACCCACACAGAGACGGGGAGAACATGCAAACTCCATACAGGCTGAACTGCTGTGCTCTTCCAGCACCACTAATCCAGTATTTGGTTTTCAGCATCTGCAGTCATTGTTTTTACCTAGGCTGGAATCAAACCCTGGTCCCTAGAACTGCGAGCAGCAGTGCTAACCATTGAGCCACTGTGCCATCCCAAGATAATACTGGCATCTACTGAAGTTCAGAATTAGATTTAGAATTGGCCTTTATTGTCATGCATGCTCAATGAGTAAAGGGAAAAGTTTACACATCTCTATTTACCAGGCCGACTTAGGTACAAAGGTTCCTAAGTACAGCTTCCTTAGTTACAGGATCTTAGATAGTAGAGAAATAATAGATTAGAACAACAGACTGGCATCTAGCCTCCAGTCCACACCAGATCCTGGCTCCAGACAGCACCAGGCTTCACCTTGAGGACCACGAGGGTGGGAGATCATTTCAGACCACCACGTTAGGCTGAGGAAGTCACACCAGGTGGTTACAGTGCCATGTCAGGAGTTCACCACCATGCTAGGATGCCATTATAGGAGCAGGCTGCTGCACCAGTCCAGAAGGTCAACACTCCACTGCAGGAGACCATTGCGGAGGCCGCTGCATCATACCAGGAGATATCACCAGAGGCCGGGAATAGAACTTAGAACAGAACAGCAAAGGAACAGGATCTTCGAACCACAATGTTGTGCTGAACATTACACCAAATTATCTGTGCAGATTATTTGGATTGGTCATGCTAAAAATTGCTCCATATTGACCAGGGATGTTTGGGTTAGTCATGGTAAAGACTCCACGTGGGATTATGAGACTGGGATGGGATAATTCAGGGTGGGATGCTCTACAGAGGGCCAGTGTAGTCTTGTTGGGCTGAATGGCTTCTTTCTGCACTCAATGATTCTAATCCTTACATTCAGCTTCTGCCTGCCAATGGTCATATCTCTCCTTGCATACTCATGTGCTTGTATAAAAGATCCTGTAATTCTCCCTGCTGGAGAACTTACAAAGTAACATTTGATTCAGAACAAACAGCACTCGCTGAGTTGCTATGAGATACAAACACAAATGTGAATTTGGCTAATCAGTTTAAATTATACACTGAAAAATATCAAACTCCAATCCAGTTTTAGTTGAGTATATTGACAATCTTAAAAGCCAATGACACAATCTGACGCTTTGGGGGTATAAGACCAGGAAAAAATTAACAATTAGGGGGAGAACTGCCAAGCCCAGCATGTAAACAGACTGCATGAAAAATGGCTCTCTTAAAGGTACCTTTTCAATCAGTAACTTGTGATGCAGAAAGAAGAAAAGAAGACACAGGAAGATCCAAATAGAAGCACGAAAGCTGCTTGGTTTTGAGATAAGAAGTGTGGTTTTGTAAATCTTAATTGGGAGCTTTATCTGACTAGTATTATAAAAGTGAAGGTAACAGATAGGTTAGTATAAGGAATGGTAAATAGTTGTTAGTTAATTATTCTCTGTTATACTTTAAGAAATAAAGCTGTTAATTTTTACCTTAAATAGTTATTGGCCACTCGAATATTTGCAGGTTACTGCAATGGGATAAATCTTTGCTGTGTTGCTGGTTTTAAAATTTAGCAGGAGGGTTTACCCTGTGTCATAACAGTTTGTGGGATCATCCAGGATTTGAACTGGTTTAGACAGATTTGAATAGATTTGGAGGTATGAAAAATTCCAGCAGATTGAAACATTTTCAGGTTAGTGTCCTAGATCTTTAAATAAAATGAGGTGAGGCAATTAGTTTAATTTCAGTGACTTGTGGTTGATTAAATTAAAAGTGAGAGAAATGGCTCTTAAAATTGCTAAAGTGGCTCTGGGATTTGAAGCTGATTTTCAGATTTGCCAAGAAAGTTTGTAAGGAAAGAAAAAGGACCATACTTTCAGAATTAGCAAATAAGTTAGATTAACCAACGACAAAAGTAAAGTTGAAATTGTAAGGGAATGACTCAAACACATAGGTATGTCAGAGAAACAGACAGGAGCAGTATAGGTAGAAAAACTTAAATTACAACTGAGGAAAATGCAGTTAGAAGATAGTCAAAGAGAGAGGGAGAGAAAAAGAGAAAGAGAGAGAAGAAAGAGAAAGAGAGGAAAAAGAGAGAGAGAGAGAGAGAGAGAGAAGGTTCCTGGCTGAGCAAAAAGAGAGAAAGACAGAGAGAGAATTTGAACTTGAGAAGTTGCAACTTAGTCAGCAAAGTCGAGTTAACAGGATGGAGATTCAAAGTGAAGGTAGTGATATATATAAATGTGTCAAAACTCTGCTACATTTTATGAGAAAGACATTGAAGCCTTCTTTATTTTATTTCAAAAAATTGGCTAGGCAGATGGAGCGGCCCAAGGATTTATGGGTAATGCTAGTTCAGACTAAACGGGTAGGCAGAGCTAGTGAGGTATTAGCTGCGCTGTCAGATGAGGGGTCAAGAGATTATAAAGAGGTTAAACAGGCTTTTTAAGTGCTTATGAATTGGTACCAGAAGCCTATAGACAGTGGTTCAGAAACACAAAGAAGAAAACAGTCCAGACTTAAGTTGAGTTCGAAAAAATTAAACATAGTCATTTGATCAATGGGTGCGGGCTTTGAAAATAGATAGGACATTTGAAGCTGTAAGAGAGATTATTCTGCTGGAGGAATTTAAAGACTCACTTCCAGAGGTGGTAAGAATTCACGCGGAGGAACAGACAGTTCAGGAAGTGAGAAGGACAGCAGAATTAGCAGATGATACATATTGGTGCATAAGACAAGCTTCTGGCCAGAATGTCGGCCTGTGAGGGATGGAAATTGGGAGAAAGGGAGATCCTATACTACTAAACCAAAAGTAGAGAGCACTGATAAGAATTTAACACAGGATAAAAAAGAAGCACAAGAGGGTGGAAAGGAGGTGAAAGGCCTCAGATGATTTCACTGTGGCAAAGTGGGACATGTATAGACACAGTGCTGGTCGTTAAAGAAAGGCGCTGTGGGAAAAGATGTGGTTAAAAAAAGCTAAGACAGTGGCATTAGTGAAGGTAGTAAAGGAGACCACAAGAAGAGCCGAGGAGCTACAGGAGAGTGCACAGCATAGGTAAGGGCTGGGTATGGAATTAGTACCTGATCTCTACAAAGAATTCACCAGTGTGGGTAACATTTACTTAGAAAGAACGGGGGAGAAGAGCAAGAAGTTATAATTTTGAGAGATACAGGATCTAATCAGTCGCTGACAGTAAGGGATGAGCGAATATGCACTCTTTCTGATCTGTTACCCGAGAGTATGATAATTTGTGGGATAGATGGACAGAAATGTAATGTTCCCCTATGTAAGATCAAGTTAGAGTGCCAACTCAAGACTGGGGAAATAACATTGGGACTGATTGACTGAGAGTCAGTTCCAGGAATTCAGTTTGTTTTTGGGAATGATTTGGCAGGATCCAAGGTGGAAGTGACACCCTTTGTTGTGTGGAGAAGCCCAAGGAAAACCAAGAAATTGAGGGGGTAAAACAGAAATATCCTGGTATTTTCCCAGACTGTGTAGTAATTGGATCCCACCATCATAAGTCACAGCACGAAGTGAAAAGTAAAGAGAAAGATGAAGGAGTTGAGGTTCGGTTAGCGTATATTCTATTTGATGCGATGGTGCAGGAAAAGCCTGAACTGGCAGAGGGTCAGACAGACATGTTTAGTTCTGAAAGACTAAGAGACTTGCAACAGCAAGACCAAGGTGATAAAAGATATATATGTGGATGCTTACTCTGAAAAGGAGGCAGAGAATGTTCTGGAAGGTTTTTTAGATTAGATTAGATTACTTACAGTGTGGAAACAGGCCCTTCGGCCCAACAAGTCCACACCGCCCCACCGAAGCGTAACCCACCCATACCCCTACATCTACCCCTTACCTAACACTATGGGCAATTTAGAATGGCTAATTCACCTGGCCTGCACATCTTTGGACTGTGGGAGGAAACCGGAGCACCCGGAGGAAACCCACGCAGACACGGGAGAACGTGCAAACTCCACACAGTCAGTCGCCTGAGGCGGGAATTGAACCCGGGTCTCAGGCGCTGTGAGGCAGCAGTGCTAACCACTGTGCCACCGTGCCACCCAGGTTATTATCTGAAATTATCTCAGATGGAAATGGAGACACTGGCAGGTTAGTGCAGAGGAAAAATGGGTCAAAGTGAACCAGAATGTGTTGTCGGTAGCACATGAACTACCTGTAGGAGTTCACCAAGGGTATGAAAGACTCAGGCTAAAGTACAAAAACATTTGTATTGGCCTGAAATACACAAGAGTATGGCTAACATTTGCTGAACGTGTCATACATGCCAAATGGTAGGCAAGCCACAGGCGGTAATAAAGCCAGCATCTTTGTTGCCAATTTGTTGCATTTGAAGAACCATTCACACGGGTTATAATTGATTCCGAGAACTAAAGGTGGGAACCAGCACTTATTAACCATAATGGATATGTCCACCAGATTTCCAGTGACAATTCCATTATGGAGTATCAAGGCAGAAAATGTGGTCGAGGAGTTAGTAGCTTTCTTCACATGGTATGGGCTACCTAGAGAGATTCAGTTTGGACTAAGGGTCAGATTTTACTGCTAGGCTGTTTAAGGAGGTTATGGATAGCTTAGGTATACAGCACCTTAAATCCAGTGCATATCGTCCTGAATCCTAGGGAACTTTAGAAAGTTGGCATCAGACCTTAAAGACCATGTTGAGAGCATACTGTCAGGATTACCTGAATGTTTAGGATAAAGGTATCCCATTTGTATTGTTTGCCTTTACAGATGCCCCAAACGAATCTACTCAGTTTACTCCCTTTGAATTAATATTTGGTCATGAAGTTAGAGGCCCTTTGAAATAAATTAAAGAAAAATTGACAGGACCAAAGTCAGAGATCTCACACCGAGATTATGTATCGGAGGTCAGGGAGAAACTAAAAAATGGAAGAGGTGATTTAGATAAAAAAGCACCTAAAGAGGGCACGGTATAGAATGAAGCAGGTAGTAGATAAAACCTCTGAGACGCGGATATTTTCCTGAGGGGATAACGTGTGAGTACTGTTACCAGTGATAGGAGGTCCCTTCAAAGCCAGGTTTAGTGGTCCCTATCAAATTGAGAAAAAATTGAGTAAGGTGAACAATTTAGTAAAAATGCCAGATAGGAAAAAAACATCTCGGGTATGTCATGTGAACATGTTGAAACTGTATTACACTAGAGAGAAAGAATTGGAGAAACAGGTGTTAGTTAGTGCCCCACAGAGTGAGGAATCAAATCCAGATGATATGGATTTTGATGTTCCTCAAACTTGATTAAAAATGGAGAAGCCCTTGAGGAGTGGGATAAATTAGTAAGCGATCTGTCTCAGGAGCACAGAACAGAGTTGAAAGATTAGTTACTACAGTACAAGGACAGATGTATGAATCAGATGGGGAGGACAAATGCTATTGTACACGAAGTAGATGTAGGGAATACTGCTCTGATAAAACAATACCCCTATCGGCTTAATCCTTTCAAAGCCAGACAGGTCCAGATGGAAGTGGAGGCCATGCTCAATGAGAACATCAATGAACCAAGTCAGAGCAAGTACAGTTCGCTGATCATCTTAGTTCCCATACCGGACGGGACTTAACGATTCTGTGTGGATTATCGGAAGGCCAATGCTGTTACAAAATTGGACTCGTATCCAATTCCTAGATTGGAGGACTGTATCTAGAATGTCACACAAGCCAGTTACATCACCAAGGTGGGCTTAATGCGTGATTACTGGCAGGTACCTTTATCAGAGATGACAAAAGAAATGTCTGCAGTTGTCACCCCAAATGGGCGATATCAGTTTAAAATGATGCCCTTTGGAATGAAGAACACACCCACCACATTCCAAAGACTCATGAACAGAGTTGTGATCGGCTTAACAAACTGTGCGGTCTACTTGGATGATGCAGTGATCTTTTGTAAGGCCTGGAAAGATGACATGGTACAATTGGCAGAGCTCATTGAATGACTATGAGAAGCAAAACTGGTGATAAATTAAAATAAAACGGAATTGGCGAAAGCAGAGGTGACATTCTTGGGACATAACATCGCTCATGGAAGGTTGACCCCATGGAACACAAAGATGAAGTCCATCAAGGAATTTCCATGACCAACCTCGAAGAAAGAGGTGCTTCGATTCTTAGGACTCATTGGATTCTATTGGCTATTTGTTCCAAACTTCAGCAGTATAGTGGCACTGTTAACTGATTTGCTGAAGAAGAACACAAACTTTCGGTGGACAGAACAATGCCATGAGGCATTCGACCATTTGAAATCAATATTAACCACCAAACCAGATTTAGCTGCACCAAACTTTTCGAAACCTTTTAAAGTCGCCATCGATGCTAGTGACATAGGAATTGGAGCTGTACTGCTACAGGAAGATGAGGATGGGATTGAACTGTCAATTGGTTACTTTTCAAAGAAGATCAACATCCATATATATGTATATATACACACATGCACATACACAATAATATATATACAGTTATATGGGAAGAAGTTAAGGTGAACTTATATTAAAGTTATCTGTATTTTAGGGTATTATGTTTTAAAAGTTGAAACAAAAGTCATCTTTTAATTATGATGGTTCATATTTTCTTAAGTGGGGAGGAGTTATGAAGATGTGGATGAACCTTTACGAGAGTGATGGACTTGGCAAGTACACTGAGTGCTGGAGAATTTACAAAGTAACATTTGATTCAGAACAAACAGCGCTCTCTGAGTTGCTATGAGACAAAAACACAAATTTGAATTCGGCCAATCAGTTTAAATTATACACACAAAAAAAAATCAAACTCCAATCCAATTTGAATTGAGTATATTGATGATATTAAAAGCTAATGACACAATTTGATGCTGACGGTCCAGGAAAAACATCCCCAGCCTGTGGGCGGCACGATGGCACAGTGGTTAGCACTGCTGCCTCACAGCGCCAGAGATCCGGGTTCAATTCCCGCCTCAGGCGACTAACTGTGTGGAGTTTGCACATTCTCCCCGTGCCTGTGTGGGTTTCCTCCGGGTGCTCCGGTTTCCTCCCACACTCCAAAGATGTGCAGGTCAGGTGAATTGGCCATGCTAAATTGCCCGTAGTGTTAGGTTAGGGGTATGGGTGGGTTGTGCTTCGGCGGGGCGGTGTGGACTTGTTGGGCCGAAGGGCCTGTTTCCACACTGTAAGTAATCTAATCTATTCAGCCTCTATCCTGTAGCTCATACTCTCCAACCCTGGAAACATCCTTCTAATTTTTTTCTGAATCCTTTCAAGTTTCACAACATCCTTCTGATAGAATTGCACACAATATTCCAAAAGTGGCTTAACCAATGCCCTGTACGACCACAACATGACCTCCCAATGCCTATACTCAATACTCTGACCAATAAAGGAAAGCATACCAAATGTCTTCTTCACGGTCCTATCTACCTGTGACTCTACTTTCAGGGAACTATGAACCTGCACATTTGTGTTTTGTGTTTTTCTAACTCTCTCCCGTACAATTGATAATGAACCTGGATCAATTCAAACCATCAAGTGGTTTTAACGTCTTCTGTTGAGATGTGGGAAGGCTTCAAAGTAAGGGTCCTGATCATTCATTTGGGGAACTTGCCATTGGCTGTTAGCTGTGACTCAGTGGGCTGTGAATTATGGATTCAAATCCCATTCCAGAAATGCATACGATAGGAGCATGCCACTAGAGCCCACCCTGTCATTCAATAAGAACATCGTCGATCTGACTGATTCACATTCCTACCTCCCCTCATAACGTTTCACCCTCCTTAAGCATTCAGCCATCTAGTGACCTCTGTCTTCAAAATACTCAACAAATTTGCTTCAACTGACCTTTGAGCAACAATGTTCCAAAAACTCATGATGTCCATAATAAAAAAAATAACTCCTCACCTCTGTCTCGAATGGGCAACACCATAGTTTCAAATAAGCCCCTTGATTCTCTTGGAAGACAAGACATTTTTCTATGTGTTCCCCTGCTGAGTCACCTCAAGATGATATTTGTTGAATCAACTTACCTCTCATCAGGGAGAGTGTGTATTGAATAGCAAAAGAAAATTGGGGATTAAGAGTCTAATGGTGACCATGAAACCATTGCCATTGCTTATGGGTCTTTCTGGAAAGAAATCTGCCATCTTTACTTGGTCTGGCCTGTATATGACTCCAGACCCACAGCAAGTGTGGTTGACTCTTCACTATAACCTGGGCAATTAGGGATTGGAAATAAATGTTGGCCCAGTCAACGATGCCCACACCATGTGAATGAGCAAAATTAAAGCTCTGAGGTTTTAAATCACGCAGTGAGTAACTCACCTCCTGACTCCCCAAAATCCTTTGGGCAATTAGAGATGGGCAATAATATTGGCTTGGCCAGTACTACCCACATCCTGTGAATGAATTATACAAAAACACAGACTGACAGTAAAAACAGGTCAGAGATTTGCTGTTTAACTTAAATCAGGTAAACAAATACGAAACCTACAGAGCCATCGGTTCAAAAACAGGGTGGCTGTCAATGGAAAGTGATTATTTTGTATGACCCTTTATTCCTTCAGGGGGAGATCACATCCTTTGTCTTCATGCGGAGGAGAAATGGGATGTGACTCCACACAAGCTTAACAGCAACAGGAAAATGCAGACCCAGTGTGAGCCTTCACTGATCATGTAAGTGGAAAGAGTGAAACATGCTTTCATTCTTGGCTCTCCTCTAACTGAGTGAAGATTTTGGTTTTATCATTATCTTCAGCTTATCTTCAACACCACTGCGTCTCTAAGCACTGACCTCATTTCCCGTCTGCCCATGACTTTAACTTTTTCAGGAAGAGGTTTGTTTGTGATATCACCAGCTGGCAGAGAAATCAAAGGCACGGGTATTTGTGGCTGAACTCTGGACAGAATCTCGGAAGTTTGTCTATCACTGTGTTGATTGTGGTTCGGTGTGTCACACTTTTAACAGAAGGCTCTGGCTACATTTCTTTGTTCCTTCATGGGCTATAATCCAGTTATTTCTCATCTCCGGGTTACTTTACAAATTTTGTCGAGTCTTACCTTATTTTTTTTATATATCAACATCACAGAACAATTATTAATTCTTACCAACTGGCTTATTGACCTTCGCATCAGTCTTCAGAATCGAAGACACCAGCAGCATACCAGAACTTCGACTGAGTCAGGGGTCAAAGTTGAGTATCATGACCTTCACAAAAAATAAGCTGCCAGGGAAGCTGAAAGGTCTGAAGTTGGATAAATCACCTTCTGAAGATGATATCTGAGGAGACTATGGAGGCAATGATGGTGATCTTTCAGGAGCCGCTGGAGACAGAGTCCCAGAGAACTGGAAAATGGCTAATGTAACATCCCGGTTTAAAAAAGGGAGGAAGCCAGAAGACAGAAAATTATAGACAGTTAGCCGATCTTGGTTATTGGTAAGATTCTCAAGTCCATTAAGGATGAGATTGCGGAGAGTTGGAAGTGTATGGTGAAATAGGGCTGCATCAACACATCTTCATCAAATCTGTTGGAATTCTTTGAGGAACTGACAAGCAAGTTCATCAAAAGAGAAACAATAACGGACATAATCTATTTGGATTTCCAGAAGGACTTTGATAGGATGATGCAAAGGAGGCTGTTAAATTAGATAAGGTTCCGTGGTGTTAAGGGCAAGATACAGGCATAGATAGAGGATTGGCTGACTGGCAAAAGGTAGAAAGAAGAGATAAAAGGGGTCCCAGATATCACAGTAGAGCGAACACTCAATGGAGAACTTCAAACGTGGGTCTACGGGAAAACAACACACATGGACCAAATGCTTACCTATGGAAGTAATCATCCCAACACCCACAAACAAAGCTGCAGGAGGACATTATTTCAATGAGCCAACACACACTGCAGCACCGAGGAACTACAAAGAGCACAAGAGAAATATCTATACTGCGTATTCAAGAAGAATGGCTATCCAATAAACACAAGGAGGAAGTGAGGACTGCAGATGTTGGAGATCAGAGTCGAAAGCGTGGTGCTGGAAAAGCACAACAGGTCAGGCAGCATCAAGGAGCAGGAGAATTGATATTTCAGGCATAAGCCCTGATGAGGGGCTTACGCTCAAAATGTCAATTCTCCTGGTCCTTGGATGCTGTATGTCCTGCTGTGCTTTTCCAGCACCACACTCTCGACCCAATAAACACACCCAAACAAGCAGACATAATGCGCCCAGAATCCCTAGTCACTTGCCTCAACATCAAAGACATCTCTGAAATGACATTCAGACTACTCAGGCCTCTTGGCATCATGGTAGCCCACAAACCCACCAACACAATTAAACAGCGGCTAATGAATTTAAAAGACCCTATGTAAACAACAAGCAAAACAAACATCATTTACAAAATACCATGCAAAGACAGTAACAAACACCACATTGGACAAACAGGCAGAAAGCTAGCCACCCAGATACATGAACATCAACTAGCCACTACAGTCAGCCCTGCCTCAGCTGAGGGCCACACTCTCTCAGAATTGCAAAGGACCCACTCTGAACTACATCCTCAGGAGAATTCATACTCTCAACAAACAGTATTTCAATTCCATCTCAAACATCAAAAACTGTAAGTACAACAAACTTTTATCTACCCACCTCCATAACCAGCGCTCCTCAAACATTCCAGAAGATTCCTCTGGCCTCGGAATCTATTCCGCCATTAGCCATGCGGCTGATGCAGCCATGCTCTGATTGATGATGTCACTTCCGTCCCCATCATGGCCACTCCCACAACCACTTGCACCCCTCACAATTCCTCATGCATCACACGTGACATCACATCCGCCCCTCACATCATCGCTGGTGCCACATGCTCAGTGACTCCCACTACCCCAACTGCTGTTGTCACCACCACTTCTGCCCCCACCAGCGCCACTCACCTGCATTCTGCTGACATACCCCCCACAGACCCCACTGTCACTATCCCCACCCCCCAGAACCCCGAGGGGAACACGACCCCTGCTCATGACTCCACCCCCATTCCCCCCACCATCACACCCACTCCAGTTACAGATTCCGCCCCCTCTCCCAGCTCTACACCCACACCAGATCCCAGCTCCCAGCCCTGCTGAGTTTTCACCATCCCCCTAGACCTCCCCCTCACTGAGGACGAACGATCAAGACTCACTTTCATCCCCCTCCGTCCACACATCAATGAATTTAATACAGGCCGTGATATCGAACAATTCTTCCGTCACCTCCGCCTCCGAGCTTATTTTCACAATCAGGACTCCCGCCCACCTTCCGAGGACCCCTTCGCCCACCTCCAACACACTGCATCCACCTGCACACCCCGCGCTGGCCTATTGCTTGCCCTCGACCTCTTCATTTCCAACTGCTGCCGGGACATTAACCGCATCAACCTGTCTACCTCCCTCCCCCACTCCAACATCTCACCCTCACAACGCGCAGCCCTCCAATCCCTCTGCTCCAATCCCAACCTCACCATCAAGCCAGCGGATAAAGGGGGTGCAGTGGTAGTCTGGCGCACTGACCTCTACACCGCTGAAGCCAAACGCCAACTCGAGGACACCTCTTCCTACTGCCCCCTCGACCATGACCCCACCTCCTATCACCAAACCATTATCTCCCAGACCATACAGAACCTCATCACCTCAGGAGATCTCCCACCCACAGCTTCCAACCTCATAGTCCAGGAACCCCGCACTGCCCGGTTCTACCTCCTTCCCAAGATCCACAAGCCTGACCACCCTGGCCGACCCATTGTCTCAGCATGCTCCTGCCCCACTGAACTCATCTCTACCTACCTCGACACTGTCCTATCCTCCCTAGTCCAGAACCTCCCCACATATATTCGAGACAGCACACATGCCCTCCACCTCCTCCAAGACTTCCGTTTCCCCAGCCCCCAACACCTCATCTTCACCATGGATATCCAATCCCTCTACACCTCCATTCACCATGACCAGGGCCTCCAAGCCCATCATTTTTTCCTCTCCAGACGTCCCCAACAATACCCTTCCACCGACACTCTCATTCGTTTGGCCGAACTGGTCCTCACCCTTAACAATTTCTCCTTTGAATCCTCCCACTTCCTCCAGACCAAAGGTGTAGCCATGGGCACACGTATGAGCCCCAGCTATGCCTGTCTCTTTGTTGGCTACATAGACCAATTGATCTTCCGTAATTACACTGGCACCACTCCCCACCTCTTCCTCCGCTACATTGATGACTGCATTGGCGCCACCTCGTGCTCCCGCGAGGAGGTTGAGTAATTCATCAACTTCACCAACACATTCCACCCTGACCTTAAATTTACCTGGACCATCTCTGACACCTCCCTCCCCTTCCTGGACCTCTCCATCTCCATTAGTGATGACCGACTTGACACTGACATTTTTTTACAAACCCACAGCCTCCCACAGCTACCTGGATTACACCTCTTCCCACCCTATCTCTTGCAAAAATGCCATCCTGTATTCCCAATTTCTCCGCCTCCGCCGTATCTGCTCCCAGGAGGACCAGTTCCACCACAGAACACACCAGATGGCCTCCTTCTTTAGAGACCGCAATTTCCCTTCCAACGTGGTTAAAGATGCCCTCCAACGCATCTCGTCCACATCCCGCACCTCCGCCCTCAGACCCCATCCCTCCAACAGTAACAAGGACAGAACGCCCCTGGTGCTCACCTTCCACCTTACAAACCTTCGCATAAACCAAATCATCTGCCGACATTTCCGCCACCTCCAAAAAGACCCCACCACCAGGGATATATTTCCCTCCCCACCCCTTTCCGCCTTCCGCAAAGACCGTTCCCTCCGTGACTACCTGGTCGGTCCACACCCCCCTACGACCCACCCTCCCATCCTGGCACTTTCCCCTGCCACCGCAGGAACTGTAAAACCTGTGCCCACACCTCCTCCCTCACCTCTATCCAAGGCCCTATAGGAGCCTTCCACATCCATCAAAGTTTTACTTGCACATCCACTAATATCATTTATTGTATCCGTTGCTCCCGATGTGATCTCCTCTCCATTGGGGAGACTGAGTGCCTCCTAGCAGACAGCTTTAGGGAACATCTCCGGGACACCCACACCAATCAACCAAACCGCCCCGTGGCCCAACATTTCAACTCCCTCCCACTCTGCTGAGGACATGGAGGTCCTGGGCCTCCTTCACCGCCGCTCCCTCACCACCAGACACCTGGAGGAAGAACGCCTCATCTTCTGCCTCGGAACACTTCAACCCCAGGGCATCAATGTGGACTTCATCAGTTTCCTCATTTCCCCTTCCCCCACCTCACCCTAGTTCTAAACTTCCAGCTCAGCCCTGTCCCCATGACTTGTCTGGTCTTGTCCTACCTGCCTAGCTCCTTTTCCACCTATCCACTCCACCCTCTCCTCCTTGACCTATCACCTTCATCCCCTCCCCCACTCACCCATTGTACTCTATGCTACTTTCTCCCTACCCCCACCCTCCTCTAGCTTATCTCTCCACGCTTCAGGCTCACTGCCTTTATTCCTGATGAAGGGCTTTTGGCCGAAACGTCGATTTCGCTGCTCGTTGGATGCTGCCTGAACTGCTGTGCTCTTTCAACACCACTAATCCGGAACCTACTAGTTGGTCTCTATCCACTCTGGTTGAAACATAGAATCATAGAATCATAGAGACGTACAGCATGGAAACAGACCTTCAGTCCAACCTGTCCATGCTGACCAGATATCCCAACCCAATCTAGTCCCACCTGCCAGCACCCAGCCCATATCCCTCCAAACCCTTCCAATTCATATACCCATCCAAATGCCTTTTAAATGTTGCAGTTGTACCAGCCTCCACCACTTCCTCTGACAGCTCATTCCATACACATGAACATCCTCAAAATACTCTCCGAAATGGGTTAAGTACTATGTTTCTTTCATGGAACCATGCTGACTCTGCTTGATTAGATTATAGTTATCCAAATGTTCTGCTCTTACTTCCTTAATAATTCATTCCAATACTTTTCCAACAATATATATTAGGCTAATCAGCCTGTAGTTATCCACTTTTGCCTCCTTCCCTTTCTGATTAGGAGTGTCCAATAGGTGAGTTTTCCAATCCTGTGGCAATTCGCCAGAAACCAAGGATTTTTGGCAAATTACAATGAATGTATCCGCTTTCTCTGCAGCTCCCTCTTTTAGGATTCTAGGATGCAATCCATCAGAGTCAGGGGACTCATCTTTAACCCTGTTAGTTTGTCTAATACCACTTCTCCAGTGATGGTGATGCTGTTTAATTCTTTCCCCAGGTTCTTCAGTATTATTGGATGGTTGTAGTAAAGGCTGATGTAAAGCATTTGTTGAACTCCTCTGCTGTTTTCTTGTTCTTCATAACTACCTCCTCAGATAGGGGCAGAACTTACTGAGATCTCATTATAGTGTCTGAAATAATTCTGCCTGTCAACATTGTGGATAGCACTGTCTCACATCTCACAACCTAATTCATCAACTAACTACCTAAATAATGTAACATCACATCTTCACTCTAGAAGGGTTCCAAAGAAGAAGTATAAAACCCCTACAGTGTAGAAACAGGCCATTTGGCCCAACACTGACCCTCTGAAGGGCATCCCTCCCATTGCATTCCCCTACTATTGCATTTCCCATGGCTAACCCACCTAGTCTGCACATCTCTGAACACTATGGCAATTTAATATGGCTAACCCACTCAGCCTGCACATTTCTGAATACTATGTGCAATTTAACATGGCCCAGCCACCTAGTCTGCAGATCTTTGGACTGTGAGAGGAAATCATAGCACCCAGAGGAAATCCACACAGACACGGGGAGAACATGCAAACTCCACATATGCCCAAAGCTGGAATCAAATCCAGGTCCCTGGTGCTGTGAGGCAGCAGCTGAGCCACCATGCTGCCCTTGAATTATATTGGATTCAAAACATTAATTCTATTTTGCTCTCTTCACAGACAGTGCCAGACCTCCTGCAACCATTTTTCTTTTGGATTCCCAACTTTTGCAGAATTTGGTGTGGATGGGAAAGCAATAGATGGACATATTGGGGATGGGAAAAAAATGGAGGAGGACTAGGTTTAAAAAGAAACCAAATATTAGCATTGACCATTTGGACAATATAGATGATTTCTATGCTGCAGACTCTGCGTAA
Source organism: Chiloscyllium punctatum (assembly GCF_047496795.1). Classification (NCBI taxonomy): domain Eukaryota; kingdom Metazoa; phylum Chordata; class Chondrichthyes; order Orectolobiformes; family Hemiscylliidae; genus Chiloscyllium; species Chiloscyllium punctatum. The sequence goes on along the minus strand of NC_092739.1, from coordinate 158,585,553 downwards.
TCCCATGTAAGAACAAGCTATCTCATGTTGCCTGTTCGATACATTGGTTGCAATGGTGAAATGAGCTTGGGAATTGGTTAGGTCAGTTGTTAGAGATTTTGTTTATGATGTAGAGTGATGCCAACAGTGTGGGGTTAATTCCTGCACCAGCTGAGGTTATTACAAAGGCTTCACTTTCTCCACCTCTCCCCTCACCTGAGGTGTGGTGACTCTCAGGTGAAACCACCAACACTTGCCATGGTCCAGGAGGACGATACTGACTTCACAATTTGCTAACCACACGCTCCCCTCTACCTGCCATTACTTCACCATTGACACCAAGTATTAATGTTAAAAGCTAGTTCTTTTACTTTCAACACCCCCATGACATATCCCATGTCTCACAGCCTCATTTAATAGGCAAAGCCTTTTTGGAAGAGGATGATGCAAATGAACTGTCCAACCTATTACTGATCTTTCATTTCCATATACTCATGTGAAAAAAATGAAGCCAGCAAAAATCAATAAAGATGGTTAATAATATATGGTGCATGGGAATAATTAAATTTCCCAAAGTGATTAAACACAATGTTCAATCAGGCACAGTAATCCTGGAGCTCGCCTTTACAACATTTCATTGCGGCTGCACACTTATATTACAATTTTAATAATAGAGTTATACATGGCGAGAAGCACAAATTACAGTTTTTCTCTGTTTCCCCTTCCCTAATTGAATTTGCTAATTTTCATGTAATACAGTTACATATGTCATTACTGCAAATTTACACATGCATTATCTTAAGCTAATATTACTTTTCTTTCAGAGGAAGTGGGGGAGAATGAATTAACATTCTGGAGGGAGTGTTCGAGTCTCTTCTCACGTTTGCTGCTGACCATCCTCCACCCACACCCCCAATAACAAGGCTTAATTTATTTCACCTATTCCAGAGGAGTAACATCTCAGAACAGGTTGGTGAGAAAATACCAATGCTTTAGGTCTCTCTGCTCCTGAACACTCTTTAGAATATTATGACAGTCACAAAAGACTTATAAACTTTCACAGCAAGGCTTAACTTATTTCACCCTCACTCTTTTTGGTTAGTTTCACTGACTGTCATAGAATAGAATGCCTACCGTGTGAAAACAAGCTCAACTATCCACACCAATCCTCCAAAGAGCAAACTACCCAGGCCCATTCCCCTAAACTATTACTCTATATTTACCCCTGACTAATGCACCAAACCTACACATCCTGAACACTCTAGGCAATTTAACATGGCCAATTCGCCTAACCTGCAAACCTTGGGATTGCAGGAGGAAACTGGAGCACTCAGAGGGAACTCAGGCAGTCACAGGGAGAACGTGTAAGCTCAACACAGTCGCCTGAGGCTAGAATCAAACCCAGGTTTTGAAAGCAGTAATGCTAACCCCTGTGCCACCCCTAAACATGGGCTCCACCAGGGCCACTCAGTTCCAAACATTATGGTAGACTTGTTTTGATCATGGATAAAAGAGCTGAACTCCAGAGGTGACGTGAAGATTAATGTACATGACATCACCAAACAATAGAAAATGTGCAAAAGTATCTATGTAGCACATCATGTTTTCATTTATTCATTCACGAGTTGAGGGCATCACTGGCAAGGCCCGCATTTATTGCCCATCCCTAATTGCCCAGAGTGCAGTTAAGAGTCAAACACATGGCTGTGGGTCTGGAGTCACATGTAGGCCAGACCAGGTAAGGATGACAGTTTCCTTCCTTAAAGGACATTAGTGAACCAGATGGATTTTTTCTTACAATTGGCAATGGATTTATAACTTTCATAAGATTCTTAATTCCAGATATTTATTGAGTTCATATTCTACCATCTGTCATGGCGGGATTCGAACCTGGGTCCCCAGAATGTTATCTGGGTCTCTGGATTAAAAGTTTCACAATAATAGCACTAGCCTATCAACTCCCCTCCCAGTCTATGCCAGCTAAAGAAAACTGGCTACCAATTCTAGTCCCAAGTTTCAGTACCAAGTCCATAGTCTTGAAGGTTACAGTCTTCAGGAGAAGATCCCCATTGCCTCCATCACCAAACTAGAGCGAACTACAGACACCCACCATCTTCTGCACTGACACACTTTTCATCATATCACTTCTAGAGCCATAGAGTCCTACAGCATGGAGACAGGCTCTTTGGCCCAAACTGGTCCATGCCAAACAAAATGTCCATCAGCACTAACCTCATTTCCCTGCACTTGGCCCATATCTTTCTAAACCCTTCCTAGTCTTAAACCATAGATCTGTGACTCCTAATAATTGACCTCGTCACTTGGGATAATGGGTCTTTTCTGCCTTCTCTACCTAGGCCCCACATAATTTTGTACACCTCAATTCCCCTCAGCCTCCTCTAAGGAAAACAATCTATCAGACATAGTCACACAAGTAGGTCATTCAGCCCATCGCATCTGCACTGCCCTTCAATTAGGTCATGATTCATCTGATATTTGATTTGATTTGATTTAATATTGTCACATGTACCTAGGTACAGTGAAAAGTTTTGTTTTGAGCGCAATACAGGCAGATCATGTGCGTATTCAGTTAATTGAATGGAGCAAGGAAAACAATATTATGGCTGCAGAGAAGGGCATAAAGAGTGAGTTCGACATTAAATTTGAAATTTGAGAGGTCCATTCAGAAGTCTGATAACCTTGGGAAAGAAGCTGTTCCTGAATCTGTCAGTACGGGTGTTTAAGCTTCTGTTCTGAACAAGTGTCAATGTATCAGAGGGATGTATTTTTATCTGCTATTCTGTTCTGTTTTGCTTTGTAGCCCGTTATGTTGTGTAGGCCTTGTTACAAGTGGTGGGTGTCCTTGTGGTGTGACTGTATATGTGGTAATCCTCAACTCTTTCCTACCTTTTCCCCATCACCCTGGTTTCCCATACTGATTAAATATCTGTTTATCTCTGCCTTTCAATCCAGTCTCTACATCCCTCTGCTGTAAAGACTTGCACAGATAAGGGTGATGACTGTCTAGTGGTATTATGGCTGGACTGTGAATCCAGAGAATCCCTTTTTTGGCAAAAGCAAAAGCGAAGGCCTTATTAAGAGTTAGCATAACTTAACTTGAGTATTCCTGATTCTATTTCCTTGGTTGTCCTTTTTGCTCATAATGCACTGACAGAGTTTTTTTTTGTTTTCCTTGTCTCTGTTTTTGCTTTCCTGATTTCCTCTTTTGCTTCACGTCTGTTCCTCCAGCTTTCCTGCATTAAACAAAAATAACAAACAGCTGCTGATGCTGGAAATCAGAAATTGCTGGAAAAGCTGAAAGGCTGTTCTGATGAAGTGTTGCTGAACTCAACACGTTAACTTTGCTTTCTCTCCACAGATGTTACCAGACCTGCTCAGTTTTTCCAGTGATGTCTGATGTCGTTCCAAAATTAATAAGTTTTGCTTGCGACTGTCATATTATTCTTAAGGGTGTTAAGGAACAGACAGACCTGTCATTTTCTAAGCATCCTGTTCTGAGATGTTACTCCTCTGGAATAGGTGAGACCTGAACGTGGGCCTCGTAGTCTGAAGGTAGGGATATTAGAACTACAAGAAGCCTGTATGTACATGTTCATAAGTCCTTAAAGGTGGCAGGTTAGGTAGAGAGAGAGTATTTAATAAGGATTTTAGGATTCTAGGTTTTATTGAAAAAGACATGGAGTACAAGAGCTGGGAGGAAGTGCCAAATGTATATATGACACATTAGACCTCAGCTGGATTATTGTATGCAGCTTCAGATGTAGAACTTTAGGAAGGATGGGAACACATTGTAGAGAGTCCAGAAGAGGTTTATAAGAAAGGTTCTGGGTACGCAAATATTGAGTGATGATTGACTGGAGATTGGTACAGTTTTCCTTGGGGAAGAGAGAGCTGGATAGCAGTTTGGACGGAACAGAATAACTTTCACACAAATTTGTAAGAGAAAGTGTATTGCAAGAGAAGTAAAAATGAAATGCGAAAACACTCTTTCATGCAATGAGTAGAAGGGTGCACTGCCTGGAAGTGGAGTGGAGGCAGATTCAGTTGAGGCATTCAAGAAAACATTGTTTCTGTTTTAGAAACCATCCAATGTGCAGAGTTACAGAACAAAGGCAGGAAATTGGAACAAAGACAAGATGCTCAGAGAGCTGGTGCAGTAGTTGAAGGAGACAACTTACCAACACCTTCTCAAGGGCAACAAGGAATGGGCAATAAATGCTGGCCACATCCTGTGAATGAATAAAATTAACAGTAGGCCAAATGGCCTCCTTCTACACCGTAACCTCTCAATTATTCAATGAACCTTTCCTTTCCTGCCATATGCTTCTGGCAAACCAGGGAGACTCTAGCTTTGACAATGCCAGCCTTTATTTTGTGGGGACATGTCGATGGTGTACCTGCTTTTAAATGCCCCCCACTGATTTTCCTTCCAGTTGTATCCAGTCCATCTTCATCACATCAACTCTCAGTTTTGCAGAATTTGTTTTCCCTCAGTTTGGAACTTTTACACCTCTTTTATCTTTGTCCCTTTCCATATTGATGCAAAACCTGACATTCACTGTTCCCAAAGTGGTCAGCCATTGCTATGTCAGCCACTTGCCCCAGCTCCATTTGCAAACACTGAATTTGGAAGTGTGCCTCCTCTCACTTTGGATTGTTATGTGCTCTCTAAAAGCTTCTCTTGTGTGCAATCCAAACTTTTGTGCTTGCTATGCCGTTTAGTTTGCATCCAAGTGGATTTTAGCATAGTTGAAGTTCCCAACTATATTGTCGCATAGCTTTTGCACTCAGATATTTGTATAGATATTTTCTGTCAAAGCTCCCACCCACTATTCAGGATCTGTAGCAGAGTGGCTCTCTTTTATTTTGTTTCTGAGCCCACCACATCTGGCCTTATTTGATGACTCATTTAGTATATCGCCCCTCCTCACAGCTGTAATCGATTTCTGAAACACTATGGCTACACTCCCACCTTATTTTATCCCTGCTCAATCCTGCCCAAGAACTCCATAACCAGGAATTCCTCTCCAAAGCCAAGTATCTATCAGAGCAATGATATCATGCTGCATTTGTCTATCTGTACCCCAAGTCATTGTCTTTATTCATTTTTACTTCTTGCAATTACATATAATCCTTTTTACCACTGCCAAATTCCTGCTCTGGACACTCAATAACCTTTGGCTCTTCTGTCTTTAAGAGTCACTCACTATATTTTTGCCTTCTGTCTCCTGCTCTGAGCTTGTCCTATCTGAATCTGCCGTCAGATTCCTATACCTAACAATTTAATTTAAAATCTTCCCCATCAAAACCAGGAAGTCTTGCCGTGAGAGTACTTATCCCAGTGTTAAAAGTGTAGATCGTTTGCTTCATACATGTCTCACCTTTCCCAGAATGCCTCAGGAATCTCATGCCCTCCCTCTTACACCAGCTTTCTAGCCATGTATCCAATCACTCAATCCTCCTGCTCCCATGTTCACTAGCAGCATTTGACAAGAGTATACATCGAGCAGTACACTCAAGGTTTCCAGGAACAAAGGGCAGGCTGCCCACAATTGACAGTCATATGTAACAAAAGCAAGGACGACGGTGTTGCTGGAGCTCAGCCTTATGATATCACTGCACAGATCCTTCAGGGTAGTGTCCTCGGCCAAACCATCTTCAGTCGCCTCATCAATGACCTTCCCTCCATCATAAAGTCAGAAGTGGGGGGTGTTCACTGATATTTGCACAATGCTCAACACCACTTACAACTCCTCAGAAAGTGAAGCAGTCAATGTCCTTGTGCAGAAAGACAGGGACACTATCCAGGTTTAGGGTTGACAAATTGTAAGGTGCAGTCACAACACACAAATGCTAGGCAATGATGAGAAAATCTAACCATCTCCCTATGATGATCAAAGACATTACCATCACCGAATCCTCCACCATCTACATCCTGGGAGTGACTGTTGACTGAAAGACAATGAGAAATCGCAGATGGAGTTTAATGCAGTTAAGTATGAGGGGCTGCACTTTGGGAAATCAAATGTTAAGGAAACATACACAGGTAACGACGAGACCCTGAACAATATTGGTGTACAGAGCAATCTTGGGGTTCAAGTCCATAACTCCCTGAATGTGGCGATGCAAGTAGATAGGGTGGTAAAGCAGGCACATGGCATGCTTGCCTTTATTGGTCAGGGAATTGAGTGTAAGAGTCAGGATGTCATGTTGCAGCTTTCTAAGACTTTCTTAGACTTACAGCATTGTTTTCAATTCTGCATGAGGGATGTGGAAGCTTTGTAAAGGGTGTAGAAGAGGTTTACCAGGATGTTGCCTGGATTAGAGGGCATGAGCTGTAAGGGGAAGCTAGAAAAACTCAAGCTGTTTTCTCTGGGTTGGCAGAGGCTGTAGGGAGACTTAAAAGAAGTCTGTAACATTATGAGATGCATAGATAGGATTGATGGTCAGAATCTTTTTCCCAGAGTTGAAATGTCTAATTCTATGGGGGGAGTTATACATTTAAGGTGAGAGGGGAAAGTTCAAAGGAGATGTGAGGGGCAAGGTTTTTACACAGAGTGGAAGGAACCTGGAGCACGACACAATAGGGGCATTTAACAGACTTTTAGGTAGGCACATGAATATACAAAAAGTGTATGTTTGCTGCTATCCTAAGCAGGAAACCAGTCCATCAGTTAAATGTATTGTCAGAAAGATAGCACTCCTCCAACACTGCACAATTATGCTTGAGTCTCTGTAGCTGCAAAGGGCTAGAATTTCTGATTCAGCGGAACAAGTGCTATCTGCAGAGCCCTATCTAACAGCAGTGTTAATGTTCAATGTATTAGAACAGTGATATAGGAGAGTGCTGTCCACTCTCACCCCAACTGATCGATATGTCGTGAAATGTCAGCTGTGTAGCCATCCTGTAATTCTATAAGTGAGAGGTTAAACAAAAAGCAGAATGCTGTAGCTATTGCAAACTGGAAATTACAACTCTGGAAATGTTCTATTGGTCAGGAGCAATTGCTATGACAGGAAGGCAGGGTTAAGGCTTCAGCTCAGTGATCGGTTTAAATCCTATAATTGCAGCTGGTGGAATTTAAGTTCAACGAATTAATCAATCTGGCATTAAAAGCCAGACTCAGCAACAGTGACAACTGAACTATCATCTGTCATAAAAATGCATTGGGTTCACGAATGTCCTTTAGGAAAGGCAATGCTGCCATCCTTACCTGGTCTGGCTTGCATGTGACTCCAGACTCACAGACTCTGTGCCCAGCTCTAGTCTCCCTGTTATCTGGAGGATATTATTAAGCTGGAGATTATTCTGAAGAAATTTACCAGGGTGTTTTTTTAATTCATTCATGGGATGAGGACATCTCTGGCTAGGCCACCATTTATTGTCCATCCCTATTTGCCCAGAGGGCAGTGTAGAGTCAACCACATCGCTGTTGGTCTGGAGTCACATGCAGGCCAGACCTGGTAAGGATGGCAGATTCCTTCCCTGAAGGACATTAGTGAACCAGGTGGGTTTTTCCAACAAGCAACAATGGATTCATGGTCATCATTAGACTCTTCATTCCCAATTTCTATTGAATTCAAATTCCACTATCTGCTATGGCAGAATTCAAGCCCCAGTCTTCAGCATATTACCTAGGTCTCTGGATTAACAGTCCAGTGATAATACCACTTGGCTACCACTTACCCACTGTTTGGTGGGATTGGATAGTTTGGATTATAAGGAGAGGCTGGGACTTTTTTCACTGGAGCATAGGAGGTCGAGAGGTGACCTTATAGAGATTTATAAAATCTTGAGGGGCATAGGTAAGATGAATCCTTAGAGCAGAGAATTTCAAGACTAGGGGCCATATTTCTAACATGAGAGGAGAAAGATTTTAAAAAGATATGAAGGGCAATATTTTTTACGTCAAGAGTGGTTTGTGTGTGGAATGAACTTCCGGGGAAGTGGTGGATGTGGGTGCAGTTACAATGTTTTAAAGGCATTTGGATAAGTACATGAATAAGAAATGTTTGGAGGGAGGTGGGACGAATTTAGTTTGGGATTATGTTCATCATGGACTGGTTAGACTGAAGGGCCTGTTTCCGTGCTGTATGACTCTATCAGTCTCAACTAACTCTGAGATTGCCGGGCAAGCTACTCAGCTATATGGAAATGAATGCACACCTAGCCCCTATGTAATTAGGAGAGTTCCCCATGTACTCCAGTCATGTAGCAGCTTGACATGATCAGACCCAATGATTCGTACCTTATATATCCTAGACCCCACTGTTGTCATTCCTGGGTACATACTGTCCCACGAGAAGAACAGATCTACTGGAAATAGGAGGAAGCCATATAGGCGCTTACGCCAGAAATGTCCACCCTCCTGCCTGACCGACTGTACTTTTCCAGCACCACACTTTGACCCTCCAGCATCTGCAGACCTCACTTTCTTCTAAGTGGTAATACCATTGGATTAATAGTTCAGAACCCCAGGTTAATATTCTGAGGGTGTGGGTTTGAATCCCACCATAAACACATGGTGGAATAAAAATTCAGAATAAATGGCAAGTCTAATTTTGACCATGAAGTCAATGTCAATTGTGATGAAGAAACATCCATCTGGTTCATGAATGTCCCTTAAAGAAGGAAACCTCCCATTCTCACCCACAGCAACACTTCCTTAGGTCAAGACATACCTGAGTGAGTGAAGCCCACACTGCATGGGCCGTTTGATTCAAACAGTAATGGCAGTACAATGGTTTACAGTTTTCTACAAGGATGTAACTCCGAAGATGGACGAGGGAGATCCAGTAGATGTAGTGTACCTGGACTTTCAGAAAGCTTTTGATAAAGTCCCACGTAGGAGGTTAGTGAGCAAAATTAGGGCACATGGTATTGGGGGCAAACTTGGATTGAAAGTTGGTTGGCTGACAGGAAACAAAGATTAGTGATAAACGGCTCTATTTCGGAATAGCAGGCAGTGACCAGTGGGGTACCGCAGGGATCAGTACTGGAACTGTAGCTTTTTATAATATGTGTTAATGATATAGAAGATGGTATTAGCAATAACATTAGCAAATTTGCTGATGATACTAAGCTGGGTGGCAGGGTGAAATGTGATGAGGATGTTAGGAGATTACAGGGTGACCTGGACAGGTTAGGTGAGGGGTCAGATGCATGGCAGATGCAGTTTAATGTAGATAAATGTATGGTTGTCCACTTTGGTGACAAGAACAGGAAGGCAGATTACTATCTAAATGGAATCAATTTAGGTAAAGGAGCAATACAGAGAGATCTGGGTTTTCTTGTACACCAGTCAATGAAGGTAAGCGTGCAGGTACAGCAGGTAGTGAAGAAGGCTAATGGCACGCTGGGATTCATAACAAGAGGGATTGAGTATAGAAGTGAAGAGGTTCTTCTGCAGCTGTACAGGGCCCTGGTGAGACCACACCTCGAGTACTGTGTGCAGTTCTGGTCTCCAAATTTGAGGAAAGACATTCTGGCTATTGAGGGAGTGCAGTGTAGGTTCACGAGGTCAATTCCTGGAATAGTGGGACTACCTTACGCTGAAAGACTGGAGCGACTGGGCTTGTATACCCTTGAGTTTAGAAGACTGAGGGGGGATCTGATTGAGACATATAAGATTATTAAAGGATTGGACACTCTGGAGGCACGAAACATGTTTCCGCTGATGGGTGAGTGCTGAACCAGAGGACACAGCTTAAAAAAAGGGGTAGACCATTTAGGACAGAGATGAGGAGAAACTTCTTCACCCAGAGAGTGGTGGCTGTGTGGAATGCTCTGCCCCAGAGGGCAGTGGAGACCCAGTCTCTGGATTCATTTAAGAAAGAGTGGATGGAGATCTCAAGGATAGTGGAATCAAGGGTTATGGAGATAAGGCAGGAACAGGATACTGATTAAGGATGATCAGCCATGATCATATTGAATGGTGGTGCAGGCTCGAAGGGCAGAATGGCCTACTCCTGCACCTATTGTCTATTGTCTATTGTGTTTTGCAGGGAATCGTCAATATTGACTTCAGGTCTGATGGTGTCTCATGGCATTGGATCAAACTTGGACATAGAAATATTCTGGCGATTACTCCCCGTATCATTCCCTGTGAACTGATGAATCAATACCATGCATTTTATTAATTCATTTGTGTGTCGTGGACATCAGTGACTGGTCAGCTTTTATTGCCCATTCCTAGTTGCCCTCGAGAAGTTGGTGATGAGCTACCTCATCACTGAACATCAGTTGGAGGAAATACTGAAGGCGGCAAGAGCACAAAATTACTCCAGGTGGAAGATTTCAATGCTCATCACAAAAGATGGCTTAGTTGCCTCTCTTCTGGCCAAACTGGTCAAATCCGCATGGACATAGATGCTGTACTAGGTTTTTAAAAATAAATCATTCATGGGGTGTAGGTGTCGCTGGCTGGGCCAGTATTTATTCTCAGTCCCTAGAGATTATTCACCCCCAGAGAAAGTGAGGACTGCAGGTGCTGGAGGTTTTATGCCCAAAACATCAACTCTGCTGCTCCTTGGATACTGCCTGACCTGTTGTGTTTATCCAGCACCACAATTTTTGACTCATTATCCATCCCTGGTTGAGAGTGGGATGCTAAGCCACACTTTTACCTCTTCCCTCCTCACTAACCAAGCGCTCAGACTTCCAATGAAACAATGATTTACTTAAACTGCTGTCAACCAAATCTATTACAATCGCTGTTCCCAATGTGGTCTTCTCTGCATTGGCAAGGCTAAATGCAGATTGAGTGCTCACTTTGTGGAAGCCCTCCTCTCTGTTCATAAGGGTGACCCTAACCTCCCTCTTGCTTGTCATTTCAATAAAGAATCTTGCTCCCATGCTAACACTTCCATCCTAAGTTTGCTGCTGTTTGTATTAGAAAACCTAATGTGAGCTGGAGGAACAACATCTCATGTTCCACTGAGATGATTTGCAAACTTTAGGATTCAATATGTTCAGACCAGGAAGACTGTCCTCCATCTTGATGACATTCCTTCACCACCACACCACCCCTCCATCCCCATGTGTTGTTTGTATACATTTGATGTCAGCAAAACCGACTTATTTTCAAACACCTACAACTATCCTTAACACCAACTTATTTTCAAATACCTACAACTATCATTAACACCTATTTTGCATCAAAATGAATCCTTGAATGGTAGTGCAGGCTCGAAGGGCAGAATGGCCTACTCCTGCACCTATTGTCTATTGTCTATTAACACTCCCCCTTTATCACTTGCACTGTGCACTCTCACTCTATTCCGCCCTTTCTTTGAATGCACCCCCACTTTGTCAACAACATATGTTATTGTTTTCCAGCCCACTTCATTGCTGAAGAGACTTGGGATTTGAAACCTGAGCTCTCCACAGATGCTGCCAGACCTGCCGAGTTTCTCCAGTGACTTTGTTCTAAATCCAGAACACCAGCCACAGGTCATCCCTCCAAACTCTAAACTTCGTGAAATCCTCTACTGGGCTATGAGACATGCAAGAAGTGTCATCGTCAACCTCGGCTATTGGATCAGTTGAATCATTTGGGTGTATCATAAGTCAATTTGCAAAGAAATTCAAAAAATAGGATCCCTTGTTCTAATCAACTGAAGGATCCCATATCAGAGACACTGAATGTGCAGAATGCTAATTTAGTGAATAATTTTAATGTCTAAAGGAGGTGATTAGTGGAAAACATGCAAATTAGGCTTAGATTCACATTTGTAAGGGGTTTTTGATAGAGTCGATAGGGAGAAGTTATTTCTAGTGACAAGTATGTTTATAATCACTGTTGTTGTAGCCACAGACTCGAGGTAATTGACAAATGAAACAAAGGAAGGATGAGGAAGAATCTTTCTTTACACTGTGAGTTACTGTGACTCTGAATGCATTGCCTAAACAGTGAAATGTAGGAACCACAGTAGGCCATTCAGCCTCTTGAACTTTTTCCACCATTCAACGAAATCATGATTGATCTGTAGTCTAGCTCCATATCCCTACCTTTTACCCATATCCCTTAACATTTTTGCTTAATAAAAAAAATTGATGTCTCTCAGAGAGAGGAAGCAGATTGCTTTGTAACTTTCAAAAGGAAACTGCAAATACCTTTGAGAAGGGAAAACAGTGGCAGTGGTCCAGAGAGTGGAGAGGATGACAGGGATTTATTCGGCAGTTCTTTCAAAGGGCTAGCCTGAGCAGAATGTGCAAAGTGGCCTTCCCTTCATGTCACAGAGTCATAAGGCGCTGAAGAGGCCATTCAGCCCATCAGGCTTTCCCTGACCTATTACAGGTTGTTCTGTTATAATGCAAATTTGCCATTGAGCATTTGACAAATGGGGATGCTGTTTCTAAAAAAACGAACTTTTAAAACGTGTAATGGCCGCAATGTGATTTCATCACCAACACTTTAAGTGCTGTTTCTATAACACGGAGTTGCAGAAGAACACAACCATCGCATTATAGAAGAACTGACTGCATCTTCTGCTCCAGGATTCTCTAAAGTATCATTCACTGGAGCTTCCAACTCTTTTGAGTCCCCAAAGACTTCTGCTTAAAACTAAACCTAAAAACTAAAACACAAACTAGAGCTGCCACACCCAGGTTTCTTCTGTTGTTCCAACTTTTTAAAAAAAATCCCCAAGACCTCACAAACTCTTTTCAATTGCTTTCTTAGAGAAAGCATGGTACATCTGGCTTACAACCTCTCCTCAAAAGCAAAACAGGAGATAATAACATTTTAAAGTGACACCCTCACTGACCACAACTTTATTTACTTGATTGCATCTCGCTGCAGTTTACTTAGTCAGGCATTTGAAAGGGGAGGCATGAAGTTACAAGATGACAACCTATAGTGATTCTGCAGAGTCCTGGGAGAATCAAACAGAGAAAATGGGCCTAGCTGAGGAAAAGAGGAAGTGTTATTTGAAACCTGATGTTTAAGCCGTCGTTTCCTACCCACAGGAAATACTGGGGGGAAAAGAAATGACTTAGAACTGACCTGTCAACCTGTAAATGCTGGCGAAGGTCAACAGAATTAAAGATAGGAGCTTTGTAGCTATGGAACAGTTAACACAAACAAGTAGTTAAACAGGTCTAATCCTTGTTGATGGCTGCTCAGGATCGCATCGAAGAATCTTGGCAAGTCCATCCAGTCCCTTCGGAATAAAAGGAAACTGTGCTCAAATTACAGCAAGTGGCATGAGTACATTAATCAGACAGTCTGAGACCAGGGAGACAAGGCTGCAGAGAGCGAAAATGTCACATTGGCAAGGGCTGAGGTCAAAAGTGAGCATAACTCACAACGAAGTATTTTGACGTTGTTGAACATTTAACCCGCGAAGGAGGCAGCGAAAAGTGAAAGTGAAATGAAGTGGGGCAGGGGGTGGGATGGGGAAGAAGAGGGCCAGAATTCTCAAAGATCCATCCCACCCTGGCAATGCTTTTCGACAACCCCTACCATCGGGGAGAAGGTACAGAAGCCTGAACACACACACCAGCCAGTTTTCAAACAGTTTCTACCCTACTGTTGTTAGAATACTGAATGGACTCACAAACTCTTAACATTTGCCTGTACCTGTGTTTTGGTTTTTGCTGCTGTCTAATTATTGTTTACTTACCTATGCTATTTAACTCTGTGATCTGCCTGTATTGCTCACAAGACAAAGCTTTTCACTGTGCCTCAGTACACGTGACAATAAATTCAATTCAATTCTATTAAATTTCAAAAAAAGCATTCGAGAGGAGTAAAATCATAGTCCCCTCAGATGGTCGGCTCATAAACAGCTGCCCAATGTTAGAATGAACCAGACTGTCAAAGAACATTCCACATTATTCCACTGTTTATTCTGTGTTAGCTGTTTGTGACAAATATAATAATGTCCAGCAATTTTTATTCATAAACCACTGTTCATCTTGTCAATAGAAGCCCCCAAGGCTCTTTGCAGAGTGAAGTCAGACCACTTTTAAGCGTTATTAACCGGGGAATTATGCACAAGAAGTTTATATTTTGGAGAAAATAACGAAGGGAACAAATTAATCTCAACTGAGAGAGGCAAAGTTTGATCAAGGATAGTCAGCATGGCTTTATCAGAGAGAGCTCATGTCTAACAAGTCTGGTGAAATTTTTTTGAGGAGTTGACTTAGGGTTTGGGTGAGGTTAGGGAGTTGATGTAGTTATATGGATTTCAATAAGACAGCTGAGAAGTTCCCTTAGAAACTTGGTAAAAGAGGTAAAAGGTGATGGGATCCAGGGTGAGACTTGGCAAGTTGGCAAGCTGAGTGGTAGGAGACAGAAAATACTGTTAGAAGGTGTTTGGTCTGGTTTCCTTTATTGGTCAGAGTATTGAGTACAGGAGTTGGGAGGACATGCTGCGGCTGTACTGAACATTGGTTAGGCCACTTTTGGAATATTGCGTGCAATTCTGGTCTCCTTCTTAGCAGAAAGATGTTGTGAAACTTGAAAGGGTTCAGAAAAGATTTACAAGGATGCTGCCTGGGTTGGAGGATTTGAGCGATAAGGAGAGGTTAAATAGGCTAGTGCTGTTTTCCCTGGAATGTCGGAGGCTGAGGGGTGACCTCATAGAGGTTTATAAAATCGTGAGGGGCATGGATAGGATAAATAGACAAAGTCCAGAACTAGAGGGCATAGGTTTGTGGTGAGAGGGGAAAGATATAAAAGAGTCCTATGGGGCAACTTTTTCACGCAGAGGGTGGTATGTGTATGGAATAAGCTGCCAGAGGAAATGGTGGAGGCTAGTGAAATTGCAACATTTAAAAGACATTTGGATGGGTATATGAATAGGAAGGGTTTGGAGGGATATGGGCTGGGTGCTGGCAGTGGGATTAGATTGGGTTAGGATATCTGGTCGGCATGGACGAGTTGGACCGACGGGTCTGTTTCTGTACATCTCGATGACTCTAAGGCTGTTTAGAACATAGAACATAGAACACAGAACAATACAGTGCAGATGTTTTGCCAACCTGTGAACCATTCTCAGCTCATCCCCCTGCACTACCCCATCATCATCCATGTGCTTATCTAAGGATTCTTGCCAATGAGAACAGGTTCAAGTCTCTCAGCCTTCCCTCATAAGACCTTCTCTCAAGGCCAGGCAACATCCTGGTAAATCTCCTCTGCACCTTTTCCAATGCTTCCACATCCTTCCCGAAATATGTTGATCAGAACTGTACACAATATTCCAAGTGTGGCCACACCAGCATTTTGTATAGTTACAGCATGATATTGCGGTTCCAGAACTCAATTCCTCTATGAATGAAACCTAACACACCGTGTGCCTTCTTAACAACACTATTAACCTGGGTAGCAACTTTCGTGGATCTATGTACATGGACTCCAAGATCCCTCTGCACATCCACACTACCAAGAAGCTTTCCATTGACCCAGTATTCTGCCTTCCTGTTGTTCTTCCCAAAGTGCATCACCTCACATTTATCTGCACTAAACTCCATTTGCCACGTCTCAGCCCAATTCTGCAGTTTATCCAAGTCCCCCTGCAACCTGTAACATTCTTCCACACTGTTTACTACTCCACCGACTTTAGTGTCATCTGCAAATTTACTAATCCATCTACCTATGCCTGAGTCTAACTCATTTATACAAATGACAAACAGCAGTGGTCCCAAAACAGATCCTTGTGGCACACCAGACTCCAGGCTGAATATTTTCCATCAATCACCACTCGCTGCCTTCTTTCAGAAAGCCAGTTTCTAATCCAATCTGCTAAATCACCCTCAATCCCATGCCTCTGCATTTTCTCCAACAGCCTACCATGTGAAACCTTATCAAATTCATGTACACCTCGTCAACTGTCCTACCCTCATCCACATGCTTGGTCACCTTCTCAAAAAACTCAATGAGGTCTACAGTTCCCTGGCTTGTCCTTACCACTTTTCTTAAACAGTGGTAGCATGTTAGCCAACCTCCAGTCTTCCGGCATCTCACCTGTGACTATCAATGATACAAATATCTCAGCAAGAGGCCCAGCAATCACTTCTCTAGCTTCCCACAGATTTCAAGAGTACACCTGATCAGGTCCTAGGGACTTATCCACTTTTATACTTTTCAAAACATCCAGCACTTCCTCCTCTGTAATATGGACATTTTTCAAGATGTCACCATCTATTTCCCCACATTCTATATCTTCCATGTCCTTCTCCACAGTAAACACTGATGCAAAATAATTGTTAATATCTCCCCCATCTTCTGCAGCTGCACACATAGGCTATCTTGCTGATCTTTGAGGGGCCCTATTCTCTCCCTAGTTACCCCTTTGTCCTGAATGTATTTATAAAAACTCTTTGGATTCTCCTTAACTCTATTTGCCAAAGCTATTGCATGTCACCTTTTTGCCTTTCTGATTTCCCTCTTAAGTATACTCCTATTGCTTTTATACTCTAAGTATTCACTCGATCTCTCCTGTCTACACTTGATATATGCTTCCTTCTTTTTCTTAACCAAAACCTCAATTTCACTAGTCATCCAGTATTCCCTATACCTACCAGCCTTCCCTTTCACTCTAACAGAAATATACTGTTTCTGGACTCTCGTTATCTCAGGCTTCCCATTTTCCAGCCATCTCTTTCCTTGCGAACATCTGCCCCAATCAGCTTTTGAAAGTTTTTGCCTAATGCTGTCAAAATTAGCCTTTCTCCAATTTAGAACTTCAACTTTTAGATCTGGTCTATCCTTTTCCATCACTATTTTAAATCTAATAGAGTTACGGTCGCTGGCCCCAAAGTGCTCCCCCACTGACACCTCAGTCACCTGCCCTGCCTTATTTCCTAACAGTAGGTCAAGTTTTGCACCTTCTCTAGTAGGTACATCCACATACTGAATCAGAAAGTTTTCTTGGACACACTTAACAAATTCCTCTCCATCTAAAACCTTAACACTATGGCAGTTGCAGTCTATGTTTGGAAAGTTAAAATCCCCTACCATAACTACCCTATTATTCTTACAGATAATTGAGATCTCCTTACAAATTTGTTTCTCAATTTCCCATTGTCTATTAGGAGATCAACAATACAATCCCAATAAGGTGATCATCCCTTTCTTATTTCTCTGTTCCACCCAAATAACTTCCCTGGATGTATTCCCAGGAATATGCTCCTGAAGTACAGCAGTAATGCTATGCCTTATTGAAATTGTCATTCTCCCTCCTCTCTTGACCCCCTTTCTATCCTTCCTGTAGCATTTATATCCTGGAACATTAAGCTGCCAGTCTTGTCCATCCCTGAGCCATATTTCTGTAATTGCTGTGATCATCTCAGCCCCATGTTCCCAACCATGCCCTGAGTTCATCTGCCTTCCCTTTAAGGCAGCTTGTATTGAAGTAAATGCAGTTTAATTTATCAGTCCTACCTTGTTCACTGCTTTGTTCCTCCCTGCCCTGACTGTTTGACTTGCTCCCTTTCCCAACTGTACCAGTCTCAGATTGATCTCTTCCCTCACTATCTCCCTGGGTCCCCCCCCACCTTGCTAGTTTAAATCCTCCCAAGCAGCTCTAGCAAACCTCTCTGCCAGCATATTAGTCCCCTTCCAAATCAGGTGTAATCCATCCTTTTTGTCTAGGTCACTTCTACCTCAGAAGGGATTCCAATGATCTAAAAATGTGAACCCTTCTCCCATGCACGAGCTCCTCAGCCACATATTCATCTGCTCTATCCTCTTATTCCTACCTTCACTAACTCGTAGCACTGGGAGTAATCCAGATATTACTCTCCTTGAGGATTTCTTTTTTAAATTCCTGCCTATATTCTCTCTTCAGAATCTCATCTTTTTCCCTTCCTAGATTGTTGGTTCCAATGTGTACAATGACCTCCTGCTGGTTCCTCTCCCTTTTGAGAATATTCTGCACCCTCTCTGAGATGTCCTTGGCCCTGACACCAGGGATGCAACACACCATTCTGATTATTCGCTGCTGGCTGCAGAAATGCCTGTCTGTCCCTTGGACTAGAGAGTCCCCTAACACAATCGATTGCTTGGAACCTGACATACCCCTCATTGCAGTAGAGCCAGTATCAATACCAGAAACTTGGCTGTTCGTGCTACACTCCCCTGTATGCAATCACCCCTTACATTTTCCAAAACACATACTTGTTTGAAATGTGGATAGCCACAGCAGACTCATGCACTACCTTCCTACCCCTCCTACCTTTCCTGGAGTTAACCCATCTACTTAACTGTATCTGTGGCTTTTCTCCTTTCCAATAACTGCCATCAATCATACCCCCTAGCTCTTGTACATTCCTCATTGCCTCAAACTATTGCGCCAACTGATCCAAGCAATTTGATAGGATTCACAACCAATGACACTTCCTGCAGACATAATCATCAGTAACATGGAAACTCTCCCTAATCTCCCACATCCGACAAGAAGAACATATTACTCAACTAAAGGCCATCTTTGTCCCTTCACTATCTACAGGCCCAGAAAATAGCACCGTCATTTTCCTTTTAAACAAAAGTGCTCCAGGCTAACTTAGGACTTGGTTTATATTCTTTAAATTGGCATTTGTATCATGGAAATGTTACTTGTTAATTTTCAACGCAAACCTGGAGATTGCCCAGTTCTTCTTGCACTTGGACAAAGGCTGTTTGAGTTCGCAAGTAGTGGCTATGTCATTGGCCTAGTACATTGGAGGCCCAGGTTAATGCTCTGAGTACAGAAGTTTAAATCCCACTATACCACCTGGTGGAATTTAAAATCACTTAATAAATTTAGAATTAAAATACAATCAGTAATGGTAGCCATGAAATTATTCATAATTTTCCATAACTGCCCATCTGGTTCACTAATGTCATTTAGGAAAGGAAATCTGCCATCCTTAGCTAGTCCAGCCTACGTGTCACTTCAAATCCACAGCGAAGTGATTGACTTTTAACTGTCTTTTGAAATGGTCTAATAAGTCCCTCAATTCAAAGTTAGTTAGAAAATGAGCAATAAATATTGGCTTTGCTCGTAATTTCCCCATCCTTTAAAGAAAAAAAAAAGTTACATGGATAGATTGAACAAACTGTGACTTCCTGAGAGAAGAGAGGATAGATCTTTTGGTTAGCTCCTTTCTGGGAGATGGGCATCGCTGACTGGGCCAGCATTGATTGCCTGTCCCAAGTTACCCCTGAGAAGGTGGTGGTTAGTGGCTTTCTTGAATTGCTGCAGTCCACCTGAACCTGAACAAAAAAGTTATGGAGAGAATATGTATCTGTTGGTGAAAGGATTGAGAACTAGAGGACACATTAAAGGCATTTGGCAAAGTAAAAGTGACAGCAACGTGGATTTTTAACCAAGATGGAGTTTGATAGAGTGAACAAAAAAAGAATTATTCTCCTCATGAGGGAATTGCTAAGAAAATGAAAATCAAGTTTAGTAAAAATGTTTTCACAGAGAGGATTGTTGGAGCCAAGAATATTGTATCTTTCACAGGAAAAGCATGTAAATCTTCAGCACAGAACAATATGTGGAGCTATTGGGAGTGAGTGGGAGAATAAGATTAATTTGGCTCTCCCAGTGCAGGTAAAGGGATGGTTGGGAAGTGGGAATCCTTTAAGAGTGTGATAACGCGAGTTCAGAGGCAATTACTTCCTGGTAGTGGGAAGGGCAAGGGTGGTAGGTGTAGGGAATGTTGGATGACCAGAGAAATTGAGGCTCTGGTCAAGATAAAGATGGAGGCATATGTCAGGTATAAAGAGCTGGGATTGAGAGAATCCCTAGAGGAGTATAAGACCATAAGACCATAAGACATAGGAGTGGAAGTAAGGCCATTTGGCCCATCGAGTCCACTCCGCCATTCAATCATGGCTGATCGGCATTTCAACTCCACTTACCCGCATTCTCCCCGTAGCCCTTAATTCCTTGTGACATCAAGAATTTATCAATCTCTGCCTTGAAGACATTTAGCGTCCCAGCCTCCACTGCACTCCGCGGCAATGAATTCCACAGGCCCACCACTCTCTGGCTGAAGAAATGTCTCCGCATTTCTGTTCTGAATTTACCCCCTCTAATTCTAAGGCTGTGTCCACGGGTCCTAGTCTCCTCGCCTAACGGAAACAATTTCCTAGCGTCCATCCTTTCCAAGCCATGTATTATCTTGTAAGTTTCTATTAGATCTCCCCTTAATCTTCTAAACTCCAATGAATACAATCCCAGGATCCTCAGCCGTTCCTCATATGTTAGACCTACCATTCCAGGGATCATCCGTGTGAATCTCCGCTGGACACGCTCCAGTGCCAGTATGTCATTCCTGAGGTGTGGGGACCAAAACTGGACACAGTACTCTAAATGGGGCCTAACCAGAGCTTTATAAAGTCTCAGTAGCACAACGGAGCTTTTATATTCCAACCCTCTTGTGATAAATGACAACATTGCATTTGCTTTCATAATCACGGACTCAACCTGCATGTTTACCTCCTAATAGTCCTAGAATCTTTGAAGAAAGGATTGCGAAGATGATTCAGGAGAAGAGTGACAGTAATAGGGTGATTGTTATGGGAGACTTTAACTTTCCTGATATTGATTGGGAAAGCTATAGCTCAAGTTCGTTAGATGGGTCAGTGTTTGTGCAATGTGTGCAGGAGAGTTTCCTGACACAATATGTAGATAAGCCAACAAGAGGTGAGGCCATACTGGATTTGGTTCTGGGTAACGAACCAGGCCAGGTATTAGGACTAGAGGTAGGTGAGCACTTTGGGGACAGTGACCACAATTCGGTGATTTTTACTCTAGTGATGGAGAGGGATAAGTGTGTACTACAGGGCAAGAGTTATAGCTGGGGGCAGGGAAATTATGACGCATTGAGGCATGACTTAGGATGTGTGGATTGGAAAAGTAGATTCCAAGGCAAGAGCGTAATTGATATGTGGAACTTGTTCAAGGAGCAACTATTGAGTGTCCTTGATAAGTACGTACCTATCAGGCAGGGAGGAAAGGGTCGTGTGAGGGAGCCGTGGTTTAATAAGGAGTTGGAATCCCTTGTTAAATGGAAGAGGGCGGCCTTTGTAAAGATGAGGCGTGAAGGTTCAATAGGGGCAATTGAGAGTTATAAGGTAGCCCGGAAGGACCTGAAGAGAGAGCTAAGAGCAGCAAGGAGGGGACATGAATGGTCCTTAGTTGGTAGGATTAGGGAAAACCCTAAGGCTTTCTATAGGTATGTTAGGAATAAAAGAATGACTAGGGAAGGAATAGGTCCAATCACGTATGGAGTCAGCTATTACAAGGGGGCATAGCTTTAAATTAAGGGGGGGTAGATATAGGACTGATGTTAGGGGTAGGTTCTTCACTCAGCGAGTCGTAAGTTCATGGAATGCCCTGTCAGTAGCAGTGGTGGACTCTCCCTCTTTATGGGTATTTAAGCGGGCATTGGATAGGTATATGGAGGATAGTGGGTTAGTGTAGGTTAGGTGGGCTTTGATCGGCGCAACATCGAGGGCTGAAGGGCCTGTACTGCGCTGTATTCTTCTATGTTCTATGTAGAGAATCCTCAACTAGCACTCCCAGATCCCTCTCTACTTTGGTTTTACGAATTTTCTCACTGTTTAGAAAGTAGTCCATGCTTGTATTATTTTTTCCAACGTGCAAGACCTTGCATTTGCTCACATTGAATTCCATCAGCCATTTCCTGGACCACTCATCCAAACTGTCTAGATCCTTCTGCAGCCTCCCCACTTCCTCAGTACTACCTGCCTGTCCACCTAACTTTGTATCATCGGCAAACTTCGCTAGAATGACCCCAGTCCCTTCATCCATATCATTAATATATAATGTGAACAGCTGTGGCCCCAACACTGAACCCTGCAGGACACCGCTTGTCACCGGCTGCCATTCTGAAAAAGAACCTTTAATCCCAACTCTCTGCCTTCTGACAGACAGCCAATCCTCAATCCATACCAGTAGCTCACCTCGAACACCATGGGCCCTCACCTTGCTCAGCAGCCTCCCGTGTGGCACCTTATCAAAGGTCTTTTGGAAATCTAGGTAGACCACATCCACTGGGTTTCCCCGGTCTAACCTACTTGTCACCTCTTCAAAGAACTCCAACAGTATAAGGACAGTAGGTGTCGACTTAAGAGGGAAAAGAGGGCAAAAAGGGGATATGAGATAGCTTTGGCAAAGAGAGTTAAGGAGAATCCAAAGTGATTCTATAAGAACTTGAAGGACCAAAGGGTAAACAAAGAGAGAATATGGCCCCTTAAAGATCAACAATGACCGTATATGTGAGGAATCACAGGAGATGGGTGAAATACTAAACGAGTATTTCGTGTCAGTATTTACTGAGGAGAAGGGCAACAAAGCGAGGGAACTTAGGAAAATAAATGGTGATATTTTTAAAAGTGTTCATATTACAGAAAATGAGATGCTGGAGGTTTCATGAAAGTAGATAAATCCCTGGGACCTGATCAGGTGTACCTTGGAACTCCGTGGGAAGCTAGGGAAAAGATTGCTGGGCCCCTTCCTGAGATATTTGTATCATCAATAGCCACTGGTGAGGTGCCGGAAGAATGGAGGCATTATTCCTTGAAAATGGAGTCTCACAGGTAGACAAGATGGAGAAGGAGGTGTTTGCTATGCTTGCCTTCATTGGTCAATGCCTTGAGTATAGAAGTTGGGGTGTCATGTTTTGGCTGTACAGGACATTGGTGAGTCCACATTTAGAATACTATGTAGAATTCTGGGTGGCCCTTTTACAGGAAGGATTTTGATAAACTTGAGAGAGTTCAGAAAAGATGAACGAGGATGTTGCTGTGGTTGGAGGGTTTGAGTTATAGATACAGGCTGAATAGGCTGGGGCTGTTTTCCTTGGCCCATTGGAGCATTGGAGGGTGACCTTATAGAGATTTATAAAATCATGAAGGGCATGGATACGGTAAGTCAACAAGGTCTTTTTCCATAGGGTGGGGGAGTCCAAAACTAGAAGGCAAAGATTTAAGGTGAGAGGGGAAACATTTAAAAGGGACCCAAGGGGTAAGTTTTCATGCAGAGGGTGATGCATGTATGGAATGAGCTGCCAGAGGAAGTGATGAAGGCTGGTACAATTACAACATTTAAAAAACATCTGGATGGGTATATGGATAGGAAGGGTTTGGAGGGTTATGGGCCATGTGCTGGCAAATGGGATTAGGTCAGATTGGGATGTCTGGTCAGCACTGATGAGTTGGACTGAAGGGTCTGTTTCCGTGTTGTATGACTCAATGACTGTACAGGTGAGATTCTCTTTCTAAACCCCATCTATCTTAAAGTATTTAATTAAAGAAAAAACAGAATTGTTCCAGCGCAGAAAGAGGCCTTTCAGCCCATTGTCTGTCTGCAAGAGTATATTTGCTGGTTCTGCCACCTCACCCTTCCCTGTAGGCCTGTAATTTTCTTCTTTCATAGAATTTGATCTAATTCCCTGTTTCAAATCATTATTGACCCTGCCTCCACCGTACTCTCACTGTGAGAAATAAGTGTTTCTCATGTTACTTTCGATTCTTTTAGCCGTTATCCTAAATCAGCATCCTCTGATTTTCAAACCTATTGCCGATGGGAACAGATTTCCTATCTGTTCTTCTCAGCCCCTTCAAGACTTTAAACATAGCTGTCAAATGTCCTCTTGACCTTCCCTTTTCAGGGTAAAACAATTCCAGATTCACTAATCTTTCCAAGTAATTGAAATTCCACCTTCATGGAACCATTCTTATGAATCCTGTCGGGATTCTCACCTTTACATCTTTCTTGAAGTATGGCATCAAGAATTAGATATGATGGCCCCGTTGAATCTAGGCTGGTCTTTTCTCCTAACAGTTTGTCATAACTTTCTTGCTTATGTACACCATGCCTCTGAAACATGGGAACCATATCTCTTTGATGTGGCTTTGACTCACTATAGAGGAAGTCCAGCAAAGGTTTACCAGACTGAGTCAGGGATGTTATGGACTAGGCCAGACCCCTCAGAACATTTTTAAGCACATAAGCCAGACTGTAACTTGCTATTTGTTTAGCCATGTGTATCGTGGATATTCCTGGGGTAAATTAGCTGCATCGACTACCAAGTTTTAAACAAACAAAATTTATTTGCACAATTATGGAATGAAACACAAAGAATAGAAAACAGAATACTAAGTGACTTATCCTGTCCAGACTAGACTTAATGACGTTGTTCTGAAAATACTTACAAATGTCCCAATACCCACATCCCTTAGCACAAACAATAAACAATGGCACAGGAAACTTACAGTTTGACATCATAAGGGCTGAAGGACAGAGAGAAGGCTTCCAGTTTCCCCTGTGACACTTAATCAACTCCCTCCTGAACTGAATTGAACTGCCCAGCTAGAGAGCTGACCACGCCCCTTGACTAGATCAGTTTTTCAAAAGACCTTTCAAGCTTTTGGTCTGAAGCACTATCTGTTAGGGTAAACAACATGCCAATGAACCAATTAAACTTCAGACAAGGTGGAGCCTGGCCAATTAGCCCCCAGCACACCCCCCCCCCCACCCCAACCCGAAAAGAAAACTCAAGGACAAAGTTACCTTGTACCAGACCTGCATAGTGACAAGGATGATGGGACTGATGTGTGAAGAGAGTGGATCGATTAGGATTACATTAACTGCAGTTTAAGGAGAATGAAGCAATCTCGCTGAAACCCACCAAAATTCTAACAGGACTTGGTGGGATTGATGCAGGAAGGGTGTCCCTGATTATGGGTGGGTGCAGAACAGGGATCATTATTGAAGGATAAAGGATAAACCATTCAGGACTGAGATGAGCAGAAATTTCTTCACCCAGAGAGTGGGTGAGCCTGTGACATTCAATACCATAGAAAGCACTTAACAGTATGTATGCTTTTAAGAAGATTTAGATTTATGTTTTAGCTTTTATTGTTGCGTGTACTCAAGTACGGTGTACAAGAGTACAGTGAAAGATGTACAATGCTGCCATCTATGGCGCCATCTTAGGTATAAAGTACCTAGGTACAAAATATTAGTTGCAGAGAAGGAGAAATAAAGATAGAAGTTAAAAAGCTCAGCAAGATCTTTTTAACATAAAAGTAGAAAAATAAAGAAATGAAGTTAAGATGTCGAATATTCTGATGCTTTCTGAAGCCATGGGCCTGCAGATGCTCTCAGCAGGGCTTCCCCTAAGAGGGCCCGCTCTTCCCTAAGCTGAGCTAAGACCCACTCAGACAGGCCAGGCTTCATTGGCGCTTGCAAGGCTTTAGCACTGACCACAGCATTAGACATAACTCTTGGGGCTTAAGGATATGGAAGAAAAGTGGGAACAGGCTATTGAACAGGATGATCAGTGAATGGCTTGCTCCTGCTCTGATTTTTGCTGTTTCTAGGCTTTTATTGAAGGATTGGCAGTAACCACCTCACCATTGTCCATACGACTATAAGAACATAGACCTGCAGCAGAAATTAGGCCATCAAGTCTGTTCCACCATTCAATCATGGCTGGTAAGTTTCTCAACCCCATTCTCCTCTTTCTCCCCGTAACCCTTGATCCTCTTGATCCTCAGGAACCTATCGATCTCAGTCTTAAGTATACTCAGTAACCTGTCCTTCACAGCCTTCTGTGGCAGTGAATTCCATCGATTCACCACTCTCTGGCTGAAAGAGTTTCTCCTTATCCCCGTTCTAAAAGGTCTTCCCTTTACTCTAAGATTCTGGATTAGTGGTGCTGGAAAAGCACAGCAGTTCAGGCAGCATCCAAGGAGCAGTAAAATCAACGTTTCGGGCAAAAGCCCTTCATCCAGAATACAGGCAGAGATCCTGAAGCGTGGAGAGATAAGCTAGAGGAGGGTGGGGGTGGGGAGAAAGTAGCATAGAGTACAATGGGTGAGTGGGGGAGGAGATGAAGGTGATAGGTCAGGGAGGAGACGGTGGAGTGGATAGGTGGAAAAGAAGATAGGCAGGTAGGACAAGTCCGGACAAGTCATGGGGACAGTGCTGAGCTGGAAGTTTGGAACTGGGGTGAGGTGGGGGAAGGGGAAATGAGGAAACTGTTGAAGTTCACATTGATGCCCTGGGATTGAAGTGTTCCGAGGCGGAAGATGTGGAATTTGTTCAGTAACGTTTTTATTGAATCTGAGTTCATGTAAAAACAATGTTACAGGAATTTTTCTGACATTCTTGTTGAAATGTGGGAAAGGTGACAGATATGACAGACAATTCCCAAGGAACAAGCTCTCGCTGAAGGCAATATTAGAATAACTAGATTAATGAGATCAATTGATGATTATGGGGTAAGTAGAGTCATAGAGTCATAGAGACGTACAGCACGGAAACAGACTCTTCGGTCCAACCCGTCCATGCCGACCAGATATCCCAACCCAATCTAGTCCCACCTGCCAGCGCCCGGCCCATATCTCTCTAACCCTTCCTATTCACATACCCATCCAAATGCCTTTTAAATGTTGCAGTTGTACCAGCCTCCACTACTTCCCCTGGCAGCTCATTCCATACACATATCACCCTCTGAGTGAAAAAGTTGCCTCTTAGGTCTCTTTTATATCTTTCCCCTCTCACCCTAAACCTATGCCCTCTAGTTCTGGACTTCCCCCACACCAGGGAAAAGACTTTGTCTATTTATCCTATCCATGCCACATAGAAGGACTTTAGTAAGGCGCTCGATAAGGTTTCCCATGGTAAACTAATAGAGAAAGTGAAGTCACATGGTGTGCTGGGTGTTCTAGCTAGGTGGATAATGAACTGGTTGAGCAACAGGAGGCAGAGTGTAGTAGTTGAAGGGAGTTTCTCGAAATGGAGAAAGGTGACCAGTGGTGTTCCACAGGGGTCAGTGTTGGGGCCTCTATTGTTTGTAATATACATAAATGATCTGGAAGAGGGCACTGTTGGCATGATCAGCAAATTTGCAGATGACACAAAGATTGGTGGAGTAGCAGAAAGCATAAGGGACTGTCAGAGAATACAGGAGGATATAGATTGACTGGAGAGTTGGGCGGAGAAGTGGCAGATGGAGTTCAATCCAGAAAAATGTGAGGTGATGCATTTTGGGAAGTCTAATTCTAGAGCGAATTATACAATGAACGGAAGAGCCTTGGGAAAAGTTGATGAGCATTGAGATCTGGGAGTGCAGGCCCATTGTACCCTGAAGGTTGCTGCACAGCTGGATAGAGTGGTCAAGAAGGCATATAGTATGCTTGCCTTTATTGGACAGGGTATTGAGCATAAGAGCAGGCAAGTCATGTTAAAATCGTTCAAGACATTGGTTCGGCTGCATTTAGAATATTGTGTACAGTTCTGGGCGCCACATTATCAAAAGGATGTGGACGCTTTGGAGAGGGTGCAGAGAAGGTTTACAAGGATGTTGCCTGGTATGGAAGGTGCCAGCTATGAAGAAAGATTGAGTAGGTTAGGTTTGTTTTCATTAGAAAAAAAAGAGGGAGGACCTGATTGAGGTTTACAAAATCATGAAGGGTATAGACAGGGTGGATAGAGACAAGCTTTTTCCCAGGATGAAGGATCCACTAACGAGAGGTCATGCTTTCACGGTGAGAGGTAGAAAGTTTAAGAGGGATACACGCAGCAAGTACTCTACACAGAGGTTGGTGGGTGTCTGAAACATGTTGCCAGCAGAGGTAATAGAGGCAGGCACGGTAGATTCATTTAAGATCCATCTGGACAGATGCATGAGTAGGTGGGGGGCAGAGGGATACAGATGCTTAGGAATTGGGCGACAGGTTTAGACAGTAGATTTGGATTGGCTCAGGCTTGGAGGGTGGAAGGGCCTGCTCCTGGGCTGCAAATTTTCTTTATTCTTTGTTCTTAGGCCCTTCATGATTTTATAAACCTCTATAAGGTCACCTCTCAGCCTCCAATGTTGGCCAGGTCAGATTTCCCTGTTTTTTTTCAGGAGGTAGGGAGATGATGACCCAGTGGAATTATCACAATGATATTAATCCAGATAAAAAAACAAAAGAATGAGGATACTCTCAGTCAGAGACACAAATAGAAATTGCTGGAAAACCTCAGCAGGTCTGGCAGCATCAGTGGAAAGAAGTCAGAGTTAACGTTTCGGGTCGAGTAACCCTTCCTCAGTATTCAGCAGTTCTGAGGAAAGGTCACTCGACCCGAAACGTTAACTCTATTTTCTCTCTGCAGATGTTGCCAGACCTGCTGAGCTTTTCCAGCAATTTCTATTAATCCAGATAATGTCTGGGGACCCAGGCTGATCTAATGCAATGTAGGCAAGTCAATTTGAGGACATGTGTTAAGAGGCATGCTGCAGTTCTACAGAAACTTGGTGCGATCTCACCCCAACCATTGTACACACTGGCCTCCTGATTGAAGAAGGAATGTACTTACTGCAGACTGCAATGGAAATTCACCAGATTAACTGATGGGGCAGTTGGATTGTTTTATGAGGAAAGATTATGTAATTAGATTAGATGTGTATCCAGAGATTAGTGAAAAATGAAAGTTATAGAGTCATAGTCATGCAGCACAGACACAGACCCTTCCGTCCAACCAGTCCATGCTGACCATAATCCCGAACTAATCTTGCCCCACTTACCTGCACTGGGCCCATATTCCTCCAAACCTTTCCTATTCATGTATCTATCCAAATGTCTTTTAAACATGATTATTTTACCCATGTCCACCAATTCCTCAGGAAGTTCATTCCGCACGCGAACTATTCTGTGTAAAAAAATTGCCCCTTGTGCCTTTTTAAAATCTTTCTCCTCCAGTGCTCCCTAGTCTTGAAATCCCTCAATTTAGGGAAAAGAATCAACTGCCATTAACTCAATCTGTACTCCTCGTTATTTTATACATTTTTATCAGGTCACCTCTCAACCTACACTCCAGTGAAAAAATTCCCAGCCTATCCAGCCTTTCTTTATAACTCAAACCCTCCATACTTGGCAACATCCTGGTAAATCTCTTTTGAACCCTTTCCACCTTAATAATATCCTTCCTATAACAGGGCTACCAGAACTGGACACAATATTCCAGAAGAAGCCTTACCAAGATCCTGTACAACTTCAATATGATGTCCTAACTCCTATACTCAAAGATCTGAGCAATAACAGCACGCATAATAAATGCTTTCTTAACCACCCTGTCCACCTGCGATGCAAACTTCAAAGAATTTCAAAGCCATGCACTGGGAGAGTATCAAACTGGATTTTTAACCCAGGACACAGTATTACTGAAGAGACCATCAATTGTCCTGTCCAACCTCAATGTGACTTCCCAACTCATAAACTCATAAGCAGTGAAGGGAAGTTTGCTAAACTGACAATGTATTTTAAAGGCATAGCAGACTGGATGTAGACAAGTGTTTCTCTTGGTTGTTGAGTTTAAAATTGAGGAACATAATCTCAGGTTAAAAGGCAGGTCAGTTGACTGAGATGAAGATAAATTTCTTCGATCAAGAGGTGGTGAACCTCTGGAATTCTCTACCCCAAGGGATTGTGGAAATTAAATCATTGAGCATAGAGTCAGAGAGTCATAGGCTCACGAAGACAGACCCTTCGGTTCAACCAGTCCATTCTCACCAGACATCCCAAACTAAACTGGTCCCACCTGCCTGCACTTGGCCCACATCCCTCTAAACATTTCTTATTCATGTACTTACTAAATGTATTTGAAATGACATAACTTTACCTGCATCCCATCACTTCCGCTGACAGCTGATTCCACACACGAACGACTCTCTGTGTAAAAAAGTTGCCCCTCATATCTTTCTTAAATCTTTCTCCTCTCACCTTAAGAAGATGCCACCTCAGCTTGAAATCTCCCACCCTAGAGAGAAGACACCTGATATTCCCCTTATCTATACCCCTCATAATTTCATAAACCTTGATAAGGTCAACCCTCCTATTCTCCAGCGAAAACAGTCCAAATCTAACAAGCCTCTCCTTAAAACTCAAACCCTTTATTTCTGGAAACATCCTGGTGAATCTCTTCTGAATTCTCTCCATCTTCATAATATCCTTGACCAGATTCAAGCAGAAATTAATAGTTTTGTAGAGATTAATAGCATCAAGGAGATAGTACAAGGAAATGACATTAAGGTAGATGATTAACTATGATCCAGTTGAATCGTGGAGCAGGCTCAATGGGCTGAATGGTCTTCTCCTGCTCTTATGTGTTTGGAAAGGCAAGAATTGCTTAGGGATAGTCAGCATGGCTTTGTGCATGGGAAATCATGTCTCATGAGCTTGTTTGAGTTTGTTGAAGAAGTCATGAAGAGGATTGACGAGGGCAAAGCTATGGACATGATCTATATGGACTTCAGTAAGGTGTTCAATAAGGTTCCTCATGGGAGACTGGTTGGCAAGGTTAGAACTCATAGAATACAGGGAGAACTAACCATTTGTATACAGAACTGGCTCGAAGGTAGAAGACAGAGGGTGGTGATGGAGGGTTGTTTTTCAGACTGGAGAACTGTGACCAGTGGTGCACAGTAAGGATCGGTACTGGGTCCACTGCTTTTTGCCATTTATATAAATGATTTGGATATCAACATAGGAGGTATAGTTTGTAAATTGGAGGTGTAGTGGACAGAAAAGAAGGCTTTCTCAGAATACAATGGGACATTGATCAGATAGGCTAATGGGCTGAGGAGTGGCAGATGGAGTTTAATTTAGACAAATGCAAGGTGCTGCATTTTGGAAAAGCAAACCAGAGCAGGTCTTATACACTTAATGGTAAGGTCCTGGGGAGTGTTGCTGAACAAAGAGACCTTGGAGTGTGGGTCCTTTGGTTTACTTTCCTTGATCAGATCATTGAGTATGAGTTGGGAAGTCATTTTGTGGCTGTACAGGACATTGCTTAGGCCACTTTTGGAATATTGCGTGCAATTCTGGTCTCCTTCCTATCGGAAGGATGTTGTGAAACTTGAGAGGGTTCAGAAAAGGTTTACAAGGATGTTGCCAGAGTTGGAGGACTTGAGCTCGAGGTCAAGGCTGAATAGGTTGGGGTTGTTTACCCTGGAGTGTCGGAGGTTGAGGGGTGACTTTACAGAAATTGATAAAAAAACCATGAGGGACATGGAGAGGATAAATAGACAAGGCCTTTTCCCTGGGGTGGGGGAGTCCAGAACTAGAGGGCATAGGTTTAGGGTGAGAAGGGAAAGATGTAAAAGAGACTTAAGGGGCAACTTTCTCACGCAGAGGCTGGAATGTGTGTATGCAATGAGCTGCCAGAGGAAGTGGTGGAGGGTGGTACAATTACAGCATTTAAAAGGCATCTTTAAAAGGGTACATGAATAAGAAGGGTTCAGAGGGATATGGGCCAACTACTGGCAAATGGGACTAGATTAGATTAGGATATCTGTGTGGCATGAACGAGTTGGATCGAAGGGTCTATTTCCGTGTTGTACATCTCTATGACTCTATGCTCCTATATCAATCTTTAAGACATCAGTCATCCAACTGGAGTCCTCATTGAAGCAGAATAAACTCGGCTTGCGCAGCCTCACATGAGAGTGACTGGGACAGGCAGCAGCATTTTTAGATAGATTTGTCAACAGATAGGTAACAACAGAGCTGAGCAGGCAGCAGGGAATGTTATCTTTCTTCACTGAGAGATTAGTCTCAGGGGTTCGCAGTCTTATCGCGTCTGATTCAACAAACGAAATCTTTCTTCATAATGAGCAGAGGAGAGAATTATTGGCAGTGCTGGCTGGCTGGCATTAAAGTCAGCACTTTACGTGTCTATTAAAGTCTCAGGCTTTGCGTAAGCAGGAAGCAAAAACAATTCCACAAGCAATATTTCTAGCACACAATCTTTTTGTAAAGTGTAAGGTTAGTCAGCACTTTGAGCATGTTGAAGTCTCACAGTTTAAAATGTGGTATTAACTTAATTTGATGACTTGGAGATGATTTTCCAGTGAAATATGATTTGTAATGTTCTCTGTAAACTTCCTTTCCTTAAAATCTAAAGCCCTGATAAGGGATACTCACATAAACACTGTCATATGCCAGTAGGGCTGAATGGACTGTTTCTGTGCTACAAATGTTATGTAATCAGTGTGCTTTTCAGGGCCAATCAATCAAAACTTGGAGACTTTTGGTCATTTACATAAATGATTTGGATGCGAGCATAAGAGGTACAGTTAGTAAGTTTGCAGATGACACCAAAATTGGAGGTGTAGTCAATAGCAAAGAGGGTTACCTCAGATTACAACAGGATCTGGACCAGATGGGCCAATGGGCTGAGAAGTGGCAGATGGAGTTTAATTCTGATAAATGCAAGGTGCTGCATTTTGGGAAAGCAAATCTTAGCAGGACCTTACAATTAATGGTAAGGTCCTAGAGAGTGTTGCTGAACAAAGAGACCTTGGAGTGCAGGTTCATAGCTCCTTGAAAGTAGAGTCGCAGGTAGATAGGATAGTGAAGAAGGCGTTTGGTATGCTTTCCTTTATTGATCAGAGTATTGAGTACAGGAATTGGGAGGTCATGTTGCAGCTGTACAGGACATTGGTTAGGCCACTGTTGGAATATTGCATGCAATTCTGGTCTCCTTCCTATCGGAAAGACGTTGTGAAACTTGAAAGGGTTCAGAAAAGATTTACAGGGATGTTGCCAAGGTTGGAGGATTTGAGCTATAGGGAGAAGCTGAACAGGCTGGGGCTGTTTTCCCTGGAGCGTCGGAGGCTGAGGGGTGACCTTACAGAGGTTTACAAAATTGAGGGGCATTGATAGGATAAATAGACAAAGTCTTTTCCCTGGGGTGGGGGAGTCCAGAACTAGAGGGCATAGGTTTAGTATGAGAGGGGCAAGATATAAAAGAGACTGAAGGGGCAACTTTTTCACGCAGAGGGTGGTACGTGTATGGAATGAGCTGCCAGGTGGAGGCTGGTACAATTGCAACATTTAAAAGGCACCCAGATGGGTATATGAATAGGAAGGGTTTGGAGGGATATGGGCCGTGTGCTGGCAGGTGGGACTAGATTGGGTTGGGATATCTGGTCGGCATGGACAGGTTGGACCAAAGGGTCTGTTTCCATGCTGTACATCTCTATGATTCTATGACTCTATCACCTTACGCTCTCTCTCCCAAAGAGACTGACTCACCCATGTTATTCTCCAGGAACCCTCTCAACACTGCCTCTAAATGGTAGCCCTTGAGGTCCAAGTGTTGGGATGCTGCCAGGCATTGGGCCACCATGAGTGACGAGAGCATTGTGCCCGGTTTAGGCCTCACTCCTTCACCCAGCAATCCAGGCTGTAGGAGACAGGGGTCTTGCAGTCTAAGTGGGACAGGTCCCATTCAATCTCCACACTCCTCACTGAGTAACGAGGGAGCTACAGAGATGGTGAAAGAGAGACCCATCCCAAGTCAAAACCACGGTTGGGCAGCAGGAAGATTTTCTTCCACAGCAACGTGATCCAAAATGATGCTGCCTGGAAAGGACAGTGGAGGCATCTTCAATAGAAAACTGGAATCCATGTCTTGGAATGCTTGAAGGCACCAGCCTACAATGTGCCTCATCCTGAATTATTTCCTTTCCTTGGAAAGTCTGGTCAGTAGTGTTTGTCATTGCTTTCTTGGGAGCTGGGGGAAGGAGGCAGGGTAAAGAGGCAAAATTTGCCTTTGCCAGGACAGGAATTAAACCCATCCTGTTATTGTCTAAGGCAGTGATTCTGAAGGAGATCGTGAAGAACAAGAGTAGGCAACTCAGCTCTTCAATCCTGCTCCACTGTTTAATAAGACCATGGCTGATCTGATATTAACCTCAACTCTATATTCCTACATATCCCTGATATTCTTTCATCTTCTTGGTAATCAAGAATTTACCTCTGCCTTAAAAATATTTAAAGATTCTTCTTTTTGTGCCTTTTGAGGAACCCACTCAAAGAAAAACTGTTTCCTCATCTCTATCTTAAATGGCTGATGCCTTTTTTTTATCATGATGACCCCTACTTCTTCCTTCTCCCACAAGAGGGAGCATCCTTTTGCAACCCACAGGATTTTATGTTTCAAAAAGGTCACCTCTGACTCTACACAAAACCCTTGTTAGACTGCATTTAGAGTGTTGTCTGCAGTTTTGGTCGCCACACGACCAAAGTTTTGGAGAGAGCGCAGAGAAGGTTCACCAGGACGTTGCCTGGTCTGGAGGGCGTGGGTTTTAGGAAAGGTTAAACAGACTAGGATTGTTTTCACTGGAAAGACAGCAACTGAAAGGAGACCTGATAGGGGTCTACAACATTATGAGAGGCATAGATAGGGTGGAGAGTCAGAGGCTTTTTCCCAGAGTTGAAGCTTCAATTGCTTGTGGACACAGGTTCAAGGTGAGAGGGGGGAAGTTTAAGGGGAATGTGTGAGGAAAGGTTTTCACACAGAGAGTGGTAGAAGACTGGAATGCGCTGCCAGAAGAGGTGGTGGAAGCCGGCACATTGGTGACATTTAAGAGGCACCTGGATGGTTACATAAATCAGGAGGGAATAGAGGGATATGGACTGAATAAGGGCAGAAGGTTTGTTTTTCAGTTTAGTTAGCGCATGATGATCAGCTTGGAGGGCCGAAGGGCCTGTTCCTGTGCTGTACTTCACATTTGTGCTTTTTGTTCTTTGTTTTTCTAAACTCCAGGGAATACAGGTTGAGCCTGTCTAGCCCCTCTACAGGAGGGAGTTCATTCATTCCAGTTATTAGTCTCGCAATCCTAGCAAATATCCATTTGACATTTTACTCCACTCTCTTCAGTGGTCATGATGTGGAGATGCCAGTGTCGGACTGGGGTAGGCAAAGTCAGAAGTCACATGACACCAGGTTATAGTCCAACAGGTTCATTTGAAATCACAAGCTTTCAGAGCACTGCTCCTTCCTCACCTGACAAAGGACTATAACCTGATGTCGTTTAGCTTCTGACCTATTTGACCGTGTTACGCCTTTTTGGTTGGAGATAGTTGAGTTCTGCATGAGTGATCAAAGGGAGTGGCTTTACTCTACACAACACCCAAGAGCTCTGAGGAACTGTAAGACCAAAAGATAGAGGAGCTGAAGTAGGCCATGCAGCCCATTGAGTCTGCTCCACCATTCAATGAGATCACAGTTGACTTGATAACCCTCAACTCCCCAAAACCTTTGATTCCCAAACTGATTAAAAATCTGTCTATTTCAGCCTTGAAGGGTCAGCCATAACAGCCCTATATGGTAAAGAATTCCACAGATTTGCAGTATTCCGAGAGAAGAAATGCCTCCTCATCTCTGTCTTAAATATTCGACTCCTTACTCTGAGATGATGCTCTCTGGTCCAAGATTCTCACACAAGGGGAAGCAACCTTTCCACATCTATCCTGTCAAGTCAGCTAAGAATCTTATATCTTTTCAATTAGTTTGCCTCCCATTCCTCTCTATTCCAGCCAGTACGTGAGGTGACACAGGTATGATGGGCAGAATGGCCTAGTTCTTAGCTATCCATTTTGGAATGCAGGATTTTGTTATGCGAATATGTTTCCTGCCTATGCCCCCATCCCCCAGCCCCCAGCCCCCTACTTCCACTTTCTCCCCTCGATACAAAACATACCCATGCCAATTTATTTTTAATGAGAGAAAATATTTTCAGTTTGAAATGTCCTCCTGGGTCTTGCTGTTTCCTTAGCCAACATTGAAGATCTACTCAAAGTTAATCTTGAGCTAGTTGTTGAAGAGAGGGAACTGACGGTAATAATACTGGCTATATTTCCCCCAGCGCAGGCCTGTTTACACCTGTTTCCCTCCTCATTCATCATTATTGGCTGAGGGACACAGAATGTTTTATTTGGCTGTGACCTGTGGCCTGTTGTATGACTTCATCCTAATGTCCTATTGTTACTTTCCTCTTTAAAGTAATGAAAACCAAACGTGGGAGGGGGACCTAGTTCCATACTTTCACTCGCTGTACAGTAATGTACAGTTTCCAACGCTCACAGCCAAAGCTAACAACTGCATTTTGTTTTTTAACTTGTAGAAAGATGGACATGCAAGTCACTTCATTCAAATGCAGCAAAAATTAACCCTTCAGAGGATTCCCTTTTTGAAACACCGAGCCACAGTTTCTGCCAATGAAGTGGAACAGCAGTCAACATTCTTTGAGTTCTGGTGAGACCATAAGAACATAAGAACTAGGAGCAGGTGTAGGCCATCTGGCCCCTCGGGACTGCTCCACCACTCAATAAGATCATCGCTGGGCATGACTTCCCCACCCGCTCACCATAACCCTTAATTCATTTACTGTTCAAAAATCTATCGATCTTTGTCTTAAAAGTATTGAACGAGGTAGCCTCAACTGCTTCACTGAGCAGGGAATTCCACAGATTCATAACCCTTTGGGTGAAGAAGTTCCTTCTCAACTCAGTCCTCAATCTGCTCACTCTTATTTTGAGGCTATGTCTCCTCATTCTAGTTTCATCCACCAGTGGAAACAAACTCCCTGCTTCTATCTTACCTTATTCCTTCATATTTTACATGTTTCTGTCAGACCCACCGCACTCAATCTTGGGGGTGGCACAGTGGCTCAGCGGTTGGCACTGCTGCCTCACAGTGCCAGAGACTCAGACTCGATTCCAGACTCGGGTGACTGTCTGGGTGGACTTTAAATATTCTCCCCATGTCTGCGTGGGTTTCCTCCCACAATCTAAAGATGTGCCATTTAGGGGAATTGGCCACGGTAAATTGCCCATAATGTTCAGGGATGTGTAGGCTAGTTGTATTAGTATGGGGAAAATGTAGAGAAATAGGGTTGGGGATTGGGTCTGGGTGGGTTACTGTTTGGAGGATCGGTGTGGACTTATTGGACCAAATGTCCTGTTTCCACACTGAAGGGATTCTAATTCTTCCAAATTCCAATGAGTATAGTCCCAGTCTACTCAATCTCTCCTTATAAGGCAACCCTCTCAACTCCAGAATCAACCTACAGAAGTTCCTCTGTCCCTCCTCCAGTGCCAGTCCATCCTTTCTCAAGTAGAAAGACCAAAGTTGTACGCAGTGCTCCAGGTGTGGAGTCACCAGCACCCTGTAAAGCTGCAGCGTAACCTCTTTATTTTTCATCTCTATCCCTCTAGGAATGAAGGACAATATTCCATTTGCCCTCTTAATTATCTGTTGCACCTGCAAACCAAGAAACCAAGAGGCCAATCTGCTCATCTAATCCATGCTGAATTCTCTGCGGAAGTGTTCCATTCTGCCTATCTATCCCTTTAGTCCTGCAATATTATTTCTTCCAAATGCCCAACCAGTTTCCATTTGAACCTAATCAGTCTCTGCTTCTATCAACTACACAGGCAGCGACTTCCAAGGCATTAATAGTTGCTGCTAAACAAATTTCTCCCACTCAAACCCTCCTGTATCTTTTGCCTAAAAGCTTAAAACTGTGTACCCTTGTCCTTCAGCAAGAATCATCATCACATAGGAATAGCTTTCCATTGTCTAAATCATTTATGCCTCTGTCAGATGCCCTTTCAAAGAGAGCAAGACCAATATATCCATGGCCTGAAAATACCAGACAAATTCAGAACTGGTGGACGCTACTCTCTGCATATTATTAACTAGGTGCTAAATCGTAATTAATGACAAAAATAGAAATTGCTAGAAAAGCTTATCAGGTCTGACAGCACCTGTGGAGAGAAAACAGAGTCAACATTTTGGATCATGTGATTCTTCCTCACTTGATCGGAAACATTAACCCTGCTTTCTCTCCACAGATGCCACTAGGCCTGCTGAGTTTTTCCAGCAATTTCTAATTTTGAATCTGATTTACAGCATCTGCAGTTCTTTCAGTTTTTATTTTGTTAACTCTTAATGACTAACCAACTCCCTGGCCCAGAAAATTAACTTTCACAGGCACAAAGCTTCATTCAAAGGACAAAGAACAAGAAAATTACAGCTCAGGAACAGGCCCTTCAGCCCTCTAAGCCTGCGCCGATCCAGATCCTCGATCTAAAACTGCCAGCTATTTTCTAAAGATCTCTATCCCTCTGCTCCCTGCCCATTCATGTATCTGTCTAGAGACATCTTAAATGACGCTATCGTGCCTGCCTCTACCACCTCCACTAGCAATGCATTCCAGGTACCCAACCACCCTCTGCGTAAAGAACTTTTCAAGCATATCTCCCTTAAATTTTCTCTTCTCATCTTGAACTCATGACCCCTATTAATTGAATCCCTCACTCTGGGGAAAAAAGCTTTTTTGCTATCCGCCCTGTCGATATCTGTCATGATTTTATAGACCTCAATCAGGTTCCCCCTTCAAACTCCACCTTCTAATGAAAATAATCCTAATCTACTCAACTTCTCTTCATTGATAGTGCCCTCCATACCAGGCAACATCCTGGTGAACCTCCTCTGCACTCTCTCCAAAGCATCCACATCCTTTTGGTAATGTGGCAACTAGAACTGTATGCGGTATTCCAACTGTTGCTGAACCAAAGTCTTATACAACTGCAACGTCACCTGCCAATGCTTGTACTCAATACCCCGTCCGATGAAGGAAAGCATACTGTGTGTCTTCATAACTACTCTATCAACCGGCATCGCCATCTTCAGTGTACAATGGACCTGAACACCCAGGTCTCTCTGTACATCAACTTTCCCTAGGACTCTTCCATTTACTGCATAGTTCGCTCTTGCATTGGATCATTCAAAACGCATCACCTCACATTTGCCCGGATTGAACTCTATCTGCCATTTCTCTGCCCTACTCTCCAATCTATCTATATTCTGCTGCATTCTCTGGCAGTTCCCTTCACTATCTGCTACTCCACCAATCTTAGTGTCATTTGTAAACTTGCTAATCAGACCACTCATACCTTCCTCCAGATCATTTAAGTATCTCACAAACAACAGTCGTCCCAGCATGGATCCCTGTGGAACACCATTGGACACAGTTCTCCATTTTGAGAAACTCCCTTTCAATACTACTCTCTGTCTCCTGTTGCCCAACCAGTTCTCTATCCATCTAGCTAGTACACCCCTGACCCCATGTGACTTCACCTTCTCCATCAGCCTACTGTGGGGAACCTTATCAAATGTCTTATTGAAGTCCATGTATATGACATTTACAGCCTCATCAATCAACTTTGTTACTTCCTCAAAGAATTCTATTAAGTATGTAAGACATGACCTTCCCCGCACAAAACCATGCTGCCTATCACTGACAAGCCCATTTTCTTCCAAATGTAAATAGATCCTACCCCTCAGTATCTTCTCCAGCAGCTTCCCTTCTGCTGACATCAGTCTCACTGGTTTATAGTTACTTGGATTATCCCTGCTATCCTTCTTAAACAAGGAGATAACATTAGCAATTCTCTAGTTTTCCGGGACCTCCCCTATGTTCAAGGATGCTGGAAAGATATTTGTTAAAGCCCCAGCTATTTCCTCTCTCAGTTCCCTCAGTAACCTGGGATAGATCCCATCTGGACCTGGGGACCTGTCCACCTTAATGCCTTTTAGAATATACCCAACACTTCCTCCTTCCTTATGCCGATTTGACCTCGAGTAATCAAACATCTATCCCTAACTGCAACGCCCGTCATGTCCCTCTCCTCGGTGAATACTGACGCAAAGTACTCACTCAGAATCTCACCCATTTTCTTTAACTTCACACATATCTTTCCTCCTTTGCCCTTGAGTGGGCCAACCCTTTCTCTAGTTTCCTTCTTGCTCCTTCTGTATGAATAAAAGGCCTCAGCATTTTCCTTAACCCTGTTTGCTGAAGATATTTCATGGCCCCTTTTAGCTGGTTTAATTCCTCGTTTCAGATTGGTCATACTTTCCTGATATTCTTCCAAAGCTTTGGCTGTTTTCAGTTGCCTATACCATATGCACGCATCCTTTTCCTCTTAGCTAGTCTCACAATTTCACCTGTCATCCATGTTTCCCTAATCTTGCTATTTCTATCCTTTATTTACACAGGGACATGTCTGTCCTGCACTCCAATCGACCTCTCTTTAAAAGTCTCCCGCATATCAAATGTGGATTTACCCTCAAACAGCTGCTCCCAATCTACATTCCCCAGCTCCTGCTGAATTTTGCTATAGTTGGCCTTCCCCCAATTTAGTCCTCTTCTTTTAGCATCACTCTCGTCTTTGTCCACAAACTTATGGAATTGTGATTACTATTCTCAAAGTAATCCCCTACTGGAGCATCAGCCACCTGGCTGGGCTCATTTCCCAACACCAAGTCCAGTATGGCCCCTTCCCAAGTTACTCTATTTACATACAGCTCCATAAAACCCTGCCGGATGCTCCTTATAAATTCTGCTCCATCTAGACCTCTCATACTAAGCGAATTCCAGTCAATATCGGGGAAAATTAAAATTTCCTGTCACTACCACTCTGTTGCTACTACATCTTTCCATGATCTGTTTATATATTTGTACCTCTATCTCATGCTCACTGTTGGGAGGCCTGTCGCACAGCCCCAACATTGTTATCTCACCCTTCCTATTTCTGAGCTCTGCCCATATTGCCTCACTGCTCGAGTCTTTCATGGTGCCCTCCTTCAGTACAGCGGGATATTTTCTTTGACCAGTAATGCAACTCCTCCACCCCTTTTACCTCCTGCTGTATCCCACCTGAAGGATTAATATCCTGAGATTTTAATTGTCAATCATGCCCTTCCCTCAACCAAGTCTCAGGAATAGCAATAACATCATTCTCCCAGGTACTAATCCAAGCCTAAATTCGTCTGCCTTACTTCTTGCATTAAAACAAATGCACCTCAGGCCATCAGTCTCTTTGCATTCATCATCTGCTCCCTGCCTCCTCTTCCCTTTGGTCACGCTGACTTAATTATCTAGTTCCTTACAGGCTTTAGTTACTGCCTCCTTACTGTCCTCTCACCTCATTTGGTACCCAACCCCCTGCCACATTAGTTTAAACCCTCCCCAACATTATTAGCAAAAGCACCCCCAAGGACATTGGTTCCAGTCTGACCCAGGTGGAGACCGTCCAATTTGTTATAGTCCCATCTCCCCCAGAACTAGTCCCAGTGTCCCAAAAATCTGAACCCCTCCCTCCTGCCACGCATTTATCCTGCTTATTCTATCATTCCTACTCTGACTAGCACATGGCACTGGTACCAATCCTGAGATTACTACCTCGGAGGTCCTACTTTTTAACTTGGCTCCCAACTCCCTAAATTCTGCTTGTAGGACCTCATCCCGTTTTTGTTACCTATATCGTTTGTGCCTATATGAACCACGACAACTGGCTGTTCACCCTCCCCCTTCAGAATGTTCTGCAGCCGATCAGAGACATCCCTGACCCATGCACCTGGGAGG
This sequence comes from Chiloscyllium punctatum, assembly GCF_047496795.1. Taxonomy (NCBI): domain Eukaryota; kingdom Metazoa; phylum Chordata; class Chondrichthyes; order Orectolobiformes; family Hemiscylliidae; genus Chiloscyllium; species Chiloscyllium punctatum. The sequence goes on along the minus strand of NC_092739.1, from coordinate 158,544,314 downwards.
CAACATACTATTCGGGAGACTCCTTTTCAACCACAGAACTGCCTATCTACTCCCCCTTACAATTGAATCCCCTTTGACTATAGCCCTTCCACTCTTTTTCCCACCCTTCTGAACAGCAGAGCCAACCACAGTGCCATGAACCTGGCTACTGCTGCCTTCTCCTGGTGAGCCAGCTCCCCCAACAGTATCCACAATGGTATTCCTGTTTTGGAGGGAGATGGCCGCAGGGGACACCTACACTGCCTTCCTGCTCTTTCTGCCTTTTGGTCACCAATTCCCTTTTTCCCTTAGCAATCCTAATCTGCGGTGTGACCAACTCGCTAACTGTGCTATCCACAACCCCCTCAGCATCACAGATGCTCCAAAGGGAGTCCATCCGCAGCTCTGTTACGTGGTCAAACAAGAACTGCAGCTGGAAACACTTCCTGCATGTAAAGGAGTCAGGGACATCAGCCACATCCCTGAGCTCCGACATTGAGCAAGAGGAGCATAACATTAGTCTGAGGTCTCCTGCCACTTTCACTCTTAAGCTTAACTTAGTCCAACTATAACGTCAAATAATAGATAAATGAAAAAAGAAAATAAGAAAACATTTTCCCAATCACACGCTAAAAAAGAAATAGAGACACCTTACCTTATCAACACACCACAGGCTTTTGTTTTGGTCAGAGCACTTAACTAGTGTGAACAAAATTAAAAATAACTATAACTTTTTAACCTAACTCTTCTTATTCTACCATATTCTGAGCATGAACAATGCTGGTAAAGCCAATATTTCTTGTCTTACTGTAGTCGCCCTTGAGGAGTTGGGGGAGAGATGGATGAGTTAACAGGCTTGATGTGGGCCTGAAATTGTACAAAAGGTAAGGAAGGCAGGTCTTCTTTCTCCTTTAATCACACATTTCCTTTTATATTTTGAATTCTAATTATGCTAAAATTCTAAATTATGCTTCTAATTATGCATCCTCGTGGTTCGACAGGGTACAGTCACCTCGGGCCTGTCAAGAAGTTGGGGAAAATGATGGCACCCAAGGGTCCACTAAGTCAAATGAAGTATTATGCAGACTTCTACCTAGGTCCATTTACCATGCCCTGTGGCAATGCTGAATTGGTGACTGAGACAAAGCTGTGAATCTGGGAGTCCCTATTCTAGGATGTGCATATAGACACCAGAGATATGGGGCTATTGGTCACCTAGTTTGGGACAGAGGTACCTCTGAGTGACAGCATCTGGGAGTAGGTAGTCCTCCTCTATTTACCCTAAAGGTGTGAAAAAAACACAGCCCTCACTTCTGGCTGAGAAATATGGGATTACCACCTTTGTGGTCAAAAAAAGGAAACCCTTATGTTTGTGAGTGGAATGTTGTTTATGGCACAATTTTTCCCGTCCAAATACTTGAAGCAGGGGTACAGTGAGATGGAAAGAAAATCCCAAATTCTGGACCCCACAACCCCACGACCTTGTGAAGCATCCTGCATAACATGCCCAATGACCTTGTTCACACCAACAGTAGAAGCCAATATTTCTTGTCTTACTGTAGTCGCCCTTGAGGAGTTGGGGGAGAGATGGATGAGTTAACAGCCTTGATGTGGGCCTGAAATTGTACAAAAAGTAAGAAAGGCAGGTCTTCTTTCTCCTTTAATCACACATTTCCTTTTATATTTTGAATTCTAATTATGCTAAAATTCTAAATTATGCTTCTAATTATGCATCCTCGTGGTTCAACAGGGTACAGTCACCTCGGGCCTGTCAAGAAGTTGAATTAGCAATCTTACTAGAAATGTGATCCAAAGGCCCAGGCTAATGTTTGGAAACATGCATTCAATTCCCACCAAATCCTGGGAGAGCAGTAAAGGACAGGAAACCTTGTCAAAAATTATATGGGTGACCACTTGAAATGTCACAACATTGAAGGCTACGGGGCAAGTGATGGAAAGTGAGATTTGTAAAGATAGGTCAGCATAGTCTCAATAGACCGAAGGGCCTCTTCAGTGCAGTATGACTTCATGGAAATGAAAGTCAGTAAACGAAAGCTGGGATTCGAAGTGAGTGTCAGCAATGGTGACTGTGATAACTATCATCGTTTGACATAAAAACTGCAATAGGGGTGGGGCAAGGGCAAGAGTTCTGGTTAGGGTTAGAGTTAGGGTTAAGTTGAGGATTAGGGTAAGGCTTAAGGTGAGAATTAGCGTCAGAGTGAGGGTGAGGATGAAGGTTAGAATGAGAGTTAAGGTGAGGGTCAGAGTGAGGATGAGGTTTAAGGTTACAGTGAGGGTTAGATGTAGGGTTAGAATGATGGTTAGGGTTAGGTGACGGTGACGTCTAGGGTGAGGGTTAGGTTAGGATGAAGGTGAGGATTATGGTTTGGGTCGGGGTCAGGTGAGGATTAAGACACATACTAAGACAGAATGCATTGGTTGAATGAGAAGGATGAGTAGTAGAAAATTTCGATTGTTTTCAACTTGTAAAGTTCTGGAACACTGAAGGTACAAAGTGATCTAAGTGATTGAAGTGCTGAGTGCAAAAGTCAACTTTAAAACTATGGAATTTAACCCTGATAAGTGTAAAGTGATGTACTTCGGAAAAAGGAACGAGACAGAGGAAGTACTCACTGAATGGCAGGATGCTGGAAGGCTCAGAGAGACAGAGGATATTGGGTATTTGTCAACAAATCCCTGAAGACAGTAGGATGGGTAAGAAGACAAATGAAGCACTTTGCTTTAACAGTGATGGACTAGATTACAAAAACAAGGAGGTCATATCAGCACTGCGTAGGACTTGGGTTTGGCCACAGCTGGATTGCTGTATACAATATCTGGTTTCTGCACTCTGAAAAGGATGTGATTGCATTGGAGGGAGTGCAGAGGAGTGGGATGGAGTATTTTAATGATGGAGAGTGGCTGGATAAGCTCAGGAATTTTTCTTTAGAGCACATGGTCAAGCAGCAGCCGAGGAGTAGGAGAATCGATGTTTCGGGTGTAAACCCTTCTCCTGCTCCTCGGATGCCACCTGACCTCCTGTGCTTTTCCAGTACCACACCCTTTCAAGGTTAACAGCATCCTTACTATCGGAGGGTGACCAGAATTATTCTACAAGTGGCCTCACCAACATCCTTACAACTGCAACATGACATCCAAACTCCAATACTCAATGCTCAACCTGGTGAAGGCAAGTGTGCCAAACACCTTCTTCATCACCCTGTCTATTGGTGACTCTACTCTCAAGGAACTATACATCTGCACCCGTAGGTCTCTTTGGTCAACAACACTCCCAAGGCCCTACAGTTAAGTGTATAAGTCCTGACCTAGTTTGCCTTACCAAAATGCACCACCTCATATTTATGCCACATCTCAGCCTATTGGCCCATCTGATCAAGGTTCCAATGTACTCTGAAATAACTGTTTTTCACTGCCCACTACATCTTCTATTTTGGTGTCATCTGCAAACTTACTAAACATGCCTCCTATGTTCACATCCAAATCATTTGTATAAATGATGAAAAGCGGCAGACCCAACACCATTGGTCACAGGCCTCCGGGTAGAAGAGCAAGCCTCCACTACAAACCTCTGTCTCCTACCTTCAAGCCAATGGCATATCCAATTTGCTGGTTGTCCCTGGATCCCATGTGATCTCACCTTACTAACCAGTCTAACATGCTGAACCTTGTCGAACATTTTGCTGAAGTCCATATAGACAACGTCTACTACTCTGACTTCATCAATATTCTTTGTCACCTCTTCAGGAAATGTAATCATGTGACTCCAGACCCACAGAACTGTGGTTGACTCTCAACTGAAGTGGCAGCACCATCATCATCTCAGGGGCACCGAGAGGCAGGCAATAAGTGTTGGCCAGTCAATGATGCCCACATCCCACAAATGAATAAAAACTGAAGATCCAAGTGTTGGAACCTTGCCTTCAGCAGATCTATCCAATGCCTATGGTTCTGGTGGAGAAATGGGCTCAACATAGCTAGGTCAGGGGCTTTGAGTATTGAAAACATTATGCATTCCTCATAGTTGGATACTGCAGGCATGAGAGTTGATAGTTTGATCAGTAGACTCCAGTAGAGGTGTTAATGATGATTGACAGTTAACTGCAAGTTGTTCTCAGTTCGTCCTTGCCTCCTCCAGCATCTTCCCAGGCTGTGTTGTTGTCATGCCATTTTTAAAGATTGGCCAGATATCTCTTCACTTGCTGCAAGACAGAAGCTCAACAACAGCCTCTGGTTGTTTCTCTCATACCCACACCTCTCTAACTCTGGAAATGTTTGCAACACCACATTTCAGTTCAGCCCCATTAAGCACTCGACTTTGGTCCGGTTCAATCTGGAAAGCAGGTTTCCCAGAGCAACAGGTGAAAGAAGCCCTCCCATCAGACCCGAGCAGTCTGGAGTGAGATCATACAGGAGCTCAGTGCTTCAGGTGAGTTAAATTCAGAACATTACCCATGCAGGAAGTGGATGATTAATATTCTACATTTTACAAGGGTAAATGCCGGTGTTTTCTCACTGCCACTGTATGTGTTAGCTTTCTAAATTTCATGCACAAGTATCCCCAATCCTTTTCTCTTAAAACTAATGTACTGGAATTCTCTGAGGATGTTATGAGCACAGTGGACAATGGGGTATTGGGATGTACAGAAGGCAGTCGACAAGGTGCCACACCAAAGGCAGCTGCATAAGATAAAGTGCATGGCATTACAGGCAATACATTGATATCGATAGAGGATTAGCTAACTAACAGAAAGCAAAGAGTGGGGCTGAATGGATGGATTTGTGGTTGGCGATCAGTGGCTAGTGGTGTGCCTCAGGGATCAGTGTTGGGACTGCAATTATTTACAACTTGCATAGATGGTTTGGAGTTGGGGACCACATGTAGTGTGTCAAAGTTCACAGATGACACTAAGATGAATGGTAGAGCAGAGGATACTGAAAGCCTGTAGAGAAATATAGATCGGCTAAGTGAATGGGCAAGCATCTGGAAGATGCAGTACAATGTTGGTAAATGTGAGATCTTCCATTTTGATAGGAACAACAGCAAAATGGAGTATTTTTTTAAATGGTGAAACATTGCAACATGCTACTATGCAAAGGGACGTGAGTATCCTTGTACATGAATCATTAAAAAGTTGGTTTGCAGGTGCAGCAGGTAATTAAGAAGTCGAGTATTGTCTTTCATTGTTAGAGGAATGGAGTTTAAAAACAGGGAGGTTATGCTGCAGCTGTATAGGGTCATGGTGAGGCCACATCTGGAGTACTGTACAGATTTGGTCTCCTTACTTGAGAAAGGATGTACTGGCAGTGAGGAGGTGCACAGGAGGTTCATGAGGTTAATTCTGGAGTTGAGAGGGTTGGCTCGTGAGGAGAGATTGAGCAGACTGGGTCTATACTCATGGAAATTTAGAAGAATGAGGGGGATCTTGTAGAAACCTATAAAATTATGAAGGAAGTAAATAAGACAGAAGTAGAGAAGTTGTTTCCACTGGCAGGTGAAGCTAGAATTAGGGAGCATAGCCTCAAAATAAGAAGGAACAGATTTAGGACTGAGTTGAGGAGGAATTTCTTCACCCAAAGGATTCTGGCTCTGGGGAATTCTCTGCTGAGTGAAGCAGTTGAGGCTACCTCGTTGAACAGTAAACGAATCAAAGGTGATGGTGAGATGTTTGGTAAGTAAAGTTCAGGCCATGAAAAGATCTTATTTAATGGTGAAGCAGGCTCAATGGGCCAGATGGCCTACTCCTGCTCCGAGTTCATTCATTCTAACATTCTTGCAGCTTTCTCTGTTTAAATAATATTCTGTTCTTTTGTTCTCCCTTCTAAAATGAACAAATTCATGTTTTCCCACATTATATTGCATTTACAAATTTTTTGCCTGCTTACCTAACCTATTAATGTCTCTCTGTAAACCGTGTCATGCTTACAATCTGCCTTTCCATCTGTTTTCGTGTCATTTGCAAATTTAGCTACAGGTCAGATGTCAAAGACCTGGGGAGTTTGCTCCAGAATGAGTGCTCCCTAAAGTGCATGCTCTTTAATGACAAGCTGTGGATGTGGTGTATATGGACGTCAGCAAGGTATTTGATAAGGTTCCCCATGGTAGGCTCATTCAGAAGGTCAGGAGGAATGGGATTCAGGGGAACATAGCTGTCTGGATACAGAATTAGCTGGCCAACAGAAGACAGCGATTGGTAGTAGAAGGAAAATATTCTGCCTGGAAGTCCATGGTGAGTGGTATTCCACAGGGCTCTGTCCTTGGGCCTCTACTGTTTGTAATTTTTATTAATGACTTGGATGAGGGGATTGAAGGATGGATCAGCAAGTTTGCAGATGACACAAAGGTTGGAGGTGTCGTTGACAGTATAGAGGGCTGTTGTAGGCTGCAGCAGGACATTGACAGGATGCAGAGGTGGGCTGAGAGGTGGCAGATGGAGTTCAACATGGATAAATACTAGGTGATGCATTTAGGAAGGTCGAATTTGAAAGCTGAGTACAGGATTAAGGATAGGATTCTTGGCAGTGTGGGGGAACAGAGGGATCTTGGTGTGCAAGTACATAGATCCCTTAAAATGGCCATCCAAGTGGACAGGGTTGTTAAGAAAGCATATGGTGTTTTGGCTTACATTAACAGGGGGATTGAGTTTAAGAGTCATGAGATCTTATTGCAGCTCTATAAAACTTTGGTTAGACTGCACTTGGAATACTGCGTCCAGTTCTGGTTGCCCTATTATAGGAAAGATGTGGATGCTTTGGAGAGGGTTCAGAGGAGGTTTACCGGGATGCTGCCTGGACTGGAGGGCTTATCTTATAAAGAGAGGTTGACTGAGCTCGGACTTTTTTCATTGGAGAAAAGGAGGAGGAGAGGGGACCTAATTGAGGTATACAAGATAATGAGAGGCATAGATAGAGTCGATAGCCAGAGACTATTTCCCAGGACAGAAATGACTAACACGAGGGGTCATTTGGTTGGAAGAGAGTATAGAGGGGATGTCAGAGGCGGGTTCTTTACACAGAGAGTTGTGAGAGCATGGAATGCGTTGCCAGCAGCAGTTGTGGAAGCAAGATCATTGGGGACATTTAAGAGACTACTGGACATGCATATGGTCACAGAAATTTGAGGGTGCATACATCGGCACAACATCATGGGCTGAAGGGCCTGTTCTGTGCTGTACTGTTCTATGTTCTATGTCTAATACCATGACCATCTGAGAGCCCTGGTGAGCACAGTTAACATAAAACCCAGAAGTCTCTCAACTCAACTTGTTCAAGATATTATTTCATTGGACGCCAGTCAGAGAAGGTTCACTAGGAGGATCTCTATGATGCAGCGTTGTCCTTTTGAGCAAAGGCTAAACAGGTTGGGGCTCTATCTCTGGCATTCAGAATAATGAGAGATGATCTCATTGAAATGTACAGGATTTTTAAGGGATTTGGCAAGGAAGGTAAATGCTGAAAGGATGCTTCCCCTCAAGGGAGAGTCTGAGACCAGAGGGCAAGGTCTGAGAATAAAGAGGCACTAATTGGGATGAAGAGGATTTGCTTCTCTCAGAGGGTTGTCAGTCATAGAGTCACAGAGATGTACAGCATGGAAACAGACCCTTCGGTCCAACTCATCCATGCAGACCAGATATCCCAAACGCATCTAGTCCCACCTGCCAGCACCTGGCTCATGTCCCTCCAAATCCTTCCTATTCATATACCCATCCAGATGCCTTTTAAATGGTGCAATTGTACCAGCCTCCACCACTTCATCTGGCAGCTTATTCCATTAACGTACCACCTTCTGCGTGAAAAAGTTGCCTCTCTTTTATATCTTTCCCCTCTCACCCTCAATCTATGCCATCTAGTTCTGGACTCTCCACCCCAGGGAAGAGACTTTGCCTATTTATCCTATCCATGCCCCTCATAATTTTGTAAACCTCTATAAGGTCACCCCTCAGCTTCCGGCACTCAAGAGGAAACAGCACTAGTTTTTAGATTAGTGTGTTGCTGGAAAAGCACAGCAGGTCAGGCAGCGTCCGAGGAGCAGGAAAATCGACGTTTCGGGCAAAAGCCCTTCATCAGGAATAGAGGCTAGAAAACAGCCCTAGCCTATTCAGCCTCTCCCTATAGCTCAAATCCTCCAACCCTGGCAACATCCTTGTAAATCCTTTCTAAACCCTTTCAAGTTTCACTCCATCCTTCCGATAGGAAGATCAGTCTTTGAAACCCCTTGCCACATGGCATCATTGTATGTGTTTAATGCTGAGATCGATAGAATCTTGATCAGTCGGGGAATCATGGGTTGCAGGGAACAGCAAGAAAGGTGGACTTGAGGATTGTAGGATCTGCCACTGTCCTATTGAATGGTGGAGCAGGTTTGAGAGGCCGAATGGCCTACTCCTGTTCCTATTTCTTATCGCCTTAACAACCTGCCTCAGATTTATCACATCACGAGCGGATAGAATAACAGACACAGAGGTATATAGAAAATAGGAGGAGGAGTAGGCCATTCAGCCCGTCCAGCATTCAATGTGATCATGCAACTCAGTCCCCTGTTCCCACTTTCTCCATATACCCTTTGGTCCCTTTACCCCTACGAACTATATCTTTCTTGCAAAGATTCAATGTTTTGGCCTCAACTGCTTTCTGTGAGTGAGAATTACAATAGGAAACAAAACCTTAAGGTTCAGAGGGTAATGTATTGGTGTGGTTAGAGGATTGGCTTGCTAAAAGGAACAGGGGTTGGTAGAAATGGATAATTTTCTGCCTGGCACACTGTATTACCTGGTGCACCACAGACATGGTGTTGGAGCCTGAACCTTTCACAATTTATAGAAGTAAATTGGAAGAAGCAGATGGTATAGTTCCAAAATTTGTTGAAGAGACAAAGAGGAAAGTAAGTTGTCAAGAGGCCTTAAGAGGTTGCAAATGGATATAGAAAAGTTAAGTGAGTGGGTAAAGGTCCAGTAAATGGAGTATTATGTGGTAAAAATGTAAACTTGTTCATTTTAGAAGAAATATATTTAAAAGAAGCTTGTTGCCAAAATGGTGAGAGATTGCAGAGCTCTGAGATGAAGGGAGACCTGGGTGTACTGATGTATGAATGCAGATACTGCAAGTAGTTTCAGTGGTTAACACTGCTGCCTCACAGTGAAGGGACCTGGGTTTGATTCCAGCCTCGGAGTTTGCAAAATTCTCCCTGTATCTATGTGGGTTTCCTGGGGGCTCTGGTTTTCTCCCATAGTCCAAAGATGTGCAGGTTAGGTGAAGTGACCATGCTAAATTGCCCATAATATCCAGGGATGTGTAAGTTAGGTGCATTAGTCAGGGGTAATGTCAATTAATAGGGTAGAGGAATGGATCTGGGTGGGATAGTTTTTGAAGGGTCGGTGTGGACTTGTCGGTCAAAATGGCCTATTTCACACTATATAGATTCCATGATTCTGTGAATTAGGAAAGCTATTACAAAGAGAATGGAATACAAAAGTTGTGACATTATGCTTCAAATGTTATACAGAGCATAGAAGAGACAACATCTGGAATATTATGTAACAGTTATTGGTCTCCACACTGGAAGCACATTGGAAGCAGTTCAGGAAAGGCTAACCCAAACAATAACTGGGATAGACAGGTTGTCTTATGAGAAAAGGTTGGACAAATTAAGCTCGTGTCCAATGGAGTTTTGAAGAATAAGAGGGGACTGAGGGGTCTTGATGAAGTGGATGTGGAAAGGGGGAATCAGAACTCAGCGTTACTGTTTCAGGTTAGGGAGTTTATGAACTTCCTGCGGATGTGGTGGATGTGGGTACAGTTACAGTTACAATGTTTAAAAGACATTTGGGTAAGTACATGAATAGGAAAGGTTTGGAAGGATATGGGCCAAGTGCAGGCAGGTGGGACTAGTTTAGTTTGGGAATGTGGTCAGCATGGACTGGTTGGATCGAAGGGTCTGTTTCCGTGCTGTATGACTCTGTGACACTGATATTCTATCTCACAGAGGGTTGTGATTTGGAACATTCCCCCCCCCCCCCCCTCCCAAAAGGTTCTGAACATAGACTTTTTGAATTTTTTTAAAGCAGAGTTCTTGATATGCAAGGGGGTGGGAAAGGTTACTGAGCACAGGCAGCAACGTGGAGGAGTCAGTTCAAGCATTATCCTCCAGAATGGTGGAGCAGGATTTACAGGAGCTGAGCGAGCTCCCCTGAATTTGTCCGGTTCAGTTGAGCTCTGGAAATCTGCACAATCAGGATATTGTGAGTGAAGCCCGCAGTTATTACCCCCATCCTGAATTCCTCTTGAGAAGGTAGTTGTGAGCTGTTTGATGAACCACTGCTCCCCATTGGGTGTGCAGACATTGCTACAGTAAGTTGCTGATGGGTGATGTCAGAAAGCAATTTTGCACACGAAGGGTTGTAGAAATCTAAAAGTCTCTCCTTGACAACCTGTTGAGCCTGGAGGGTCAATAAAGGATTTAAGAACGGAGGGTGGTCAATTTTTATTTAGCAGCATGTAGTTTAAGGTTCATGAAATCAGGATGGATAGTTGGCTTTAAGATGCAAATTAGATATGACCTAATTGCACAGCATTGCGATTGGGGAGGCTGAATGATCTCCACCACTCCCACCCACCTATTCTAATGTTTCTGTAGTCACTGCACACTGACAATGTCAGCTTCTAGCTTGATGCAACCCAATGGATTAGACCTTCTGAGAATTAATAATTCAAACTGCTGTGAGTTGTTCAACATTTCTTCGCAAACACATTTTTTTTTTTCTTTTTGAATGGGAGTGTATCTTATTTCTTTGAGAGGACTGTCATCAATCATAATTACAAATTGGAAGGGAAAATTCTATGAGGTTGTCAAATGCATTCCAAATGAGTCCATCTGTGTCTCTGAGTCGTCCCCGGTTTACCCTGATTTGCATTTTTGAAAGTTGCAAATTAGGAGGCAGTCTTGGAGTTGACATCGAGTGGAGAATTCTCCTGGGAATGACATCATGAGGTTGTCTTCCAGTGGCAACCATCCAGGTAGCCAGCCCACCCTGTCCAACCGTGATCTCATGTTAGCTTCAGGTTGTACTGCATGCCAATGCCAATGGAAGGATAGAGAGAGAGAGAGAGAGAGAGAGAGAGAGAGAGAGAGGGAGACAGAGAGAGCAAAAGAAGCAGACCACAGCTGAATTCTGAAATATATTTTGCTGCTGAGGACCATTCATAAAGACCTCAATCATCTTTGTTATGGTGTACAGATGACGGTGTTGGGCTGGAGTGGACAAATCACACAACACCAGGTTACAGTCCAACAGGTTTATTCGGAAATACTAGCTTTTGGAGCGCTGCTCCTTCATTAGGTAGCTGGGGAGCAGGATAAAAGAACACAGAATTTATAGCAAAAGATCAAAATGTCATACCTATGATCCTGGGTGAAAGTGAGTACTGCAGATGCTGGTGATCAGAGTCAGGATTACAGTGGTGCTGGAAAAGCACAGCAGGTCAGGCAGCATCCGTGGAGCAGGAATATCGACGTTTCAGGCAAAAGCTCTTCATCAGGAATGAAGCCTCGATTTTCGAGTTCCTTGGATGCTGCCTCACCTGCTGTGCTTTTCCAGCACCATTCCAATCTTGACATTGACACCTATGATCCTGCTCCACTAGCTACCTGATGAAGGAGCAGCGCTTCAAATGCTTGTGCTTCCAAATAAACTTGTTGGACCATAACCTGGCGTTGTAGGATTTTTAACTTCATCTTCTTTGTTAGTTGCTGTCATAAGAGATCTGCAGCACAGAAAAAGACCCATTGACCCATCATATTTATGCTGGTCAAAAGCAACCACTAACTCGTCTAATCCCATTTTCCAACACTCATCCTGTATGCCTTGGGATCTTGCTGCTGATTCAGCAGGAGATGGGCTTGAGACCTCTTCCACAGAATAGAGCACAAACTCCAAGGCTGATGATCCCAGTGCAATACCAAGGGAGTGCAACAGATCTTTGTTGGATTTTAGATTTTAGATTTTAGATTTTTTAGGTTTTAGATTTTATTGTCATGTGGACTCAAGTACAAGTGTACATTGAAAAGTGTGTAATGTCGCCACACATGGGTCCATCTTAGGTACCTAGGTACTTAGGTACAAAGTACTAAGAGATTCCTGCCTTGGGCGACTGTGTGGAGTTTGCACATTCTTTCCGAGTCTGCGTGAGTTTCCTCCGGGTGCTCCAGTTTCTTCCCACAATCCAAAAGATGTGCAGGTCAGGTTAATTGTTCATGTTAAATTGCCCACAGTGGTAGGTGCATTAGTTGGGGGTAAATGCAGGGGAATGGGTCTGGGTGGGTTACTCTTTGGACATTCAGTACAGACTTGTTGGGCTGAAGGGCCTGTTTCCACGCTGTAGGGATTGTAATCTAAAAAAAGAGAGTTAAAAAGCTAAGCTCATAGAATTAGAAAAATAATGAAATAGGTGATAGTTTACATTAAAGTCTTTTGTAGTCTAAACCAGGAAAATAAAGGAATAAGTTAAAAGTTCAGCAGTCTTGAATGAGTGGTCTGCCTATCCTGCTCTGCTGTCTGTTCTTGATACCGCTACTGCAGATACGGTCGCTGGTGCTGAAACTGCTGCCTTTCTGATCTGCCCTGAGGCCTCAGAAACATGCCCAGGCAGGATCCACTCACATTCTGAACCGAAACACCACCATGAGCCACCAGGAGATCAGCAGACAATCACTGAGAGACCAGGCTGAGAGTCGCCGACAAACTAGGCCGGGACCCACCATGAGCTGCCGAGAGACCAGGCCTGGACACCACGTGGCATTCCTAATGAAGGGCTTAGGTTTGAAATGTCGACTCTCCTGCTCCTCAGATGCTGCCTGACCTGCTGTGCTTTTCCAGCACCACACTTATTGACCCTGTCACTGTTCCTGATGAAGGGCTTTTGCCTGAAATGTCGATTTCGGAGCTCCTTGGATGCTGCCTGAACTGCTGTGCTCTTCCAGCACCACTAATCCAGAATCTGGTTTCCAGCGTCCGCAGTCATTGTTTTTACCACTGTTCTAAATGGGACAGATTTCAAACAGATCGAGCAACTCAAGACTGGGCATCCATGAGGTGATGTGGACCGTCAACAGCAGCAGAATTGTACGACAGCACAATCTTCAATCTCATACCCAGCATATCCCCCACTCAGCCATTGCCATCAAGCCAAGGGGTCAAACCCTGTTGCAATGGAGAGTGCAAGAGCACCAGGCAAACCTGAGGTGCCAATCTGGTAAAGTACCAAACAGGACTATTGCATGCCAAAAAGTGTAGGCAGCGCTAAGCGATCCCTCAGCCAAGCAGACACTCCTTGAAAGGCTGCCAGCAAGGGATCATGGAGGGACTTGGCCTATTTTCTTACTTGTTCATTGCAAGCAATCAAAGTTGGATCCTATAAATGGATCTATCTTAAACATGATCACGCCATTGTCACTAAACAAAACTGATTATTTCCCACATGTTCCACACCCAATCCTTCCAGGTTGTGTACTGTCCCAGACTGACTATCAAAGAAGAAGAGTCGAGAGTGTGGTGCTGGAAAAGCACAGCAGGTCAGGCAACATCCAAGGAGGAGCAGAATCGACATTTTGGGCAGAAGTCCTTCATAATGCTCATTTCTGCCGAAGGGCTTACGCCCGAAATGTTAATTCTCATGCTCCTCGGATGCTGTCTGATCTTCTGTGCTTTTCCAGCACCACACTCTCCACTCTGATCTCCAACATTCACTTTCTCCTATCATAGCAGAACATGTGATGTGGATGAACATAAACACTGCTGGAGTATCAGCCAAGGTTAGGCATATCTTACACACCTGAAGTATCTTGATATGAGACTTAAAACTTCTCCGCTCCAGAAACTTAATTTTTTTAGTGCATTGGATGAGGATGCAGCTTGCTAGGCCTGCATATATTTCCCATTTCCTAATTGATCAGAATGTGGTTAAGAGTCAATCACGTTGCCGTGAGGCAAGAGTGGGGGCAGACTTTCCTCTCTAAAGGGGCTTTAGTGAACTAAATTCTTATTGGGTTTGAATTCTGCCATAGTGGGATTCCAACCTGAGCACCCAGAATGTAATCTGGGCCTTTGGGTTAACAGTCTAGTGATAATATCACCAGGCCATCACCTCCTCCTATTGAAGGATGCGTGCAGATAAGGGAATAAAAAGTCCATAAAATTCCTCTCCAACTCCTCTTAAGTTATCAAGTCTAAGCCATCACATGTATAAAGTATTATCTTGGAAGACCCTTTGCTTAGCAGTGCCAACCACGGTGGCACGGTGGCTCAGTGGTTAGCACTGCTGCCTCACAATGCCAGGGATTTGGATTCAAATCTAGCCTCCAAACTGCAGTCTGTGTGGAGTTTGCGCATTCTCCCCATGTCTGCGTGGGTTTCCTCCGGGTGCTCCGGTTTCCTGCCACAATGTGCAGGCCAGGTGAATTGGCTTTGCTAAATTGCCCAGAGTGTTCAGGGATGTGTAGGTTAGATACGTTAGCTAGGGGACTTGTAGAGTAATAGGGTAGGGGAATGGGTCTGGATGGGTTGCTCTTCGGAGGGTCAGGAAGGGCCTGTTTCCACACTGTAGGGATTCTATCTATATTCTTTATGGTGTGGCCTTTGTTTCAGCAAATACTGATAGCTATCTATTGCCCAGACCCTTCAGTTCTAAAACAGGGCCACTGAACCCGAAATGTTAAATGTGCTTTCCTTCCATGGATGCTACCAGAGCTGCTGAGATTTTACGGTAATTTCTGTACTTATTTATTTCAGATCTTCAGCACCCGTGTGCTTTGTTTTGCTTGAACTGAAAAGAATGATGGTTAAGGAATATAGAAGCATAAGTATTAGGATTACTGCAGATGTAGATGACAAACAGCTAAACAGGCTTGTTGGTCACAAGGTCTATTTATATGGTGCAATTGTCTGGATAGGTCATTGGATTTGAAGTGCAGTGATGTATATCTCAGAATCAATTTGTCCATATTAAGATGGTACAAATAAAATGGAATTGATGAGTCCTGTTCTGAGGTGGTGGAATTTACTGATTCTACGTACAGTGTCATGGACTCCTCTAGATTCACTTGGACCACATGAGCAGGTCAATTTTATTGCCATTTTTTATTCATTCATGGGATGTGTATTCCTAGTTGGACCAGCATTTATTGCTCCTCCCTAATTGAACCAAGTAATTTGTCAGGGCCATTTCAGAAGGTAGTTGAGAGTCAGCCACTTTGCTGTAGGCTTGGAGTCACATTTGGCCAAGCTAGGGAAGGAGGGTAGATGTTTCTTCTTAAAAGACATCAATTGAGGCCTTACTTCAGCACCTCAGCTGCAAGATAGATCCTCTGGCTGTGCAGGTAATGCTGGAGTATCAACCTGGGTTCTGTCTACAAATCCTGAACATTCAGATCTGAAGGTGAGTGTGAACATTGACCTTGTAGGGAGGATAATTAGTCTGAGCAAATGTCCTTTGCAGCCTTTTCACAGCTGGAGACAACTCTCATAACACCAAGGACAACTTAGCAACTCAGTGGTTAGCACTGCTAACTCACAATACCAGGGACCCGGGTTCGCTTCCAGCCTCAGACAACTGTCTGTGTGGAGTTTGCACATTCTCTCTGTGTCTGTTGATTTCCTCTGGGAGCTCTGGTTTCCTCCCACAATCTGAAGATGGGCAGGGTAGACGGATTGGTCATGTTAAATTGCCCTACAGTGTCCAGGGGTTTACAATCTAGTTGGATTAGGCATGCGAGAAATAGAGGGATTGGGTGGGATGCTCTTTGAAGGGTTGATGTTAACTTGATGGACTGAAAGGATTTAGATTAGAGTGGTGCTGGAAAAGCTCAGCAGGTCAGGCAGCATCCGAAGAGCAGTAAAATCGACATTTCGAGCAGAAGCCCTTCATCAGGCTTCAAGTTGATGGACTGAAAGGCCTGTTCCTGCACTTAGGGATTCCATGAACTCAAGCTATAATTAAGCGTGCTCTTCTGACAAAGGATCGATACTCAGTGATGGAATGGTGTATTCTAACTGTGGGCCTGTATAATCCTTGACCTGAGAATTCTTCACGGAGGAGGGTAGAGCAAGTTTTATATTGTTAAGCTATACCTGCCCTAGGACTGCTTGTTTCTCAGGGCCATTTCTCAGGCGAAAGTGAGGACTGCAGATGCTGGAGATCAGAGTCAAGATTACAGTTCTGCTGGGAAAGCACAGCAGGTCAGGCAGCATCCAAGGAGCAGGAAAATCGACGTTTCGGGCAAAAGCCCTTCATCAGGAATGCCTGAAACGTCAATTTTCCTGCTCCTCGGATGCTGCCTGATCTGCTGTGCTTTTCCAGCACCTCTCTAATCCTGCTTGTTACTCAGGCTGACTCCTTGCAATGAGAGAGGGTCATTTGATTGGCATCAATCGCTCTCACCTACATCAACAGATGGCCGAAACAAAAGTATTGAGATAAAACAATGAACTGCAGAAGCTGGGAAGCAAAGAGGAACCAAGATAGCTGGAGAAACTCAGCAGGTCTGGCAGTGTCAGTGGAGAGAAGGCAGAGTTCAGTGATATTTCTTCAGAATTGATTGAGATGTTCTGGGTACAATCAGCACACAAACCCCCGAGTTGTATACATCTGTCATAATCGCAGCAGAATGACACAAGAGGACACATCAAGTGTGGCAGTACAGTACAATTTTCTATCCCCTCCAAACAAGAAATTGGAAAACAAAGGGGGAGCCTTTTCTTCAATGTACGACACCTCCCAACTTCCAAGTAAACATCTGGAAAGCCCATCGTCCAACTCAGCAAAACATTCCACATTCGCTTTCGGAATGAAAGAGCAGTTTGTAATTTACCGTGTCCTTCAAGTAAATGTGAACATGACCATTTATTTTTCTTTCTGCTGAGCTGCAATCCTCGCAGGAGTAATCAGTAATTTATGAAAACCTTCATCCAACCATCATTTTTGTTACTTGACTCAATACGCCACAATCACGATTCGGGCAGGACAAAGCGTTGCCAATCCTTCAGGATTGCCTTGGAATCTCCAGAAATTAAAGATTAGTCTCCCAGGACCAGCCGAAAGCAAGAGGCTGGGGGGAAAAAAAAATCATAAGGGCATTTAAAACAAAAAAAAATTGATATGTGTTTCATTTTTTCCATTTACTTAAAGCACTTCTGCCTATTAATTATACAAAAATCAGATGTTGGGGGAGGGAGGAAATGCTGTTTAAGTGCTGGCCAGGAATCATTCTTCATTGTGATTGACATCTGTCTGCCACAACAGTGTGAGGACCCTTGGCAACTGTGGGAAACACAATTGCCTTGAGTCATAAATTCATGGGTTCAACACACAGTCGAAGAAAGTTGAGCCTTTAATGAAAAACAATTGTATCGTAGTGATTTAGTGCACTCGCCCTACAGAGGCTCTGAGTTGAAATCTTGGTTCAAATCCCACCATGGTGGAAATTCAATTCAACTGTATAAAGGCACAATATTGGTGAACTTATAAAAATGCAAAATATCAGGAAACTAAATCTAACAAATGCTCTTTCTACCCTTCCTTTCCTACGGTTTACGGCAAAAAGATAGGAAAATGGAATTGAGGAACACCAGATCAGCCATTGAATTGCAAAGTTGACTCAACTGGATGAGTGGCTTACTTCTATTCCTTTGTCTTGTGGTCTTAATTGATAGACTTGACTTTTTCAAATGCTCCTGTCTTCTCTCTCACTTTTTAATCTTCCTGACTTGAAGTTATTCAACTGTCCACTGCTTATGTCTTAACCTACATCAAGACGTGGTCAGACATCACCCTCATGTCCATCAGAGACAGTCTTTTCCTCACAAACCCATACATGCTTGAACTCTCCATTAATCAGGCCTCTGAAACCTGGACATACCCCCTCCTCGAACTTTGTCATACACCATGCTGGGTTCTGTCAGCCAGATCTCACTGATAATGCAAACGTACCTGAAGAGCTGCCTCCATAACCTCCTCTCCTTTGGGAGGAACCTGCAGTCCCAGAATTGGCCAACATGTAAACTTGGGACTAGAGAGCTGCTGGTCAATTCAAGTCGAATGTGAGAGTTTCTCCGCAAATGTTGGTGGTGGGGCTAGGGTGGAGAGGTGGCAGAAAGTCTTGTCATAGAATCTCAACAGTGCAGAAAGAAGCCATTCAGTCCATCGAGTCTGCATCATCCTTTCAAAGAGCATCTTACCCAGATCCAGGTTAAACATAGAACATCGAACAATGCAGTGCAGTACAGGCCCTCCGACCCTGAGTGTTGCGCCGATCTGTGAAACCAATCTGAAGTCCATCTAACCTACACTATTCCATTATCATTCAATTATTTATCCAATGCCCATTTAAATGCCCTTAAAGTTGGTGAGTCTGCTGTTGCAGGCAAGTCATTCCATGCCCTTGTTACTCTCTAAGAAACTACCCCTGATATCTGTCCTATATCAATCACCCCTCAATTTAAAGCTATGTCCCCTTGTGCTAGCCATCACCATCTGAAGAAAAAGGCTCTCATTGTCCACCCTATCTAGTTCTCTGATCATCTTCTATGTCTCTATTAAGTCACCTCTCAACCTTCTTGTCTCTAATGAAAACAGCCTCAAATCCATCAGCCTTTCCTCAAAAGAACGTCCCTCCGTACCAGGCAACATCCTAGTAAATCTCCTTTGCACCTTTTCTAAAGCTTCCACGTCTTCCTATAATGTGGCAACCAGAACTGTACGCAATACTCCAAGTGCGGCTGCACCAGAGTTTTGTACAGATGCAGCATGAACTCATAGTTCTGAAACTCAATCCCTCTACCAATACATCACTTTAATAACCCTATCAGCTTGGCTGGCAACTTTCAGGGATCTATGCACATGGACACCGAGGTCATCCACACTATCAAGAAAATTACAATTAGACCTATATTCTGTATTCCTGTTACTCCTTCCAAAGTGAATCACCTCACACGTTTCCGTATTAAACTCCATTTACCAACTCTCAGTCCAGCTCTGCAGCTTATCTATGTCTCTCTGTAACCTGCAACATCCTTCGGCACTGTCCACAACTCCACCAACCTTCATTTCATCTTCAAATTTACTAATTCCATCCTTCTACGCCCTCATCCAGGTCATTTATAAAAATTACAAATGGCAGTGAACCCAAAACAGACCCTTGTGGTACACCACTAGTAACTGAATGCCAGGATGAACATTTCCCATCAACCACCATCCTTTGTCTTCTTTCAGCTAGCCAATTTCTGATCCAAACCATTAAATTCACCTCAATCCCATGCCTCCATATTTTGTGCAATAGCCTACCGTGGGGAATCTTATCAAACACCTTACTGAAATTCATATAAACCACATCAACCGCTTTACCCTCATCCACCTGTTTGGCTACCTTCTCAAAAGAAAGTAATAAAGTTTGTGAGGCATGACCTACCCTTCACAAAAACAGGTTGTTTATCCCTAATCAAGTTATTCCTTTTTGGATGACTATAAATTCGATCTCTTATAATCCTTTCCAACACTTTACCTTCAACCAAAGTAAGGCTCACTATAATTACCACGGTTGTCCATACTCCCCTTCTCTTGAACAAGGGCACAATAATTGCTATCCTTCAGTCATCTGGTACTATTCCTGTTGACAATGATGACAAAGAGATTAAAGCCAAAGTTCAGCAATTTCCTCCCTGGCTTCCCAGAGAATTCTAGGATAAATCCCATCTGACCCAGGAGGTTTATCTATTTTCACACTTTCCAGAATTGCTAACACCTCCTCTTTTTGAACCTCAATCCTGTCTAGTCTAATATCCTGTATCTCAGTATTCTCCTTGACAACATTGTTTTTTTACAGTGTGAACACTGAAGAAACATATTCATTTAGCGTTTTGCATATCTCCTCGGACTTCACGCATAACTTATCACTACTGTCCTTGACTAGCCCTAATCTTCCTCTAGTTATTCTTTTATTCCTGATATAGCTATGGAAAGCCTTAGGGTTTTTATTGATCCTACCTGCCAAAGACTTCTCATGTCTCTTCTTAGCTCTCTCTTTCGGTCCTTCTTGGCTAACTTGTAACTCCCAAGCTCGTTAAGTGAGCCTTCACATCTCTTCTTTACAAAAGCCTCCTTCTTCCTCTTGACAGGAGATTCAACTTCTTTAGTAAACCATGGTTCCCTCACTCGACTACTTCCTTCCTGCCTGACAGGTACATACTAATCAAGGTCCTGCAGTAGTTGTTCCTTGAACAAGCTCCACATTACAATTGTGCCCATCTCCTGCAGTTTCCTTCCCCATCCTATGCATCCTAAATTTTGCCTTTCCCCCAGCTATAACTCTTGCCCTGCGGTATATACCTATCCCTTTCCATCACTAAAGCAAACGTAGCCAAATTGTGGTCACTATCTCCAAAGTGCTCACCTACTACCAAACCTAACACCTGACCCAATTCATTACCCAGTACCAAATCCAATGTGGCATCACCCTTTGTTGGCCTGTCTATATACTATGTCAGAAAACCCTCCTGCACACATTGGACATAAACTGACCCATCTAAAGTACATGAACTATAGTGTTTCCAGTCAATATTACAAAGTTAAAGTCCCCCATAACAACTATCCCGTTACTTTCACTCTTATCCAGAATCATCTTTGCTATCCTTTCCTCTACATCTCTGGAACTTTGCAGAGGCCTATAGAAAACTCCCAACAGGGTGACCCCTCCTTTCCTGTTTCTAACTTTTGCCCATACTACCTCAATAGATGAGTCCTCATCAAAAGTCCTTTCTGCTGCCATAATACTGTCCTTGACTAACAATGCCACACCTCCCCTTCTTTGTCCACCTTCCCTGATCTTCCTGAAACATCTAAATCCTGGAACCTGCAACAACCAGTCCTTTCCCTGCTCTAACCATGTCTCTGAAATGGCCACAACATTGAAGTCCCAGGTACAAACTCATGCTGCAAGTTCACCCATCTTATTCCGAATGACCCTGGCATTGAAGTAAACATAATTCAAATCACCTTCCTTTCTGCCAGTAATCTCCTGTGACCTTGAAACCTTATTCATGACCTCACTACTCTCAACCTCCTGTACACTAGAGCTACAATTCAGGTTAGAATATAGAATATAGAACAATACAACACAGAACAGGCCCTTTGGCCCTTGATGTTGTGCTGACCTGTGAACTAACCTAAGCCCATCCTCTTACACTATCTCATCATCATCCACGTGCTTATCCAAAGGTTGTACCCATCCCCCTGCTGAATTAGTTTCAACCCTCCTGAAGAGCATCAGCAAATTTCCCCGCCCCCAGTATATTGGTTCAGAAGTAGACCATCCCATTTGTAGAAGTCACACCACCCTCAGAATGAACCTCAATTATTCAGTTATCTGAATCCCTCCCTCCTGCACCATCCCTGTAGCCTCATATTCAACTGATCTCTCTCCCTATTCCTCACCTCCCTAGCATGTGACATGGGTAACAAGCCAGAGATTACAACTGTTTGGTTCTAGCTGTAAGTTTCCACCCTTGCTCCCTGAATTTCTGCCTTACATTAACCACCCCCATGACTTGGGGCTGCTCCTCTCCTAAAAACACGATCCTAGACATCGAGGACCCTGGCACCTGGAACGCAACCCCAACCTATCCCTGTAACTCCACATTTCCCATGGCCAATCCACCTAACCTGCACACCTTTGGACTGTGGAAGGAAACCCACATAGACACAAGGACAATGTGCAAACTTGGCACAGACAGTCGCCCCAAGGCTGGAATCAAGCCTAACCACTGAGCCACTGTGCTGCCACCAGTTTGGAATCCCGTTTCAGATCTTTCCCCTCTCATCTTAAATCTATGTCCTCTAATTTTGGACTCCCCTATCCTAGGGAAAAGTCCTTGTCTATTCACTGTATATTTGCCACTCAGAATTAAACCTCTGTACAGTCAGCTGTCAGTGTCTGACAATCCAGGGAGAAATCTCCCAGCCTATCCAGCCTCTCCTTATAACTCAAACCCTCCAGTCTTGGTAACATCCTTGTAAATATTTTTGCACCCTTTTCTGTTTCTGTGCGGGGAATGCAACTCCACCTTCTCGAAATAAAGCAGATGTTGGAGAGGTGGAGGTGTAGTGATATCATCGCTCATCTCGAGTTCTGGAGTCACCGATAATGCTTGGGGGTATTGGTTGCGAGATAAATATCGTCCAGCGGTACTTGCTGCAGCAGTGCTGTAGGACCACCTACATCCATTTGACTGTCTAGAGGGGGCCCCTCACTCAATGTATCACCATAAAGACCAGCAACACACCACTCCCAAGTGGAACCCGAAAGTTCCACTTGGGATTCCATCTTCAAATAACGGGAGGGAGGGTGAAATCAAGATCCCCTGGCTCAGAGAAGACTCAAGGCAAGCCAATGAGCTACAGCTAACATGTCTTACCTCCAGCTAACACAGCACTCCCTCAGTACTGTAAATGGGGACCCAGCCTTTCCAGCCTCTCCTTATTACTCAAACCCTCAATTCTGACCTGGCCTGAGGTTTGAACAAAACCTGAAAGGGTTCAGAAAGTATTTACAAGGATGTTGCCACAGTTGGAGGGTTTGAGCTATAGGGAGAGGCTGAATAGGCTGGGGCTGTTTTCCCTGGAGTGTCGGAGGCTGAGGGGGTGACTGGAGGTGGAGAGGTTTATAAAATCATGAGGGGTATGGATAGGGTGAATAGCCGATCTTTTTCCCAGGATAGGGGAGCCCAAAACTAGAGGGCATAGATTTAGGGCAAGGTGGAAAAGATTTTAAAGGCACCTAAGGGGCAACTTTTTCACCCAGAGGGTGGGTGCGTGTATGGAATGAGCTGCCAGAGGAAGTGGCGGAAGCTGGTACAATTACAACATTTAAAGGTATCTGAATGGGTGTATGAAAGGGAAGGGTTTAGAGATATATGGGCCAAATGCTGTCAAGGGGGGGGGCGAGATTTATTTCGGAGTCTGGTCGGCATGGACAAGTTGAACCAAAGGGTCTGTTTCTGTGCTGTACATTTCTCCAACGCTCTGAGTGGCACCAAATCTCCCTCCCCTCTACTATCTCAAGCCTCCTGCAATGATTCCCTCATGATAGTTCAAATCTCCTGACAACCTCTGTCCTTTGGCAAGGCCTCCCCCCTCATAACAGAGTATTATACTCAGTACTAAATTGAATCACCCTCCTAAAACCAGCACGTATTATCTCAGCCTTGAATTTGGGGAGAACAGTGGACCAAAAATAGCTCAGGCACAGAGGTTTCTGCAGGTTACCAGGAGAAGGGAAGGAATTTTTCATCCTGACAAGCTGATTGATTTGCCCTCAAATGTATGAATACACACTCCTGTATATCTAAGTGGAATCAGGCATACTTGAACACAGGACTGCTAATTATAACTGTAAACCTACCACAGGCTTTATTCAATGGATAGCTGGAGGCAATGGCTCAATGTGCAATCTGTATTACTGAGAGAATATCAGGCGCTGTTTGAACACCCCCCCACCCCCCTCAGGGGAGTGGGGGTCGCGGGGAGGGGGAGCTACATGGAGTCAGATAATCAGTCAGTGATTTAAACGTGGGAATGTGATGCTTCTCTGCTTTCTCCTCACCTTCGTGATGCAATCGACTCAGATCATTATGAATTCTTCTGAGGTTAAGCCTTTGCCTTTGTTCACAGTTGAGGGCAGCAGAACCGTCAAGATGTATCAGAGAGAGCAGCACCCTGGGAATGAGAAGCCGGCATTGCAGAACCAGAAAAGTAAATGCAACTTGTTCACTTGAATAATATATAAATATACAGAGAGATAGAGAAAGAGTGAGAAAGAGAGAGAGAGAGAAAGCAAGAAAGAACTCCCTTACTGCAGCACCTGTCACATTGTCAGCGCATTCAAAAGCATCTTCTTTCCAATAAAGTATTTTTGAAATACAATCACTGTTATGGAAGAACTGGAGCAGCCAACATGGGCACAACAAGCTCCCATGGACAGCCAAGAAATATGGACCAGGTAATCTGTATTATTGATGTTGGATGAGCAATAAGCTAAAAAAATGTGTTGCTGGAAAAGTGCAGCAGGTCAGGCAGCATCCAAGAAGCAGAAGAATCGACGTTTCGGGCATCAGCCCTTCTTCAGGAATGAGGAAGGTGTGCCAAGCAGGCTAAGATAAAAGGTAGGGAGGAGGGACTTGGGGGAGGGGCATTGGGAATGCGATAGGTGGAAGGAGGTTAAGGTGAGGGTGATAGGCCAGAAAGGGGGTGGGGGCGGAGAGGTCAGGAAGAAGATTGCAGGTCAAGAAGGCGGTGCTGAATCCGAGGGTTGGGACTGAGATAAGGTGGGGGGAGGGGAAATGAGGAAGCTGGAGAAATCTGCATTCATCCCTTGTGGTTGGAGGGTTCCTAGGTGGAAGATGAGGCACTCTTCCTCCAGCTGTCGTGTTGCTATGGTCTGGCGATGAAGGAGGCCAAGGACCTGCATGTCCTTGGCGGAGTGGGAAGGGGAGTTAAAGTGTTTAGCCACGGGGTGTTTGGGTTGGTTGGTGCGGGTGTCCCAGAGGTGTTCTCTGAAACATTCCGCAAGTAGGCGGCCTATCTCCCCAATGTAAAGGAGGCCACATTGGGTGCAGCGGATGCAGTAAATGATGTGTGTGGAGGTGCAGGTGAATTTGTGACCGATATGGAAGGATCCCTTGGGGCCTTGGAGGGATGTGAGGGGGGAGGTGTGGGCGCAAGTTTTGCATTTCTTGCGGTTGCAGAGGAAGGTGCCGGGAGTGGAGGTTGGGTTGGTGGGGGGTGTGGACCTGACGAGGGAGTCGCTGAGGGAGTGGTCTTTCTGGAACGCTGATAGGGGAGGGGAGGGAAATATATCCTTGGTGAGTCCCTCCTCCCTACCTTTTATCTTAGCCTGCTTGGCACACCTTCCTCATTCCTGAAGAAGGGCTTATGCCCGAAACGTCGATTCTCCTGCTACTTGGATGCTGCCTGACCTGCCGTGCTTTTCCAGCAACACATTTTTCAGCTCTGATCTCCAACATCTGCAATTCTCACTTTCTCCGAGCAATAAACTAGAGAATTATAATTTGCCAATGATGCCATATTGGTGTAGGGTGGTGTATTTTGTCTGATTTATGCCAATTAGCCTGTCACACAGAAACTGGTCTCACGAAACAACAAATCGTGAGGGACATGGATAAGGTAAATGGACAAGGCCGTTTCCCCGGGTTGGGGAAGTCCAGAACTAGAAGTCATAAGTTTAGGATGACAGGGGAAAGATTTACTGGATTAGTGGTGCTGGAAGAGCACAGCAGTTCAGGCAGCATCCAACAAGCAGCGAAATCGGGGAAAGATTTAACAAGGCAACTTTTTCATGCAAAGGGTGGTACGTGTATGGAATGAGCTGCCAGAGGAAGTGGTAGAGGCTGGTACAATTACAACATTTAAAAGGTATCTGGATAGGTACATGAATAGGAAGGGTTTGGAGGATGGGACAATGGGACTAGATTAATTTAGATTATCTGGTCGGCATGGATGAGTTGGACCAAAGGGTGTGTTTTCGTACTCTACATCTCTATTAATCTATATACACTGGCTCTCCTTTGTCTAGCTTGCTTATTACTTTCCCAAAGAACTCTAACAAATTTGTCAGGCATTTCTTGATGAAGCTGTGCTGATTCCACCCTATATTACTGTGTTCTTCGAAGAACTCCGCAATCTCATCTTGAAGAATGGACTTGGAAAACTTCCCAACAACCGGCTACCCGGCCTATAGTTTCATGTCTTCTGCCTTCACATCCACTTCAGTGTTGTTCTGAAGATTGTGTTCTGAAGACGGGTCTCTCTGGACTCCAAACATTAATTCTACTTTCGCTCCACAGATATTACCAGCTCAACTGAGTCTTTCCTTGAATTTCTGTTTTGTTTCTGATTTTTCTTTTTGTTTCATATTATTCTCATTTCTGCCTCCTGACTCTTTTCACGTTCTGGTCTGCTGCTGACATCTTCCACCATGAAGACTAATGGAAAGTCCCCGTTCAGTTCCTCTGCCGTTTCTTTGTTCTGCGTTATGACTTTTCCAACCTCATTTTCCTACTGTCCAATGTCCACTTTTGCCTGTCTCTTAACCTTTTGTATATCTAAAGAAAGCTCTTGCAACCTTCTTGCCAATTATTGGATAGCTTACCCTCATATTTTATCTTTTCCCCTTTTATTGCACATTTAGCTCTTCTCTGCTGACTTTTCAGGGCTTCCCGATCCTCTGGCTTTGCCATTAATCTTCACTGCATTGTATGATTTTTCTTTTGCTTTTATCCCTTGTCAGCCATGGCTATTGCCTTGTCCTTTCTTCAATATGTTTCTTCTACCTGGAGATGATTTTCTCCTGTTACTTCCTAATTATCCTCATTATCAAAAGGATGAGGATGTTTTGAAGAGGGTATAGAGGAGGTTCTAGATTAGAGTGGCGTTGGAAAAGCACAGCAGGTCAGGTAACATCCGAAGAGCAGGAAAATTGACGTTTCGGGCAAAAGCCCTTCATCAGGACTGAAGGCTGGGAGCCTCCAGGGTAGAGAGATAAATGGGAGGGGAGGTGGGGCTGGGGAGAAGGTAGCTCAGAGCACAATGGGTGGATGGAGGTGGGGATGGAGGTGATAGGTCAGAGAGAAGGGTGGAGCAGATAGGGAAAGGAAGATTGACATGTAGGACAGGTCAAGAGGAGGAGGTTCACCAGGATGTTGCCTGGTATGGAGGTCACTAGCTACGAAGAGAGGTTGAGTAGATTAGGATTATTTTCATTAGAAAGACAGGGGTTGAGGGGGGACCTGATTGAGGTCTACAAGATCATGAGAGGTAAAGACGGGGTGGATAGCAAGAAGCTTTTTCTCAGAGTGGGGGTCTCAATTACTAGGGGTCATGAGTTCAAAGTGAGAGGGGAAAGGTTTAAGGAAGCCCATTTCCACAGAAGGTGATGTGTGCCTGGAACACGTGGCTAGCAGAGGTGGTCGAGGTTGGCACAATAGCGTCATTTAAGATGTATCTAGACAGATACATGAATGGGCAGGGAGCAGAGGGATACAGATATTTAGAAAATAAGTGACAGGTTTAGATCAAGCTTCTGGATTAGTGCAGGTTTGGAAGGCCACAGGGCCTGCTCCTGTGCTGTAATATTCTTCATTCTTTGTTATCCCTAGAAACTCCCGCTATTACTGCTCTAACAGCTTCCCTGATAGGCTCCCCTTCCAATCATTTCAGGCCTCTTCCTCCCTTATACCTTTGTAATCACTTTTACTCAATTGCAATATCATTATATCTAATTCCACCTTCACCCTTTCAAACTGCAGGGCGGAGCCTATTATAATGTGGTCTCTGGTCCCCTCGGGGTTCCTTCACCTTCAGCTCCTTAATCCCGTCTGCCTCATTAAACACCCCAAACGGTTGTGAGGAAGGGTCACTCAACCTGAAACGTTAACTCTGATTCCTATCCACAGATGCTACCTGACCTGCTGAGTTTTTCCAGCAATTTCTGTATTTGTTTCTGATTTACAGCATCTGCAGTTCTTCCAGTTTTTATTTAACAAATTGTGGAATTTGAATCCCATAAAAATCTGGGATTAAGAATCTAATAGACATAGAATTCCTACAGGTGACAGTGAGGACTGCAGATGTTGGAGATTAGAGCCAAGAGTGTAGTGCTGGAAAAGCACAACTGATCAGGCAGCATCCAAAGAGCAGGAGAATCAACGTTTTGGGTAAAAGCCCTTAATCAGGAATGAGGCTGGGAGCCTCGGGGGTGGAGGGATAATTCCTACAGTGTGGAAACAGGCCATTCAGCCCAGCGAGTCCACACCAACCCTCCAAAGAGTATCCCACCTCCCCAACCCTGCATTTCTCATGGTTAATTCATCTAGCCTACACATCCCTGGACAATTTAGCACAGCCAATTCACCTAACCTGCACATCTTTGGACTGTGGGAGGAAATTGGAGTACCCAGGGGCAACCCACACAGACATGGGGAGAACATGCAAACTCCACACAGACAGTTGCCCAAGGCTGGAATCGCACCTGGGTCCCTGGCGCTGTGTGGCAGCAGTGTTAACCACTGAACCACAATGTCAGCCTGGTGACCATAAATCCATTGTCAGTTGTTAGGAAAAGTCAATCTGGTTCACTAATGTCCTAGAGGGGAGGAAAGTTCCAGCCTTACCTGATCTGGTCTACATGCGAGTCAGACCCACAACAATGTGGTTGTCTCGTTAACTGCCCTCTGGGTAATTAAGGATGGGCAATAAATGCTGGTCCAGCCAGTGATGCTCTCATCCTGTGAATGAATAGTAAAATAAAAATCCAGAATTACCTGTTCCCTCGTGTGCCCTAATACAAGCTGGTCAAAAAAAATCTCAATATAACAAAGAACAAAAGAGAAGTACAGTACAGGAACAGGTCCTTCAACCCTCTAAGCCTGTGCCAATCATCATGACATGGATAAACTAAAAAACAAACCTTCTGCCCTTATTGGGTCTGTATTGCTCTATTCTTTCCCTATTCATGTAACTATCCAGATGCCTCCTAAATGTTGCCAAAGTGTCTACGTCCACCATTTCTTCTGGCAGTGCATTCCAGGCTCCTCCCACTCTCTGTGTGAAAAACATCCCTCACACATCTCCCTTCAACTTTCCCCCTCTCACCTTGAACCTGTGCCCCAGGACATATTCATTCCATGAATTCCTCTTCTTGGCACTCGCTGCCAGCCTGATTTTCCCAGTCCACCTGCAGATGCCTCAAGGCCTAAGGGCAGAAATCCTTAATCAAGTCCAGGGGCCCACTCCGTGGTTGGGCCTTCTGGTACAATAAGGGCAGCCTCCGTTGTCAGTTCAGGGACTTGGCCACTGTCATTCAGTCAGTCAGGGGTCTGTACAATCTGTGGAGTAGGTCACAGTCAGTTCTGAGTGCCTATACACCGTGGATGAGGCCAGTTTATCAGGGGGTCAACGCTGCATTAGGGAAACTGCAATGGTGCAGATTGCAAGCAACATGCTGGGCTACAGAAGGGAATAATGTTAGGAGATAACTTAAATGAAAGAGCTGGGTGGGATTTGAGTATGAAATGGTTTGACAGGGAATGTATCCCTTAATGTTGTGTTCTGTGTACTATTAGCCAAACATGGGTGTGGTGACTGAAAAAGATAGAGAATGAAACATAGAAACTGGAAGCTTGGACTGCTGTCAATATTAACCACTGCAATTCCTTTTCATTATTCTTGGGATGAGGGCATCATTGGCTGGGCCAACATTTATAGGTATATGAATAGGAAGGATTTGGAAGGATATGGGCCAAGTGTTGGCAATTGGGACTAAATTGGGTTGCAATATCTGATCAGCATGGACGAGTTGGACCGAAGGGTCTTTTTCTGTGCTGCACATCTCTTTGACTCTATAACTCTAACTGGGAGTTGAACCTGTGACCCTGAGAACTCAGGAAGAAGCAATTTGGACTAAAGGGTCTGTTTCCATGCTGTATAACTCTATGACTCCATTACCTTGAGAGAGTGATGGTGAGAAGATGGTGGTCAGATGTCTCCCTATACTGTTGCTGAGTAAGGTTATGGTGTAGTCATAATGTTACTGGACTAGCAATCCAGAAACTTCAGCTTAATTCTCTGTGGCATGGGTTTAAATCCCACCATTGTGAATGGACAAATTTGATTTAAATGAAGGGGTGCAGTGAACTCCCGATGTCCTCACTTTACCTTGTGACCCATGGTACCCAATGGCTGGAGGCATAAATACTGCAAAGGTTATAAGTCCTGATATCTTTCGGCTGTTATATTGAACTTGTGTGTACTTGTCTCCTCCCTAGCCTAGTTGCTCCAGTACAGCTACAACACTGACATCTACCTGACCATGTGAAACGTTGCCCAAGCATGTCCTGCAAACAAAAGCAGATTTAATCCAACCTGGCCAATTGCTGTCCCATCGGTCTACTCTTGATGGGAGTAAAGTGATGGGAAGTGTCATCAACAGTGCTACCAAGCACCTGCTCAGTGATGCCCAGATTGTGTTCCGCAAGAGCCACTCAGCTCCTGACTCCATTACAGCCTTGGCTCAAACATAGACAGAAGAGCTGAATTTTAGTGAAGAGGTGAGAGTGACAGCCCTGGGCATCAAAGCCATATTCGACCGAGTGAGGCATCAAAGAGCCCCTAGCAAAACTGGAGTCGATGGGAACCAGGGGAACGATTTTCGCTGGTTGAGGTCAGACCTGGAACGTAGGAAAATGGTTGCAGTTGTTGGAGGTCAGTCATCTCAGTTCGAGGACATCTCTGCAGAAGCCCAACCCTCTTCAGCTGCTTCATCAGTAGGCAGGATGGTGGCGTAATAGTTAGCACTGCTTCCTCATAGCACCAGGGACTTGGGTTCCAACTGTATTCAAGAAGCTTGGCAGCATCCAGGGCAAACTAGCCCTGTGGATTAGTACCACATCCATAAGCATCCATTCCCTCCACCACCAATGTTCAGTCACAGCAGTGTGCATTATCCACAAGAAGCGCTGCAGAAATTTACCAACGCTCCTGAGGCAGCATCTCCCAGACCTGTAAACACATCTAATTAGAAGGAAAAGGGTAGCAGGTACGTACTACCATCTGCAAGTTCCTTTCCAAGCCTCTCATCGTCCTGTCTTGAAAATTTATCATTGTGGTTTCTTCACTGTCACTGGGGCAAAGTCCCGGAAACTTCCCTCCCTAACAGCATTGCCAGTCTTCCTACACCAGATGGATTTTATAAAACAAATATCATTCATGAATTCTGGGCATTGCTAGCTGAGCCAGCACTAATTAACCAACTCTAATTGCTACTTGAGCTGAATTGGTTGCTCAGCCACTTCAGAGGGCAGTTAAGAATAAGTTGTGTTGCTGTGGGGATCTGGAATTACATGCAGGTCAGACCAGATCAGGACAGCAGATTTCCATCCTTGAAAATCATTGGTGAAACAAATGAGATTTTGCAACAATCATTATGTGAGGTTAGATTAGCTTTTTTTAAAAAATATTCTAGATTTTTATTAAATCAATAAAAATCCAATCAGCGAAGATCGTTCCCCTGGTTCCCATCGACTCCAGTTTTGCTAGAGGCTCCTTGATGCCTCACTCGGTCAAATTTGGCTTTGATGCCAAGGGCTGTCACTCTCACCTCTTCACTGAAATTCAGCTCTTCTGTCCATGTTTGAGCCAAGGAGTCAGGAGCTGAGTGGCTCTTGCGGAACACAATCTGGGCATCACTGAGCAGGTGCTTGGTAGCACTATTGATGACACTTCCCATCACTTTACTCCCGTCAAGAGTAGACCGATGGGACAGCAATTGGCCAGGTTGGATTAAATCTGCTTTTGTTTGCAGGATATGCTTGGGCAATGTTTCACATGGTCAGGTAGATGTCAGTGTTGTAGCTGTACTGGAGCAACTAGGCTAGGGAGGAGACAAGTACACACAATTTCAGTATAACAGCCGAAAGATATCAGAACTTATAACCTTTGCAGTATTTAGTGCCTCCAGCCATTGGGTACCATGGGTCACAAGGTAAAGTGAGGACATCGGGAGTTCACTGCTCCTCTTCATGTAAAGGTATAACTAGCTGTCAGAATGTGATCCACAGGCTGAAGGACAGCGTAGTACGGGTGTTTCTGAAGCGTGTCAGAAATTGCAGTCTGTATTGACAGAATGTATTTGTGTTTTTACAGTGACTTCAGGGCTTCAAGATGTCTGAAGGAGCTGCGACACATTTGGATTTAAGTACATTGTAATGCGTGGAACGCAGCAGCCAAAATGTACACAGCAAGTTCCCACAAATGGGAATGAGATCATTGGGTTTTAAGCAGTGTTGGCCCAGGGAAGGATTTTGATTCAGAAAACAGGAGTGAATGGCACCTTGTTCCTTCAAAGTCATGCTTCCAGCTCTTTAACATTGATTAAAGTGAGCAGATGATTTATGATGGAGTCTGCTCCGGTTCCTTCACAGACCAAAGATGTGCAGGTTAGGCCGTGCTAAATTGCCCCAAAGTATCCAGGGATGTGCATTCTTGGTGGAAGAGCTGTGATAAATGCAGGGTCACAGAGTGAGAGGGAGCAGTTGGGTCTGGGTGGAGAGGCCCTTCGGAGGGTCAGTGTGGACTTAATGGGCCGAATGGCCTGCTGCCACACTGTAGGGATTCTATGCTCACTATGTCCCAGAAACTAGCCTAGTGAAGCTTCTCTAAGCTGATTCCCATGAATGTATGCTCCTCCTGAAGTGAGCTGACCAAGCTAGTAAACAGTGTAAGAATACGACAATGCCCGGTACTGTTGTAACGAGAGAACTACCCACTGAGTGTGAGCCGAGAACTCAGATTGAGGTGCGGAAAGGCAGAAATGTGAGATCTCTTTCTTCACCCCCTGAAAAATGCCTTGTATAACACTACACCAAGCTTTTGCTTAACTCCCAACTCCCTGATGTGTGATCAAGCTGCATGCGTAATGTTAGTACCTCCGTGTAACGTTATAAAATTATAATAAATTCTGGCCTGAAACTCTCTCATAACGAATATAATTGGTTTTCACACTATTCCCTCAAGTGCCTGCAGGCGGCTTAGAGCAGTTTAATAAATTTTACATTCAAACTTTTATTTTTTTTTTGTCTCGGCTAATGATGGAGTCATTTCATTTTGTCACCATTAAGCACAGATTTCAGAACTGAGTCACCACCAAATTCCATTTTTCTAACAGAAAATGTCAAGCGATTGCCAATTGAGTGCTTGGCAGCAAACTAATGGTGGACGCCACACTTTGAGAATCTCAAGTCAGAGCCGTCTCAGTCCCATTTAAACAACTGTATGCAGTTCTGGACATCATCCTCGGTCAGGATATCTTAGCCTGAGGGTGAAAGCAGATTCATCAGGTGATGACGGAGTCAATGGAGCTGTCTACCAGGCAAGATGTTAAACTGAGCACTCATCTGTCGGAGTGGGACCATTCGGTGCAGCCATTTTGGCGCGAGCGATTCGGCGCGGCCGGTTTGGCGCAGCCTGTTTTGGCGCAGATCCATTTAGGCGCAGAACTGTTTCTGCCCAGCTCGTATTTATCCCTTTTCAGGCTTAGCTAAAAGCATTAATGAAAGCAATAAAAAGAAAAATAATGTTTATCCTCTTTAGTAAAAATGTTAAAAAGAAAATAAAAATAAAAGAAATAAGGTAAATACGAAAAATCTAAAATATGACGTTTATTCAAAATTATGGGCAATCTCTCGTAAATACTCAACGTCATTTCTGTCACTAAATCTTCTTACAAGTGTTTATATTTTAGCATCTGCTTCCCTGAATTTCTTTAATTTCAACGGAATATCGTGCCCTGCTATGAGATGCTCATAGTAAATATCCCTTCCTCTCTGAACTTTTTGTAAGCTGTCAATAAATTTCCAAATAACATATATATATATAGCCGTGGTATGAGCACTTCTCCTTTCCGTGTTTTGACAACAAAATTGTTGATGGCATTTAATGGGTTATATTTTATTTTAATAATAACTACAAACTACTGAAGAACTACAAAACAGTTCTGCACCAAAATGGGTCTGCGCCAAATCGCTCGCGCCAAAATGGCTGCACTGAATGTTCCTACACATCCCCCCTCCAACCCCCCCACCCCCCCTCCAACCCCCCCCCCCCCCCCCATCCCCCTCCCCGTCTGCTACCTGGAAGACTGAAGATATCCCCTAGGGTAGGGAAGATCAGAGTCTTCAGAGGGATATAGACAAGTCGGAGCATCAGAGGCTGAGAGGTGACCTTATAGAGTTTATTAAATCATGAGGGGCATGGCTAGGATAAATAGACAAAGTCTTTTCCCTGGAGTGGGGAGGTCCAGAACTAGAGGTTTATGGTGAGGGGGGAAAGATATAAAAGAGACCTAAGGGGCAACATTTTCACACAGAGGGTGGTACATGTATGGAATGAGCTGCCAGAGGAAGTGGTGGAAGCTGATGCAATTGCAACATTTAAGAGGCATTTGGATGGGTATATGAATAGGAAGGGTTTGGAGGGATATGGGCCGGGTACTGGCAGGTGGGACTAGATCGGATTGGGATATCTGGTCAGCCTGGACAGGTTGGACCGTAGGGTCTGTTTCCATGCTGTACATCTCTATGACTCTATCACTTTAAGTTAAATGAGTGGGCATTTAAAAAATCTTGGCAGATAGAATATAAAGTGGGGAGTCGGAGCTGAATGTTATTTAAATGGAGAAAGTCTGCAGAAAGCTACGGAACAGAGGGATGTAGGAGTCTGTGTCTGTGAATCAGGAAAAGCTAGCATCCAAACGTTCCAGCTTCATTGCCTGTGTACCTCTCTCCACTTCACCTGATGAAGGAGCAGTGCTCTGAAAGCTTGTGATCTTAAATAAGCCTGTCGGATTATAGCCTAGTGTCATGTGACTTCTGACCTTGCCCCCACTGGCAACTCCAAGTCATGTTCAGCAGGTAATACGGAAGGCAAATGAAATGTTGACCTTCTTTTACAGTGGAATGGAATATAAAAATGGCGAGGGTTTGGAATAAACATACAAAGCACTAGTCAGATGGCAATTGGAATACTGTGACCACTTTTGGTCTGATGATCTAAGGAAAGAAATACTGGCATTGGAGGCAGTCCAGAGAAGGTTCACGAGGTTGATACTGGATAGGGAGGAACTGTTTTATGAGGAGAGGTTGTGTAGTTTGGGTGTATACTTGCTGGAATGAAGTATAATCTCATTGAAACATATGAGATTATGGAGGACATAACAAGGTGGATACAAAGGGGTTGTTTCTTCTCCCCAGTGGGGAGTCAATATTTCTTTCCTTAGATAATCAGACCAAAAGTGGTCACAGTATTCCAATTGCTATCTGACTAGTGCTTTTTATGTTTATTCCAAACCCTCAGAGGGCATACTTTCAGAGTAAGGGGTCACACATTTAAGACTGAGATGTCAAAGATTCTTCTCTCAGAAGATAGAGGAATTCTTTACCACATAGGGCTGTAGAGACTGGGTCATTAAGTGGGTTTCCTCCGGGTGCTCCAGTCTCCTCCCACAGTCCAAAGGTGTGCAGGTCAGGTGAATTGGCCATGCCAAATTGCTCGTAGTGTTAGGTACATTAGTCAGAGGGAAATGGGTCTGGGTGGGTTACTTTTTGGAGGGTCGGTGTGGACTGGTTGGGCCAAAGGGCCTGTTTCCACACTTTAGGGAATCTAATCTAATCTAATCTACTCTAATCTAATATTCAAGGCTGAGACAGTTTTTTAATCAGTGAGGGAATCAAGGATTATTGGGAAAATGCAGGACAGTGGAATTAACATAGAAACATAGAGGATAGGAGCAGAAGGAGGCCATTTGGCCCTTCGAGCCTGCTCCATCATTCATCATGATCATGGCTGATTGTCCAACTCAACAGCCTAATCCTGCTTTCTTCCCATAACCTTTGATCCCATTCACCCCAAGTGCTATATCTCGCCGCCTCTTGAAAACGGTCAATGTTAGACCATAACACGATGAGACTTAGGAGCATAAATTAGGCCATTCAGCCCATTGATTCTGCTCCACCATTCAATCATGGTTGATAAGTTTTTCAATTCCATTTCCCCACTCTCTCCCCATGCCTTCTGCAAACTTACCCAGGATGTTCTCAGACCCTTCATCCAGATTACTGATGTATAAAGTGAAAAGCTGTGGTCCCAGCACT
Organism: Chiloscyllium punctatum; assembly: GCF_047496795.1. Lineage (NCBI taxonomy): Eukaryota > Metazoa > Chordata > Chondrichthyes > Orectolobiformes > Hemiscylliidae > Chiloscyllium > Chiloscyllium punctatum. The sequence continues at coordinate 158,508,555 of NC_092739.1, read as the reverse complement.
GACCCTTGTGGAGCACCACTAGTCACTGGCTTCCATCCTGAGAAGGGTCCTTTTATCCCCACTCTCTGCTTTCTGCCAGACAGCTAAGCATCTATTCATGATGGTACCTGGCCTCTAACACCATGGGCCCTTATCTTACTGAGCAGCTTCCCATGTGGCACCTTATCAAAGGCCTTCTGGAAGTCCAGGTAGATAACATCCATTGACTCTCCTTCATCTAGCCTGCTTATCAACTCCTCAAAGAATTCCAACAGATTTTGTCAGGCATGACCTCCCCTTGATGAAACCATGCTGACTTTGCCCTATTTTACCATGCACTTCCAAGTATTCAGAAATCTTATCCTTCACAATGGATTCAGGAAGGATGTATTGGCGCTGGAGCGGGTCCAGAGAATGTTCATGAGAATGATCCTAGGAGTGAAAGTCTTACCATGTGGGGAACATTTAAGGACTATGGGACTATACTTGATGGGGTTTAGAAGGATGAAGGGGGATCTGACTGAAACCTACAGAATACTGAACAGCCTGGGCAAGTAGACATTGGGAAGATGGTAAGTATATTATGTTTTGGAGATGCTGGTGTTGGACTGGGGCGCACAGAGTTAAAAATCACACAACATCAGGTTATAGTCCAACAGGTTTAATTGGGAGCACTAGCTTTCGGAGCACCGTTCCGTTATCAACCACCTGATGAAGGAGCAGCGCTTTGAAAGCTAGTGCTCCCAATTAAACCTGTTGGACTACAACCTGGTGTTGTGCGATTTTTAACATAGTATATTATGTGGTTGAGAAGGCATATGGGATAGTATCCTTTATTCGGTGAGCCATAGAATACAAGAGTAAGGAGGTTATAACGGAACTGTATAAACTTCGGCATTTCTGGTCACCACAATATAGGAAGGATATGATTGCATTACAGAGGATGTAGAGGTGATTTACCAGAACGCTGCCTGGGCTAAAAGTCTGAGCTCTCAGGAAAGATTGGAGAGGCTGACGTTATTTCTCTTGGAGCAGAGAAGATGGGACCTGATTGGGGAGTATTCCGGGCCTCAGATAGGGTGGATAGGAAGGCACGTTTTAACTAGCAGAAGGGTCAATATCAGGTGGCTTAAATTTAGGGTAAGAGGTAGAGGCTAAAAGGAGGATTGAAGAGAAATTTGTTTCATCAAGTGGCCAGTGAGAGTTAGGAATTCAATGCCTGAAAGAATCAGACATTGAAACAGTATTTTGAAATTCACTTGCACTGTCGTTCCCCAGAGGGCTATGGGCCAAGTGCTGGATTAGTGTAGACTGGCTTGCACGTGATGTACCGAATGGCCTCCTTTTGATCTGCAAGCATAACAAAACTTTAATGGGAATCTGTTTCCTCTGTAGTCACTCAGCATCTCTGGAGGCGTTTGGCAAAGGACAATAAATGCGGTATTGCTAGCAATAATCACATCCTGAATTATACAAACAAATTATAAAGAACATACTGATGCTCTTATTAAACATAAAATAGAATGCATTGTCTATAACCACAAGGTGTGAGAGAGTTAAATTGCCCGCCCTAATAAACTGCTTTGTCCTTTTAATAAGACTCTTTACACTGCTTACCATAAATAATCATTCTTGTCAAAATTAATGGAAGAAAAAGCCTTGATACCAGCTGAAAGCAATATGATTTCAGCATGGCCCATAATTAAGGTAATTATTCCTTTAATATACACAGGAAAACTGGTGCTGAAGTCGTACTGTTAATTTAATGAACACTGTAAAATTGAGATGTTCCATATATGTTCTCTCTAGGGGTACCAAAGAGCTTGCTTGTGGGTATCGAAACAAGGGCACAGTTTGATCTCATCTCTTATCTACTGAGCTAACTGCATTAGTGTTGCTGGTTAGTTTTGCAGTTTATTAGTGTGCAGAAGCTCATGATCTCTGCCTTTCCCACCTCACTTAAGGCTTAACTCTTTGATAAACGTTTATTCCCCTGTCCTAGCCCCTCTCTGTTTCCTTGATTACTCTTTATTAAACACACTCTGGTACAACATTTTAGAAATGTTTTACTTCACTGAGCCAGTGATTTGATGCAAGTTTTGGTCTCTCTCAATCAGAATGTTTTTTTCCCTTTCGTGCATTGATGGTGAGGCCCATATTACCCCATCCCTACGGCGTCTTCTAATTCATTCACAGGGCACAGGCATTCCTGGCTAGGTCAGTCTTTATTGCCTCTTGCCAACTGCTCTTGAGAAGGCTGCCTTCTTGAATCACCATAGGCCATGTACTGCAGGGACACACACAATGCTGTCAGGAAGGGAGTTCTAAGGTCTTGATGTGAAAGGAACAACAATTTTCCAAGTCAAGATGGTGTGGGTCTTAGGGAGGAATTAGCAAATGGTGGTGGTACTCCCATGTAGCCTTGTCCCCATAAGCTGGTTGTGGGTTTGGAAGGAGCTGTTGAAGGAGTCTCAGTGAGTTGCTATAGTACATTACAAACTGCTGCTGCAGTTTTTATTGATGGTGGAGGAAGTGAATCATAGCAACACATTATATTGCTTTTGCTTTGCTGCTAGGGGGAGCTCCCTGGGTGTAAATTGATTCTCTGTACATTGAGCTTCAATAGGGTTGAGGCTCCAAGATACAACAATAGATGCATTAAATATGGATACATTTGAAGCACCAATCTATGGGATTGGGGATATAGGATAGCTTTAGACATGTTAGAGTGATATATAGGAATATCAACATTAGTAGTTCCCCTTTGATTAGTGACAGTGAGAGAGTAAATTAAAACAGTAGAATTAAATCTCTAAAATTCTGGCTGATTCCCTCCTCAGGAAGAAAGCCTTTCACTTTTTACAAACTCAGGATGCTCCAAGGTGTTTTGCGAGCAATGAAGTACGTTAAGGTAACATCAACCATAGGGCTGCTCTCTCACTAAAGAGCTGTGGACTGGTAGTTGGTTTAACCTGAGAGTCACCATTACACCTCAGGCAAGAACAGAGTTTGAGTGGGACAATCCTTCAAGGTAACCTCAGCTGGGCTGGGATTGAACTCCTTTAGTATCACTTGGTATCACTTGTTCCTGCCAAGAATGCTACTCTGGGATGCACACAGTTCTATCATGTTAGATGGTGCTGTTAGGTTTTATTCAGAAGGGATGTGAATTTGGGAGTTCAGGTCACAATTTGAGAAAATCCAGTTCAAGTCAGAGAAGGTTAGTCTGAAAACTAAGGGCTTGAATTTGCCCTCAATCAGCAATGGGAAGTATGCTCACAGCCAATCAGCAGCCTGTTGCACAGCATGCCTGTCTTATTACCCACAGCTGGAATCCAGTGAACAGTTCTGGCCCCCTTATCCAAGGACACATACACCTGGCTGACCCCAGGTTGACATGGCTGATTCTAGGGTTGTCTTATGAGGAGAGGTTGAGGAGGTTGAACCTGTACTCATTGGAGTTTAGGAAAATGAGAGGTGACAGTGTAGATGTGGAAAGGTTGCTTCCCCTTGGTGGCCAAGTCTAGGATCTGAGGGCATAATTTCAGAATAAGGGGTCACTCATTTAAGACAAAGATGAGAAGGGATTTACTGTATTCTTTCAGAGGAGGGTTGTGAATCTGGGGAAATCTTAGAATCATAGAGTCATCGGATTAAAGATTTCCTTACAGTGTGGAAAGAGGTAAATTGGCCCATCAAGTCCGGCAGTGGCCCTCTGAAAGCTGTCCCACAGAGACTCCCACCCTATCCCTGTAACCCCACATTTTACCATGGCCAACCCACCTAGCTTGCACATCTCTGGACACTATGTGTAATTTAGCATGGCCAACCCACCTAACCTACACATCTCTGGACACAATGTGCAATTTAGCATGGCCAACCCACCTAACCTACACATCTCTGGACACAATGTGCAATTTAGCATGGCCAACCCATCTAACCTATACATCTCTGGACACAATGTGCAATTTAGCATGGCCAACCCACCTAACCTACACATCTCTGGACACTATGTGTAATTTAGCATGGCCAATTCACCTAACCTACACATCGCTGGACACAATGTGCAATTTAGCATGGCCAACCCACCTAACCTACACATCTCTGGACACAATGTGCAACTTAGCATGGCCAACCCACCTAACCTACACATCTCTGGACACAATGTGCAACTTAGCATGGCCAACCCACCTAACCTACACATCTCTGGACACTATGTGCAACTTAGCATGGCCAACCCACCTAACCTACACATCTCTGGACACTATGTGCAACTTAGCATGGCCAACCCACCTAACCTACACATCTCTGGACACTATGTGTAATTTAGCATAGCCAATTCACCTAACCTACACATCGCTGGATACTATGTGCAATTTAGCATGGCCAAACCCACCTAACCAGCAGATCTTTGGGAATCTTTACCATAGGGAAATGCCAAGGATGGGTCATTAACTGCATTCAATGCTGAAATAGACAGATTTTTAACCAGAAAGGAATCGAGGCTTACACTGAGAAAGCAGGAAAGTGGAGTTGAGGATTATCAAATCAATGGTGATCATAGAACATAGAACATAGAACATAGAACAATACAGCACAGAACAGGCCCTTCGGCCCACGATGTTGTGCCGAACTTCTATCCTAGATTAAGCACCCATCCATGTACCTATCCAAATGCCACTTAAAGGTCGCCAATGAATCTGACTCTACCACTCCCTCGGGCAGCGCATTCCATGCCCCCACCACTCTCTGGGTAAAGAACCCACCCCTGACATCTCCCCTATACCTTCCACCCTTCACCTTAAATTTATGTCCCCTTGTAACACTCTGTTGTACCCGGGGAAAAAGTTTCTGACTGTCTACTCTATCTATTCCCCTGATCATCTTATAAACCTCTATCAAGTCACCCCTCATCCTTCGCCGTTCCAACGAGAAAAGGCCGAGAACTCTCAACCTATCCTCGTACGACCTACTCTCCATTCCAGGCAACATCCTGGTAAATCTTCTCTGCACCCTCTCCAAAGCTTCCACATCTTTCCTAAAGTGAGGCGACCAGAACTGCACACAGTACTCCAAATGTGGCCTAACCAAAGTCCTGTACAGCTGCAACATCACCTCACGACTCTTGAATTCAATCCCTCTGCTAATGAACGATAATACTCCATAGGCCTTCTTACAAACTCTATCCACCTGAGTGGCAACCTTCAAAGATCTATGTACATAGACCCCAAGATCCCTCTGTTCCTCCACCTGACCAAGAACCCTACCATTAACCCTGTATTCCGCATTCTTATTTGTTCTTCCAAAATGGACAACCTCACACTTGGCAGGGTTGAACTCCATCTGCCACTCCTCAGCCCAGCTCTGCATCATATCTAAGTCCCTCTGCAGCCGACAACAGCCCTCCTCACTGTCCACAACTCTACCTATCTTTGTATCATCTGCAAATTTACTGACCCACCCTTCGACTCCCTCCTCTAAGTCATTAATAAAAATTACAAACAGCAGAGGACCCAGAACTGATCCCTGCGGAACTCCACTTGTAACTGGACTCCATGCTGAATATTTACCATCTACCACCACTCTCTGACTTCGACCGGTTAGCCAGTTTTCTATCCAATTGGCCAAATTTCCCTCTATCCCATGCCTCCTGACTTTCCGCATAAGCCTACCATGGGGAACCTTATCAAATGCCTTACTAAAATCCATGTACACTACATCCACTGCTCTACCCTCATCCACATGCTTGGTCACCTCCTCGAAGAATTCAATAAGACTTGTAAGGCAAGACCTACCCTTCACAAATCCGTGCTGGCTGTCCCTAATCAAGCAGTGTCTTTCCAGATACTCGTAAATCCTATCCCTCAGTACCCTTTCCATTACTTTGCCTACCACAGAAGTAAGACTAACTGGCCTGTAATTCCCGGGGTTATCCCTATTCCCTTTTTTGAACAGGGGCACAACATTCGCTACTCTCCAGTCCCCTGGTACCACCCCAGTTGCCAGTGAAGACGAGAAGATCATTGCCAACGGTACTGCAATTTCCTCTCTTGCTTCCCACATAATCCTAGGATATATCCCGTCAGGCCCGGGGGACTTGTCTATCCTCAAGTTGTTCAAAATGTCCAACACATCTTCCTTCCTAACAGGTATCTCTTCTAGCTTATCAGTCCGTTTCACACTCTCCTCTTCAACAATACGGTCCCTCTCGGTCGTAAATACTGAAGAGAAGTACTTGTTCAAGACCTCTCCTATCTCTTCCGACTCAATACACAGTCTCCCACCACTGTCCTTGATCGGACCTACCCTCGTTCTCGTCATTCTCAGGTTTCTCACATACGCATAGAATGCCTTGGGGTTATCCTTGATCCTATCCGCCAAGGATTTTTCATGCCCTCTCTTAGCTCTCCTAATCCCTTTCTTCAGGTCCCTTCTGGCTATCCTGTATCCCTCCACTGCTCTGTCTGAACCTTGTTTCCTCAACCTTATGTAAGCCTCCTTCTTCCTCTTTACTAGACATTCAACCTCCCTCGTCAACCAAGGCTCCCTCACACGACCATTTCTTTCCTGCCTGATCGGTACATACATATCAAGGACACGTCGTATCTGCTCCTTGAAAAAGTCCCACATTTCCACCACATCCTTCCCTGACAGCCTATGCTCCCAACGTATGCTCCTCAAATCCTGTCTTACAGCATCGTAATTTCCCTTCCCCCAATTGTAAAAACTTCCTTGTTGTGCGCACCTATCTCTCTCCATAACCAAGGTGAAAGTCACAGAATTGTGGTCGCCATCACCAAAATGTTCACCCACTAACAAGCCCACCACTTGTCCCGGTTCGTTACCGAGTACCAAATCCAATATGGCCTCCCCTCTGGTTGGACAATCTACATACTGCGTTAGAAAAGCTTCCTGGACACACTGCACAAACACCGCCCCATCCAATCTACTTGATCTAAAGAGCTTCCAATCAATATTTGGGAAGTTGAAGTCGCCCATGACTACGACCCTGTGGCTTCTGCACCTTTCCAAAATCTGTTTCCCAATCTGTTTCTCCACATCTCTGCTGCTATTGGGGGGCCATATAAATCTCCATATTAAATGATGGAGCAGACTTGATGTGCTGAATGGTCTATTTCTACAACTCTGTCTTATGGGTCTTGCAAATGAGTGCTGAGATTTTTCATTCCAAACCCAGTAAAAGTGACAGAGAGATGAAGGAGTGAATCTCCAAGAACAGTGAGCACTCAACCTCACAGCTGGGTACAAGCCCGTACCACACACTGTTTACAGAGATTACTGTCACCCACTCGAAAACCAGCGCGGGACAGATTACAGCAATGTGAGCAGCAAGCACACAGAGATGAAACAGAAAAAGGAAATGTTACAAAAATCTGTAGAGCAATAATGGGAATGTTTTCAAATAAAGATCACAACCATATCCCATGTCAAAAAAAGATTGCAACTCAAGGTTTTAGCATATCATGGATAAATTAAATGCTTGGAAACCAATTAAAGAGGTCTGTTGAGGATAGGAATAGCAATGGATGAATTGAAAGGGGAATATGAGAATATATGATTAAAAAAAAGATTCCAAACAAAGTAAGTTAATGTGGAACATGAGTGAAAAATTTGCAAAACCATCAAAAGGAACACTAGTTCTCTTTGGCACCCATACCAGTATAAAGAGAATATTGAAAGCAAGGTGAGGCTATAGACCTTGACTCTATGACCCAGCATCCTTGATGTCTCTGAAAGGGAGCTTCAGATTTCTTCATGTGCAAGAAACTGTTTGCTAAATGACCGAACTCTAACCTGAAGGGTGGCTCTACTTGTTCCAAACCTCCCGGCCATGGGGAGTTACTTATTCTCGTTTTACCCTATTAATTCTATTAATCATTTTAAATAGCCATGCTTGTATTACCCCTTGAATCCTTCATTCAAGAGGAGATAGATCAAATTTTTGAAATCTGTCATCATACCTTAAACAAGATAATTATAGCTAAAGTGAGAGATGGTGTACCAGAGTTGAGAAAAAGTATGTGTGGGGAGAATTGTGATAGAGGGAAGAGAGGCAAAAGTAATTTGGATAGAGGTGCCAAAGTTCAAAGTTATTTCATTGGACCAGGTCCAAAGTGCAAACTGTAAAGGCATCTGATAGGATGGTCCCAGTCCTGTTGAGAAAACAGTGGAGAGAATTGAGAGAGACAGTGGTTTCCTCTTGTACTGGCTAGAGGTAAAGAGGAACGAATAGTGGATCATTGAGTTTAAAAAGTCACCTAACAGAGTAAGGAAGAAACTTCATCTGCCAGTCAGCTCTGGCTTAATAGGTCACTACTGGGTCAGAAGGGCAATGATTCAAGCCTCAATCTAGAGGTTTAAGCATGACATTCAGGTTGACACTTCCAATGCTGAGAAGGAGGAAACAATGTGTAGGTAGCCCAATTAGGGAAGGGGCTGTACTGGACATTGTATTGGCCAGGTGATCAAAGTCTCATTGGGGATCATTTTGGAAACAACTATCATAATTCTGTATATTTTAAGATAGTTACAGATAAGGATAAAACTGGTCCTCAGTTGGAAGTGCAAAATTGGGAAGCAGAACTGCAACGGTATGAGGTAGGAACTGAAGAAACTAGATGAGGGCAACTGTTTGAGGGTAAAGCCATATCTGACATTTAGGAGTCATTTAAGGGCCAATTAAGTAGAGTTCAAGATCAGCATGTTCCTGTGAGGATGAAAGGTAAGAATGGAAAGACTGAGGAACTCTGGATGACAAGCGTTAGTGGAAGTTTAATCAAAAAGAAAAAAATAAGTTATATGTAACACTTTGGAAACTAAGATTAGATAAGGTCCTTGAGGAAGATAAAACAAACAGGAAAGTACTTAAACAAGGAGTTAGAAGGGCCAAAAAGAGCAATGAAATGGCCTTGGCAAGTAGGATTAAGGAGAATCCCAAAGCATTTTATAAGTATTTTAGAATGAAGAGGGCAGATCAGGTAAGGTTAGGTCCATTCAATGATAAAGGAGGGAATTTATTCATGGAGTCCGAGGAAGTGAGTGATGTCCTTAATGAGCACTTTACATCAGTATTCACCAAA